>NC_044069.1:1609684-1627184 GCF_902167405.1 Gadus morhua
AGGGAGAGAGAGAGAGAGAGAGAGAGAGAGAGAGAGAGAGAGAGAGAGAGAGAGAGACTATGTGTGTGTGCGTATGTGTTTTTTTTATGTGTGTGTGTATGTGTGTGCTTGCGTGTGCCGGGGCGGCAAACGCAAGCACACACACTGAGTCTGAGGCACCCCGCTGACTCCCCCCCCCCATTTTTCTCCCGGCAGCGCCCCGGGAGAAAAATGGGGGGGGGAGCGGTGGGGAGCGGTGGGGAGCGGGGGGGAGCGGTGGGGAGCGGTGGGGAGCGGTGGGGAGCGGGGGGGAGCGGTGGGGAGCGGTGGTTGATGTTTTTTTTTTCTACAACCGACACAGAGACGCTGAGGACCCCACCGGGGACCCCTCTGGGGACCCCTCCGACTGCCAGAACCCCACCCCCGGGAGGAGGTCCTCCTGGGTGAAGGAGGACCAGTAGGTGTGGATGTGTGTCAGTGTGTCTGAGGACCCTCCTCCACCTGGGGACACTCTGTAGAAGGACACAGAGCCAGCAGGCCGGTCCAGATACACTCCTACTCTGGTGGAGCCAGCGGGGCGGAGAGGGAGGGCTGTCCTCTGTCCGTTGTACCAGACTGAGTAAAGACCATCAGAACAATAAAGACCCCAGGACTTGTTGTTCCCTCCAAGCCTGCTGTCAACACCCCCTCCTCTCCTTGTGATTCCTCTGTATGTCACTCCTATCTCAAGCCCTCCTTCCCACTCTACCTCCCAGTAACAGCGGCCAGTCAGAGCCTCTCTACCCAACACCTGGCGCCGGGAGTCAAATCTGTCTGGGTGATCCGGATACGACTGGTCCTCTCCAACCTTCGTCACCTTCCTGTTGTCCTCAGACAGAGAGAGTCCTCTGTGGGCCGTGTTGGGGTCCAGTGTGAGGTCACAGGCATCTGAGGGAGAACCAGACATGATGAGCTGCTGAACCGCTCTTCATCCTCATCATCATCCTCACTAGTACTGTTCTCCTGCACTCTGTGTACATATACATAGATATGAACACATACATACATGTACATATGTACACATACATAGATACACACACCTCGGCAATAACGTTATGAACACATCAACACATTATTATGAAAACATCAACAACAATCTTATGAAAACATAAACAACAGTGTTATGAATACACTCATTCATCACTAGTACTGTTCTCCTGAACATGACATGTGTGGGGGGGGGGGGTCATGTGATGATAGTTACACTATTGCTACATCAACAACAAACATCTCTCCTTGGATCCAGGACTTACCAAAGACAAGCAGCTCAGCGCTGTGATTGGCCGTGCCAGCGCTGTTGCTCGCCATGCAGCAGACCGTGTTCACGCCGTACCTCCCACCTCTGACGAAGAGGAAGCCCCTCTCCACCCAGGCCTCTGATTGGTCGTCTGTGCCGTCCCTCTCCAGGGGCCTGCCGTTGTGGAGCCACTCTACTGTGGGCTCCGGCGTGCCGCCGGCGTGGCAGGTGTAGCGGGCCGTTTGGCCCACGGGCAACACGTGGGTAGAGGAGTGGAACTCTGTGATGCTGGGGGCCTCCTCCTCCTCCTCCGTGGGTATCACTGAACCTGAAGAAACCAGGAGGAGAGGAGTGAACGTCTACAACACGGATCTAGAGATGCAGCGTCAGACACTCCCTTCACTCTCTCCTAACACCTGTCCACTAGAGGGCTATCCAGGGGATTGACAACCAGTATTCTCACCTGCCTTTTCATACATGATTGAGTATCACAGCAGTGTCTACAAAGATTACCCAGGGAGGGGAAGTCACTCCACGAAGAGGTTAACGGGTCAGGGGCGGAGCTTGAAGAGAAGAACGCCAAACCGTTCAGCAGCTCCAATAGAAACTAGTGCAGGTGAACCCAGAAAGGGTTGAACCTTGTGACCTGACCTTAGGAGACCACAATAGAAACCTGACCTCAGAAGACCACAATAGAAACCTGACCTCGGTAGACCACAATATAAACCTGACCTTGGTAGACCTAAACACATCCAACAACCTTTCAACTCTTAAAGAGTGTATTTACTGTATCTACGGCACAGAGAACAGAAAGGAGGAACCGTTCTCCACTCATGAACACAAACAAAGTCTACGGACCCTCTTTGTTCCGCTCAGCCTCCAGATGATCCAGGTCTAGGACCTTCTCACAGATCCAGTGGTGCAGTCTGTTACACGGCTCTTCAGACCAGCCGTCCTCCCCTGCTACGACACAGTCTCTTGCTCGGCCGTCATCGCGTGGTTTAACGTGTCTCCAACTGAGAACCACGAGGAAGAGACAGTGGAGGTCAGTCTGTCACTCTCAGAGAAGAGATGCTGCTGAACAGAGTCTTCAGCCTTACCTTGAGGTCATGGGGGTACCATCCACCCACTTGTGGGTCCCCTCTTTCTCTCGATCACTCAGTCCAATCCAGGAAGAACCCATCAATCTGCTGACAAACGCCTGTTTCCAAAGGTAATAGCATCTGTTGTTATGCAACACAGATGAACACACACACACACACACACACACACACACACACACACACACACACACGCACACACACACACACACCGACACACACACACAATCTCTCTCTCTCTCACACAATGTTGCTCTCTCTCTCTCTCCATCTCTTTCTCTCTCCATCTCTCTCTCTCTCTCTCTCTCTCTCTCTCTCTCTCTCTCTCTCTCTCTCTCTCTCTCTCTCTCTCTCTCTCTCTCTCTCTCTCTCTCTCTCTCTCTCTCTCTCTCTCTCTCTCTCTCTCTCTTTCTTAATCACTCACTCACAAAAACAATTGGTCTCTCCCACACACACACACACGCTCACACACACACACACACACACACACACACACACACACACACACACACACACAGACACACACACACCAGTTCTTCTCTGCTGTTGATGACCACCAGGTCTGCCTTTCTCTTCTGACAGTCTTCTCTACTGGCCCTCCAGCCCTTCTTAGTAGTAGAAACACGGTAGAGATTCTTGTCGTGAAGCATCCAGCCCTGAAGTGTCAATTCATCTGTTGAATGTAAAAGAACATCCTGAACAAACAGAGAACTGCTTATCTTACGGTCTTCGTTACGTACACACAACCCTGAGACCTGACCTTAACAGACCACATAGAAGCATGACCTCAATAGACGACAATAGAAACCGGACCTTAGTAGACCACAATATGAATCACAGAAGCAGAGGGTGTTTTTGAAATTAATGTTAATGACGCGATTGATTTAATAACTTGGATAAAACCCTCACCGAGTTCATCCAGTAAGTGCTCTCTCCCCTTTTTCCAGGGTGACGGTGAGTCTAGGACAGGACAGAGGAGTACAGAAGATATGAGCTCTAAAACAGAACGACATCGTCTCTAAACATCACAGGACCCACAGCCAACCAAACACAAAGTCCATAATATTAATACTAATTAAAATAGCAATAACTACAGTTATCAATATCATTATCGTTGCTATTGTTACAATTATTCATATTAGTAGGCCTAACACAAATTCTAACAAATACAATAACTATGGGGTCAGAACAGTCTCATTAATAATGAATGCACAGAGAAGGATTCACAAATGTACTTTGTGATTTATATATAAATTACTCTCTTCCCACAAATACATTTCAATGCACACATAAATGGATATCGGTATGTATAAATGTAAAATAAATCCATAAACAAAAATAAGTTTCACAAACTCATTTCTGATCCACACACAAAGGTACCTTGTTTTAAATAAATGTAATATAAATCCATAAATATATTAATTAAAAAAATATTTGCAATTTTCATCACAATGTATTTGGATGTTGTAACATTTATATACAAACTGTTAAACTTGTATTTACAAGACGTTTTTCATTTGTGAACTTACTTGCATTTGTGTGGGAACTGGTCTGTATTTATGTGTGGATTTTAGAGACTCTCCTGACGTCGCTAGATTCACAAATGCATTTTTTTCAACAAGGAAATCTCTGTGGCCAATCAGATGCCTCCCTCGTTTTCAGTCAACCACATGACTGCTGTGACTGGGTTTTTACGTCGGTGCCGCTTACTACTTTAACGGCACCGATAATCCCAAAACCCAGTCGAAATTAGATGGAAAAAGTGTGTAGCTAAACGTGACGCAGCATTTACTTCTTCACCACCTAGAGATTGTTATGTACGATCATTCAAAAAAACATGTTCTTTCCGATAGAGTAGACATTTGACAGAGAACCGGGAGGCTCGGAGGCTGGACTCAGAGGTCGGAACTGCAGCCATGTGATTGGCTGAAAACGAGGGAGGCATCTGATTGGCTACAGAGAGTTCCTTGTTGAAAAAAATGCATTTGTGAATCTAGCGACGTCAGGAGAGTCTCAAAAATCCACACATAAATACAGACCAGTTCACGCACAAATGCAAATAAATTCACAAATGAAAAACGTCTTGTAAATACAAGTTTAACAGTTTGTATATAAATGCAACAACATCCAAATACATTGTGATGAAAATTGCAGATATTTTTTTAATTAATATATTTATGGATTTATATTACATTTATTTAAAACAAGGTACATTTGTGTTATAATGTGGAAACCCCAGTCGATAATGTAACACATTTCTGAGCACATAATATAATAACACTTTGCCTATAATGTCACAACGTATAACATTTAGGTTCAGCTATAACGTAATGAAGCAAGCATAATCATTTCCTCTCTACGTTATGAAGCAAGCATTTTTTGCCCGCCAACGGAGCTTCATGCCAATTCATTCTCAACCACGGCCGAGATAACCACCGTAGCATGTCTTTACCTGTTGTGGAAGAGGGAGGGACGGCGGAGAACCAGACGCAGTCGATTCATAATATCGTAATGACCACGGAAGAGGCAGTGAATGAAGTATTGATTAGACCGCGATTTATTAGATACCACCGCTAATAAACCGTTGGAAAACACTAGACCGGTAACCATAGCAACGCCAGTAAACAAACCCCTCGAAGCCCAATCCCGACGCGCTACGGCCGTCCGGAGGCTCACACAGCTTCCGGCCGTAATATTATATATAACATTTATATCATATTATAAACTATTATAGATAGAGCTCCGGGAGTGCAAACGGCAACAATCCCTTCTCCTCCATGCTGCGGTTCACCCGCACGGCACTGCAGGAGGGAACGGTTGGCCGGTTGAAAGCTGATTGGCTGTGACGTTACGTCACTCAGTGGCCACGCTGTTGAAAGCTGATTGGCTGTTACGTTATGTCACGCAGTAGCCGTTGAATGCTGATTGGCTGTCATCACACGAATGTCGCGGTGAAGTTCAAATATTTCAATAGAGTGGCGAAGTCACGCCCCTTCCAGTAGGGCTCATGGGACCTATGAGATCGAAAAATATGAATGGGTGTCAATGGAGAGAAAATAATTATTTTCTGGTCCCAGTCTTTATATGCCCTGGATTACACATATGTTGTTTGTGGATTTCAATGATAATTTTTCATGCAAAGAAAACTAAAAATGTTCGTGAAGAAGTTTGATGATTTTAGGTTTTATGTGAGGCCGCTTTGTGAACTACAGCTCTTCGCTGCTCTCGACGCATATGATATACGTCACCACACCCGCCCTTGGAACTCGGCACAGAGATGGCGATCTCTCTGCCACACTTTACCGCTTTTTCCAAGGGGAGGATAAAAGCATCGAAAGAGGTGAAAACCATTATAAGTCGGGGCACGTGCAGAGTTTCAGTTATCCCGATGGGAAGATTGTCGGTCTTCTCCACGCCAGTCCCAGGGAGCGTGACGTCACATACGAGCCGTGTAGTCTTTCTAGTGGTGTTTTCTCTACAGCCTTTATCTGAACAATTGCACAATAAACGGTCGAACTCTTTGCATGAAAAATTATCCTTTAAATCCACAAACAACATATGTGTAATCCAGGGCATATTAAGACCGGGACCAGAAAATAATTATTTTCTCTCCATTGACACCCATTCATATTTTTCGATCTCATAGGTCCCATGAGCCCTACCGGAAGGGGCGTGACTTCGCCACTCTATATCATCCCACTGCAGACACAAATGGGCGTTCTCGTGTGGTGGGGGTTCCCGTTCACGCAGACTGGAACGCCCCCTTCTTATTCTTCGTCGCCTTTCTCGCTGAACTGTATTAAAATGTCAAAGTGTACTACTCCGAAACCATGTAAATAGTGTTGTAAATAAACTTCCAAAGTTTTTCAAATCTTATTTGGAAAATAACTTCACATTGTGTGTCTTTTCACAATTTATTCGTTACCAGCATTCGTAGTGTTGATCAGCAGTGAAATAGTCTGCCGCTGGGGTTGACAAGTTACGGGACTACTACCCATGCAAGTGAACGGAGCGTTCCACGGCATTGAGAAGACCCGTGTAATAAAGGCCTATAATATTTCTGTTTATGGCATAGATTTCTCCTCAGATTAGCCCAATAAAGGGCTAATGGGCTAATCGATCAAAGGCCCGGCCTTTGATCGAGTCTCTACGTTGAATTTGTATGGAGTCATGTCGCCCCTTCGCGTTTGGTGTGGACGCACCTTCACCTGTGCGACAGGCCTGCTATTCTATAGCAGTAAGATGTTTAAAAACATAACGTCTAACCTGGGCGAGTCGCGGTGTGTGCGTGTGTGGTCTTACCTGGGCGCGTGTGTCGATGACGGAGCCGTTATGTTTGAAAACATAACGTGTTACCTGGGCGAGTGTCGCTGCGATGTGTGCGCGTGCTAGTGTGTTCTTACCTGCGCGTGTGTCGATGGCGGAGCCGTTACGGTTAAAACATAACCTCTTACCTGGGCGAGTGTGTTGCTGCCTTTGCATTGGCTAGTGGTGTGTGTGCGTGCGTGTGTGTGTGCTTCCGTGTATGTTTGTGCACAGCTGCGTATGTGTGTGGTGTGTTTGTTCGGTGTGTGTGGATGCGGTGTGTATGTGCGTGCTTGCGGTGTATGTATGCGTTTGCGTGTGCTGTGTGTGTGTGAGAGCTGCAGGCTGCTTGGCACGTGCACACTGACCAACTTGAGTAACTGGCGCGACAGGCCTGCTATTATATAGAAGTAAGACTAGAGTGTCCGTGTGTGCGTTGCCTGCGCTCAACCTCTAGTAGTTTTTAAACCCATAGCTATAATATGGAAACCCCGGTCGATATTGTATTTAACCATATCATAATGTAATATAATTAAATATAAAAAAAAAAAATTGCCTATAATGTTACAACGTATAATATATTGGTTCACCTATATCGTAACGAAGCAAGCATATTAATTTTCTCCTAAATTCATGAAGCAAGCATAATATTTTTAAGTTTGCCGTATTTGTATATCAGAAGATTCGACCCTGAGGGTTTTTCACACTTGATGCTTTATATGCGGACATCGATGTCGTTCAGACATCAGCAGAATCAAGGGGGGTGGGCTTGCAAAGGGCGGGATTGGACGCATGGTCGAAGTTCGCATGAGGCGGGATAAGTGCGGCCGCTGAAACTGTAGTTTGTTTTGGTTTGACCGCAGACAGCAAGGAGGCAGAACGGGCAGAACTCATCGCCATCATCTTAAATGTTACTGCAACGATGCATCATATATTCCGTTGCATTCACAACATCCGAAGAATCGATCAATGAAAGATTAGAGCATGAGTTAGAGACAAATTGAAGAAAAGACGAAGAAGAAGGGCGTCGCGAACGATACTGGAGAAGGAGAGTGTATTTTATTGCTTAAAGGTCCCATGGCATGAAAATCTCCCTTTATGAGGTTTTCTAACATTAATATGAGTTCCCCTAGCCTGCCTATCGTCTCCCAGTGGCTAAAACTTGCGTTCGGTGTAAAACGAGCACTAGGTATCCTGCTCGCCTATAAAAAATAATAAGGGGCTAAGTTACCTCCCCTTTCTCTTACTGGCCCGCCCAGAAAATTCGGTCTGCCAATCAGACAATGAGCTACGACCATGCGAGCGCCACATGTGTGGTGCTTTGTAGTTTGGATAACCGTTCTGCTTTGATGCTATGGCGCATAAAACGTCGGTTCTTTGACGTCCCTAGTAATTCCACAACCAGACTGTAGTTGGGGTTATCTCCGCCATGGTTGAGAAGGAATTGGGGGAAAGGAACTTTGGCTTTGACTCCCTGAAGTACATGAACCATGAAATTGAGGAGAAAGGGATTGATTGTTGTATGCTTCGTCATTGTGAAACATCCACTGTAAGCAGAGCGCATGGTACCGTGGCCTCAAGCTGCTCAGGGCCACACCCCCACCCTCCTTCTTGACCCGCCTCTCTCCTCCTCATTTGCATTAAAGCTACTGACACAGAAACGGCATGTTTGGGGAAAGCTCAATGTGCGACTGGCTCGTAGTGGCTGTAATTCTGCACCACGGCTGAATTTCAGGAACATCTTCAAATACTGTGTTTGGGGCCAACTAATACCTATATTAAAGCATCCATGAAGTAGCATGCCATGGGACCTTTAATTTCCCATAGCACAAACACTGGGACAAATGCAGTTGATTTCTTGTTTAAACAGGGTGAGAAAACAGGGAGTGGAAGGATGCGACAATATCATGTTCAGCTAACTGTTGGGTTACAGGGGTATTTGTTTAATGGAAAGTGTAGTAGACTATGCATGCAAATCAATCATTCAATAGCTTTTACTGTTATTCAGGGCTCAAAGTGCATTGATACTAAAAAAAATGCATGGCAACTACTATTGGTTAGTTGGAAATAATAATAACAAACAGCTGAAAAATGTGTTCATGTTACAACAGCTAAGGCAGCAACCTACCTAACCATAGTGAACTAAAGCACAGGCTTGTGTGGGGGGGGGGGGGGGGGGGGGTTGTGAGGGGGGGTTGTGAGGGGGGGCGGGTTGTGAGGGGGGGTTGTGAGGGGGGGTTGTGGGGGGGGGGGGGTTGTGAGGGGGGGTTGTGAGGGGGGGGGGGGGTTGTGAGGGCTACATTGCAGATTGTACATTGGCTACCTGACATGAGAGATGTTTTTTTTTTTGGTTAACAGAAGAATGCGTCATTGAGATTAAACATCTCTTCAAGTGATCTGGCCAAGACAGGCGGCAGTAGCCTACAGTCACACATAGCCTACACATAAAACATAAGAAAAATAAAACAACTGAAACAGTCGGCAGGGGGGAGGGGGGATTTCAATATCACAAGACATTTCGGGAGGCTCAAGGAGGTGGATAATGTTTAAAGAAAAATAAGGTTTTGCAAAAAGTGTCGATGATAGACATAAGGCTCAGGTGGGAGAGTGTGTCGACGGCGGGGCTGTTATCTCAATCTTGCCGTTGTCTTGAAATATCTGCATCCGCGTGTGTGCAGTGTGTTTATGCAAGTGCATGTGTGTGCGTGCATGGTATGGAGTTAGAATCATGCCAAAACCCCACACACACGCAAAACGATTCACACAAACACAAAACGTGTTTTACACTACACAACGAATCACACACACGCTCAGTGTGGTTTGCAAATGCAAAACATCATTCACAAACTAATGCATTTTGCTTCAGAAACAAATACATTATGTGTTACACATACAAAGAAACATATTTCTTCAATTACAAAAAAATATCCTCCAAGTACGAACTAAAATCTTTTTCACACTACACAACAGCAGGTGGCGCTGTTCCTGCCAAACCGCACGGATTCCGTACGGTTTCCGTGCGGTTTAGCAATTTTACCGCGCGATATTAAGGCCAGTTAGTGGCCTTCTTGGCTTTCCATAGCATCCACACACGGTTGGCCGCTATGAAATAAAGGGTGTGTTCGAAACCATACTTGCTTCCTACTCTTACTAACTATGACGTCAAATTGAGTAAGTAGAACGTAGTAAGCGAGTTTTAGGTAAGCGATTAGTATCCGAATGTCTTCTACTTCCGGAAAGATTTTGTGTAAGCATCGCTAGCTTACTAGACGTACTCAACTGCCCCAGAATGCACTGCGTCTATTCAAAAGAACAGTGGAAGCAATGGCGCTAAACGGGGAGCCGCAGCAGCAGAGCCCCGCAAATCCTTAGGTTGAAGGTGTACTGTGACGTTAAATGTGACGTTTATATATTTATTTATAATATTTATTAACGGCGCCCGGCCGGTAGGTTATTGACTCGTCATTTGATTCACGTCATCTGAGGTGGTTAAGTAAGAGCGGTCTTCCGAACGTCGATTACTCAAATGTATTACGGAATCATTATTTAAGGATTCGAGAAGTAAGCCAAGTATTGAGTAGGTAGTAAGTAGTAATTAGTAAATCATTTCGAACACACCCAAAGATTTTGGGGAGAAAAAAGATTGTCCTGGCGGCCTTAAACTGACTCAACAGCGCCACCTGGTGTTGTGTAGTGTGAATCACAGGACATTTGTTTGTCACGTGACTTTTTTGTACTTGGAAGATTTTAGTTTGTACTTGGAGGATATTTTTTTGTAATTGAAGAAATATGTTTCTTTGTATGTGTAAAACATTATGTATTTGTTTCTGAAGCAAAATGCATAAGTTTGTGAATGATTTTTTGTATTTGTGAATCGTTGTGCGTGAGTAAAACACGTTTTCGTGTGTGTGGGGTTTTGGCATGATTCTAACTCCATAGCATGTGTGCATGTGTGTGTGGCGTGTGTGTATGCGGTGTCCTGCGCTGCCCTTGTCTTGAAACGTTTGCATCAACGCGCCCGTGTGTGCAGTGTCTGTGTGTGTGCGTGTGTGTTCGTGCACATGTGGCTGGATTGTGTGTGTGTGTGTATGCGGTGTTTATGTGTGTGCGTGCGGTGTATGTGTGCTAATCCCATTATTATCACTAAATCTAGCAAAAACAATATTTAACATTATCATTGCTATCAATACAATCATTGATATGATTATACTGTATTGTAATTCTATTCAGGATGATATGATTTAGACTCACTGAAGTGCAGGGAGTTGAGGAGAATACTCAGCAGTCCGATGCTCACAATGACAGTGATGTGAAACCATAGAGCTGTTCAGGAGTAGGACACACACACACACACACACACACACACACACACACACACACACACACACACACACACACACACACACACACACACACACACACACGGTCACTTGGCTAAAAAAGCCAAGTGACCGTGTGTAATTGTAATGCAATTTTTTTTTTAATGTACGGTATTTTCTCAACCTTATTTTACAGTGTTGCACTCATATCAGAGCCCATGCCTTTAAAATCACATTTTACCTGTTGTTTGTTAAATAACATAGGTCTGAATAAGTTTGTGAGCTGTGGTAAGTTTGAAATCTATGCAGTGTGTCTGCTGAATGCAATAGGCAATGAAAGGAAAAAGGCAGAAGAAATGAGCCAATCTGGATAAGGTGACACTGTGACGTAGCGTTGTCAAACTATTATTCATGGCCCTGCCCACTTGGTTGGTTCGTAACCACCCACAAGAATTCTGAAGGAGTCGTGATTGAGCTAGTGCTAAATGCTAATACGTGTATGGTAGTTGCTTAGTTCGTAGTAACGGGCTAGTTACAGAATTTTGAATGCAATGGCAGAACAACATCGAAGTACATGAACTGCGACATGCTGCCTGCCGCCGGTTGCCGCGAGGCACCACCGCCGCGAGGCACCACCGCCCGGCAGCAGGCAGCCGGGCGGTGGTGCCTCGCGCCGGCAGCAGGCAGCAGGCAGCGCACGGTTCTGTCTACTACAGATTGATGTGGAAGTGGAAGAACCAGAGACGTCGGAGAACCCGACGAAGTCCTTTGTGATTCATTATATCTTCTGGACGTGCACACAGCTTTTGGCCGTGATAATATGTATTATTTGATATAGATATCTATGTATTATATGATATTATTTAGATATAGAGCTCCAGGACTGTAACGCAAGTGTTGTACACTTCCTTGTTATTTGGATAACCGTTCTGCTGTTGGTGTGATGGCGCATAACACGTCGGACTCTCGTCTATGGTATTTCTACAACTAGACCCGTAGTGGGGGTTATCTCAGCCATGGTTGAGAATGAATAGGGGGGAAAGGAACTTTGGCTTTGACTCCCTGAAGTCATGAACCACGACATGGAGGAGAAAGGGATTGTTGGCCGCAGTCGTCTCCCGCCGGAGCCTCGCTGCCGATGGACCACCGCCTCGGCTTCAGGATGCGGTGATTAGCGCTGACCGCTGCCGAGGCGGTGATTAGCGCTGACCGCTGCCGAGGCGGTGATTAGCGCTGACCGCTGCCGAGGCGGTGATTAGCGCTGACCGCTGCCGAGGCGGCGGGAAGCAGGGCTCAAGCGGGATACATTCGCGGCCAACAATCCCTTTCTCCTCCATGTCGTGGTTCATGTAGCCTACTTCAGGGAGTCAAAGCCAAAGTTCCTTTCTCCCAATTCATTCTCAACCATGGCTGAGATAACCCCCACTACGAGTCTCGTTATAGAAATACCAGAGACGAGAGTCCGACGCGCCATCACACCAACAGCAGAACGGTTATCCAAATAACAAGGAAGTGTACAACACTTGCGTTACAGTCCTGGAGCTCTATATCTAAATAATATCATATAATACATAGATATCTATATCAAATAATACATATTATCACGGCCAAAAGCTGTGTGCGCGTCCAGACGATATAATGAATCACAAAGGACTTCGTCGGGTTCTCCGACGTCTCTGGTTCTTCCACTTCCACATCAATCTGAAGTAGACGCGGTCGTTTGAGATTCATAATAACCTATCGTCTGGAGGCTCACACAGCTTTTGGCCGTGATAATATATATTATATATTATATGATATAGATATCTATGTATAATATGGGTTTCTAAGAGCCATTGCGATACATCCACCGTAAACAGAGCGCATGGTACCGTGGCTACAAGCTGCTCAGGTGCCAGGTGATAATATATATCATATATTATATGATATAGATATCTATGTATAATATGGGTTTCTACGAGCCATTGCGATGCATCCACCGTAAACAGAGCGCATGGTACTGTCAGTGGCTACAAGCTGCTCAGGGCCACACCCCCACCCCCCTCCTTGACCTGCCTTGACACGCCCACCGTATACAGAGCGCATGGTAGTGGCTACAAGCTGCTCAGGGCCACACCCCCACCCCCCTCCTTGACCTGCCTTGACACGCCCACCGAAACAGCGCGTTTGGGGGAAGCTCAATGTGCGACTGTTTCGGAGTGACTGTAACTGCACCACGGCTGAATTTCGGGGACGTCTTTGAATACTGTGTTTGTGGCCCACTAATACCTATATTAAAGCATCATAAAATAGAATGGCATGGGATCTTTAAGAAGCTTATCTCCATATAAATCTGAGCTGTACATGAATCTGTTAATGAAGTCTCATTTCGACTCCTTCCTCCACTTCACTATTCATGTTCTGTTGCTTGCAGTTAACTACAGCCGCCCTTCCTGGGTAACGCCACCACCAATCCCTGGTCATCCATTGAAGCCATCTCTCTCACTCTGCACAGTCACACTGTTGCCGCTTCATTCTCATTGTCTCATAATCTCATTATTAAGGCTGCTGTGGATGCTTTAAAAAATAAACATTTTTCTCTTAGGTAAAATCAAACCAGTGGGATGTTAGATTGAAAACCTCCAAAGCAATGTATTAAAAATTGAAAGACAGTCCTATGTGAAGTTTCTTTTTTGGGGATTTTCAAAATGAGGTACGAAGCTAGAATGGATTGTCCCACTGTTTCTCAACCCTCTGAGATTATTACTATGAGTAGTAGTATTGCATGCATACAGTACTCACATCAGCGCCACAGTAAGCCTATAGAGGCTGCAACCATTTGCTTCTCAACAGATTGTGGTGTTTTAGAATGAACGACCACTAGAGAGACAAGACAGGCGCCGCTACTATGCTAGCTACTAGGTAGTAACACCAGACCAGCATTAATCAATCAAAATAAGCTATCGACTGGCTGCTTTTCACCAACCAGAGCTGATCCAAGTGTTCTCATCAAGGGGTTGCGGGAGATGATGCCACACTCTCCACCGCTTGTTCTTGCTCTGCCCTTTTCTTCCCAAGGAATTTTCTTATGTCCATCTCTTATCAACGATATTTTATAACTGTACTTGACCTGAGAAGACCTCTGAGAAGTGGCGGGCGCCAGGGTGTTGCCATAGCAACACCTGAATTTGTTTTCGACACCAAGTTGGCTAGATTTATATATGTATTTATATTATTTTTTTATCTATAAGAATGAAAGAAATTGTGTGATGAAAGAATAAAACAATGATTGATGCATTTTTGTTTGAATAACATCTTGCTCCCGCGGCCAGTGCCAGCGCCGGCATTGCAAGGGGAGGGAAATTACGTAAATTCGCAGGAGGCGGGACAAGTGCGGCCGCTGTCACTCAGGTTTGTTTTGGTTTGACGCAGACAGCACGAAGGCAGAACAGACCGCAGAAGTCAACGCGATCGTCTTCAATATTGAAGCTGTACCTTTATAATATATAATGAATCCTCACCTCTTCTCAATAGACTGATTTCCATCTCTCAACTCAGCAGGATGATTCATAGAGTGGTCACTCTTCATGGAGACACAGCTGGGTCCAGGGGAGTCTGCTCTCTGCTGCTGGACCCTTCTAGAAAACAAGAAACAGGATTTCGTTTGATAGAAGCTGTACCGATATAATCTCTAGGGCTGTCACGTTCTGGTCGGTTGATTCAGGGGTCCACAACCTTTTCAGCATCAAGGACCGGTATGATTCTCCGAAAAGTTTCACGGACCGGGGGGGGGGGGGGGGGGGGGGGGGGTGGTTGGGTTATGTTGCGCAGAGGTTGCCTAAAATGAAAACATGTTATATGCAATCTAACACCTGCATATAGACTTATGGCATGTAAAAGAGTGACGGTATTGCGTAGTAAATTGAGTTTATTAAGTGTGCATGCATTTTGCATGAATTAAAAAAATAAATAAATAATAATAATAATAATTTTATTCAAATATGGTATCCGGTACCAAATGACCCACGGACCGGGGGTTGGGGACCACTGAGTTGATTGACTGGTTAATCGATATGCACTTGTTGGACCAGATTCTCTTTGGTCGGGCAATGGCTGGTGTTCCTTTAATAAGAACAAAGAGCTTCTTCATCCATTTTTTTATATTGGAGTGACGGGCTATATTGTGTTAGAAATAACATTAATTATGAATAAAAATAATGTTGAAGGCTTAGTAGTTTCTGTTTCAACGATAAGACTTATACGACAAGGGGTCAAACCCTCAGGTTCTCAACGTTGAACTGGCCCATAAGGAAGACCGCTAGTCCTAACTTACTCAACCTTTACTCCGCTACTAACTCATTGATTCCAACAAAGTCATCGATCTGGCAGCATTTGGTTAAAAAGGACGACAAAATAGCATGCAAAGTGTAGAGTAAGTTTGTGGGCAGATCAGCTAAAATGGTGGCATGAGTACTTTTTTCTTAATACGTCTGTGATTCTTCAACCCCCTTCGTGTTTAACGCTCGCTAGGCTTTGAGTGGAACACATCAGAATTGGCTTCTTGTCACGAATCCCAGCAGCATCCAGTGGGCCCCGTTATATTACACACAGATAAAAGCTATAATCAATTCTTCGGTGGTGTCGTCTATAAACGACGCTGCCCGACGCTCCGTGGCTCGTCCGCTGTCTGCTTCATATTGAAGCTCTGCCCTAACCGAGTCCACTCGGACCGAGAGGGGGTCTGAAACCCACTGCCCTTCTCCAAACAGCCCTTATGTGATATTGAGGCTAGCAGGTAGAGTACAACGCGCTGTGGTAGATTATGTTGATCCAGAGATAACTTGCACATTGTTTTATAATCATCTTTTCACCATCGACCAATCGATTGGTCAGAGAGTTGGTTGAATTTAAGATTACAGCACAAATCATCATCTCTAATCAATACTTACCTTCTCTCAATAGACTGATTTCCATCTTTCAACTCAGCAGGATGATTCATAGAGTGGTCACTCTTCATGGAGACACAGCTGGGTCCAGGGAGTCTGCTCTCTGCTGCTGCTCTGGGCTTCAACACACAGACACAGACACAGACACACACACACACACACACACACACACACACACACACACACACACACACACACACACACACTTTAATTTTTCCTGACTTGGAAACATCAGTACCAGCAAAGTCTGATAATAAGAGTCTGCTCACTCCTGCTGGACTCTTTGAGAAAGACAAGAACCGGGATTAATGGATGTTTGATAGAAGCTGTATCTTTATAATATATGATAAATCCTCACCTCTTCTCAATAGACTGATTTCCATCTTTCAACTCAGCAGGATGATTCATAGAGTGGTCACTCTTCATGGAGACACAGCTGGGTCCAGGGGAGTCTGCTCTCTGCTGCTGGACTCTTCTAGAAAACAAGAAACAGGATTCCTGTAAGTTTCATAGAAGCTGTACCTATATAATCACTAGGGCTGTCAAGTTCTGGTCGGTTGGTTGACTGGTTAATCGATATGCACTTGTTGGACCAAATTCCCTTTGGTCGGACTATGGCTGGTGTTCCTTTAATAAGAACAAAGAGCTTCTTAATCCATTATTTTAGAGCCGGGAGGGACAAATGCAGACCGATGTGTTTTAAATTTGATTGACGGGCTATATTGTGTTAGAAATAACATTAATTATGAATAAAAATAATGTTGAAGGCTTAGTAATTTCTGTTTAAACAATCATATGGTTTAATAAACTATAGGACTTATAAGACAAGAGGTCAAACCCCCGGGTTCCTCAACGTTGAACTGGCCCATAAGGAAGACCGCTAGTCCTAACTTACTGAACCTTTACTCCGCTACTAACTCATTGATTCCAACAAAGTCATCGATCTGGCAGCATTTGGTTAAAAAGGACGACAAAATAGCATGCAAAGTGTAGAGTAAGTTTGTGGGCAGATCAGCTAAAATGGTGGCATGAGTACTTTTTTCTTAATACGTCTGTGATTCTTCATCCCCCTTCGTGTTTAACGCTCGCTAGGCTTTGAGTGGGAACACATCAGAATTGGCTTCTTGTCACTAATCCCAGCAGCATCCAGTGGGCCCCGTTATATTACACACAGATAAAAGCTATAATCAATTCTTCGGTGGTGTCGTCTATAAACGACGCTGCCCGACGCTCCGTGGCTCGTCCGCTGTCTGCTTCATATTGAAGCTCTGCGCTAACCGAGTCCACTCGGACCGAGAGGGGGTCTGAAACCCACTGCCCTTCTCCAAACAGCCCTTATGTGATATTGAGGCTAGCAGGCAGAGTACAACGCGCTGTGGTAGATTATGTTGATCCAGAGATAACTTGCACATTGTTTTATAATCATCTTTTCACCATCGACCAATCGATTGGTCAGAGAGTTGGTTGAATTTAAGATTACAGCACAAATCATCATCTCTAATCAATACTTACCTTTTCTCAATAGACTGATTTCCATCTTTCAACTCAGCAGGATGATTCATAGAGTGGTCACTCTTCATGGAGACACAGCTGGGT
>NC_044069.1:1629684-1642184 GCF_902167405.1 Gadus morhua
GGGCAATGGCTGGTGTTCCTTTAATAAGAACAAAGAGCTTCTTCATCCATTTTTTTATATTGGAGTGACGGGCTATATTGTGTTAGAAATAACATTAATTATGAATAAAAATAATGTTGAAGGCTTAGTAGTTTCTGTTTCAACGATAAGACTTATACGACAAGGGGTCAAACCCTCAGGTTCTCAACGTTGAACTGGCCCATAAGGAAGACCGCTAGTCCTAACTTACTCAACCTTTACTCCGCTACTAACTCATTGATTCCAACAAAGTCATCGATCTGGCAGCATTTGGTTAAAAAGGACGACAAAATAGCATGCAAAGTGTAGAGTAAGTTTGTGGGCAGATCAGCTAAAATGGTGGCATGAGTACTTTTTTCTTAATACGTCTGTGATTCTTCAACCCCCTTCGTGTTTAACGCTCGCTAGGCTTTGAGTGGAACACATCAGAATTGGCTTCTTGTCACGAATCCCAGCAGCATCCAGTGGGCCCCGTTATATTACACACAGATAAAAGCTATAATCAATTCTTCGGTGGTGTCGTCTATAAACGACGCTGCCCGACGCTCCGTGGCTCGTCCGCTGTCTGCTTCATATTGAAGCTCTGCCCTAACCGAGTCCACTCGGACCGAGAGGGGGTCTGAAACCCACTGCCCTTCTCCAAACAGCCCTTATGTGATATTGAGGCTAGCAGGTAGAGTACAACGCACTGTGGTAGATTATGTTGATCCAGAGATAACTTGCACATTGTTTTATAATCATCTTTTCACCATCGACCAATCGATTGGTCAGAGAGTTGGTTGAATTTAAGATTACAGCACAAATCATCATCTCTAATCAATACTTACCTTTTCTCAATAGACTGATTTCCATCTTTCAACTCAGCAGGATGATTCATAGAGTGGTCACTCTTCATGGAGACACAGCTGGGTCCAGGGGAGTCTGCTCTCTGCTGCTGCTCTGGGCTTCAACACACAGACACAGACACAGACACACACACACACACACACACACACACACACACACACACACACACACACACACACACACACACACACACACACACACATACACACACACACACACACACTTTAATTTTTCCTGACTTGGAAACATCAGTACCAGCAAAGTCTGATAATAAGAGTCTGCTCACTCCTGCTGGACTCTTTGAGAAAAACAAGAACCAGGATTAATGGATGTTTGATAGAAGCTGTATCTTTATAATATATGATAAATCCTCACCTCTTCTCAATAGACTGATTTCCATCTTTAAACTCAGCAGGATGATTCATAGAGTGGTCACTCTTCATGGATACACAGCTGGGTCCAGGGGAGTCTGCTCTCTGCTGCTGGACTCTTCTAGAAAACAAGAAACAGGATTCCTGTAAGTTTCATAGAAGCTGTACCTATATAATCACTAGGGCTGTCAAGTTCTGGTCGGTTGGTTGACTGGTTAATCGATATGCACTTGTTGGACCAAATTCCCTTTGGTCGGACTATGGCTGGTGTTCCTTTAATAAGAACAAAGAGCTTCTTAATCCATTATTTTAGAGCCGGGAGGGACAAATGCAGACCGATGTGTTTTAAATTTGATTGACGGGCTATATTGTGTTAGAAATAACATTAATTAAGCATAAAAATAATGTTGAAGGCTTAGTAATTTCTGTTTAAACAATCATATGGTTTAATAAACTATAGGACTTATAAGACAAGAGGTCAAACCCCCGGGTTCCTCAACGTTGAACTGGCCCATAAGGAAGACCGCTAGTCCTAACTTACTGAACCTTTACTCCACTACTAACTCATTGATTCCAACCAAGTCATCGATCTGGCAGCATTTGGTTAAAAAGGACGACAAAATAGCATGCAAAGTGTAGAGTAAGTTTGTGGGCAGATCAGCTAAAATGGTGGCATGAGTACTTTTTTCTTAATACGTCTGTGATTCTTCATCCCCCTTCGTGTTTAACGCTCGCTAGGCTTTGAGTGGGAACACATCAGAATTGGCTTCTTGTCACGAATCCCAGCAGCATCCAGTGGGCCCCGTTATATTACACACAGATAAAAGCTATAATCAATTCTTCGGTGGTGTCGTCTATAAACGACGCTGCCCGACGCTCCGTGGCTCGTCCGCTGTCTGCTTCATATTGAAGCTCTGCCCTAACCGAGTCCACTCGGACCGAGAGGGGGTCTGAAACCCAATGCCCTTCTCCAAACAGCCCTTATGTGATATTGAGGCTAGCAGGTAGAGTACAACGCGCTGTGGTAGATTATGTTGATCCAGAGATAACTTGCACATTGTTTTATAATCATCTTTTCACCATCGACCAATCGATTGGTCAGAGAGTTGGTTGAATTTAAGATTACAGCACAAATCATCATCTCTAATCAATACTTACCTTTTCTCAATAGACTGATTTCCATCTTTCAACTCAGCAGGATGATTCATAGAGTGGTCACTCTTCATGGAGACACAGCTGGGTCCAGGGGAGTCTGCTCTCTGCTGCTGCTCTGGGCTTCAACACACAGACACAGACACACACACACACACACACACACACACACACACACACACACACACACACACACACACACACACACAAACACACACACATACACACACACACACACACACACTTTAATTTTCCTGACTTGGAAACATCAGTACCAGCAAAGTCTGATAATAAGAGTCTGCTCACTCCTGCTGGACTCTTTGAGAAAAACAAGAACCAGGATTAATGGATGTTTGATAGAAGCTGTATCTTTATAATATATGATAAATCCTCACCTCTTCTCAATAGACTGATTTCCATCTTTCAACTCAGCAGGATGATTCATAGAGTGGTCACTCTTCATGGAGACACAGCTGGGTCCAGGGGAGTCTGCTCTCTGCTGCTGGACTCTTCTAGAAAACAAGAAACAGGATTCCTGTAAGTTTCATAGAAGCTGTACCTATATAATCACTAGGGCTGTCAAGTTCTGGTCGGTTGGTTGACTGGTTAATCGATATGCACTTGTTGGACCAAATTTTCTTTGGTCGGACTATGGCTGGTGTTCCTTTAATAAGAACAAAGAGCATCTTAATCCATTATTTTAGGGCCGGGAGGGACAAATGCAGACCGATGTGTTTTAAATTTGATTGACGGGCTATATTGTGTTAGAAATAACATTAATTATGAATAAAAATAATGTTGAAGGCTTAGTAATTTCTGTTTAAACAATCATATGGTTTAATAAACTATAGGACTTATAAGACAAGAGGTCAAACCCCCGGGTTCCTCAACGTTGAACTGGCCCATAAGGAAGACCGCTAGTCCTAACTTACTGAACCTTTACTCCGCTACTAACTCATTGATTCCAACCAAGTCATCGATCTGGCAGCATTTGGTTAAAAAGGACGACAAAATAGCATGCAAAGTGTAGAGTAAGTTTGTGGGCAGATCAGCTAAAATGGTGGCATGAGTACTTTTTTCTTAATACGTCTGTGATTCTTCATCCCCCTTCGTGTTTAACGCTCGCTAGGCTTTGAGTGGGAACACATCAGAATTGGCTTCTTGTCACTAATCCCAGCAGCATCCAGTGGGCCCCGTTATATTACACACAGATAAAAGCTATAATCAATTCTTCGGTGGTGTCGTCTATAAACGACGCTGCCCGACGCTCCGTGGCTCGTCCGCTGTCTGCTTCATATTGAAGCTCTGCCCTAACCGAGTCCACTCGGACCGAGAGGGGGTCTGAAACCCACTGCCCTTCTCCAAACAGCCCTTATGTGATATTGAGGCTAGCAGGTAGAGTACAACGCGCTGTGGTAGATTATGTTGATCCAGAGATAACTTGCACATTGTTTTTATAATCATCTTTTCACCATCGACCAATCGATTGGTCAGAGAGTTGGTTGAATTTAAGATTACAGCACAAATCATCATCTCTAATCAATACTTACCTTTTCTCAATAGACTGATTTCCATCTTTCAACTCAGCAGGATGATTCATAGAGTGGTCACTCTTCATGGAGACACAGCTGGGTCCAGGGGAGTCTGCTCTCTGCTGCTGCTCTGGGCTTCAACACACAGACACAGACACAGACACACACACACACACACACACACACACACACACACACACACACACACACACACACACACACACACACACACACACACATACACACACACACACACACACACACACACACACACACACACACACACACTTTAATTTTTCCTGACTTGGAAACATCAGTACCAGCAAAGTCTGATAATAAGAGTCTGCTCACTCCTGCTGGACTCTTTGAGAAAAACAAGAACCAGGATTAATGGATGTTTGATAGAAGCTGTATCTTTATAATATATGATAAATCCTCACCTCTTCTCAATAGACTGATTTCCATCTTTCAACTCAGCAGGATGATTCATAGAGTGGTCACTCTTCATGGAGACACAGCTGGGTCCAGGGGAGTCTGCTCTCTGCTGCTGGACTCTTCTAGAAAACAAGAAACAGGATTTTGTTTGATAGAAGCTGTACCGATATAATCTCTAGGGCTGTCACGTTCTGGTCGGTTGATTCAGGGGTCCACAACCTTTTCAGCATCAAGGACCGGTATGATTCTCCGAAAAGTTTCACGGACCGGGGGGGGGGGGGGGGGGGGGGGGGTGGTTGGGTTATGTTGCGCAGAGGTTGCCTAAAATGAAAACATGTTATATGCAATCTAACAACTGCATATAGACTTATGGCATGTAAAAGAGTGACGGTATTGCGAAGTAAATTGAGTTTATTAAGTGTGCATGCATTTTGCATGAATTAAAAAAAAAAAAATAATAATAATAATAATAATTGTATTCAAATATGGTATCCGGTACCAAATGACCCACGGACCGGGGGTTGGGGACCACTGAGTTGATTGACTGGTTAATCGATATGCACTTGTTGGACCAGATTCTCTTTGGTCGGGCAATGGCTGGTGTTCCTTTAATAAGAACAAAGAGCTTCTTCATCCATTTTTTTATATTGGAGTGACGGGCTATATTGTGTTAGAAATAACATTAATTATGAATAAAAATAATGTTGAAGGCTTAGTAGTTTCTGTTTCAACGATAAGACTTATACGACAAGGGGTCAAACCCTCAGGTTCTCAACGTTGAACTGGCCCATAAGGAAGACCGCTAGTCCTAACTTACTCAACCTTTACTCCGCTACTAACTCATTGATTCCAACAAAGTCATCGATCTGGCAGCATTTGGTTAAAAAGGACGACAAAATAGCATGCAAAGTGTAGAGTAAGTTTGTGGGCAGATCAGCTAAAATGGTGGCATGAGTACTTTTTTCTTAATACGTCTGTGATTCTTCAACCCCCTTCGTGTTTAACGCTCGCTATAGGCTTTGAGTGGAACACATCAGAATTGGCTTCTTGTCACGAATCCCAGCAGCATCCAGTGGGCCCCGTTATATTACACACAGATAAAAGCTATAATCAATTCTTCGGTGGTGTCGTCTATAAACGACGCTGCCCGACGCTCCGTGGCTCGTCCCCTGTCTGCTTCATATTGAAGCTCTGCCCTAACCGAGTCCACTCGGACCGAGAGGGGGTCTGAAACCCACTGCCCTTCTCCAAACAGCCCTTATGTGATGTTGAGGCTAGCAGGTAGAGTACAACGCACTGTGGTAGATTATGTTGATCCAGAGATAACTTGCACATTGTTTTATAATCACCTTTTCACCATCGACCAATCGATTGGTCAGAGAGTTGGTTGAATTTAAGATTACAGCACAAATCATCATCTCTAATCAATACTTACCTTTTCTCAATAGACTGATTTCCATCTTTCAACTCAGCAGGATGATTCATAGAGTGGTCACTCTTCATGGAGACACAGCTGGGTCCAGGGGAGTCTGCTCTCTGCTGCTGCTCTGGGCTTCAACACACAGACACAGACACACACACACACACACACACACACACACACACACACACACACACACACACACACACACACACACACACACACACACACACACTTTAATTTTTCCTGACTTGGAAACATCAGTACCAGCAAAGTCTGATAATAAGAGTCTGCTCACTCCTGCTGGACTCTTTGAGAAAAACAAGAACCAGGATTAATGGATGTTTGATAGAAGCTGTATCTTTATAATATATGATAAATCCTCACCTCTTCTCAATAGACTGATTTCCATCTTTCAACTCAGCAGGATGATTCATAGAGTGGTCACTCTTCATGGAGACACAGCTGGGTCCAGGGGAGTCTGCTCTCTGCTGCTGGACTCTTCTAGAAAACAAGAAACAGGATTTCGTTTGATAGAAGCTGTACCGATATAATCTCTAGGGCTGTCACGTTCTGGTCGGTTGATTCAGGGGTCCACAACCTTTTCAGCATCAAGGACCGGTATGATTCTCCGAAAAGTTTCACGGACTGACGGGGGGGGGGGGGGTGGTTGGGTTATGTTGCGCAGAGGTTGCCTAAAATGAAAACATGTTATATGCAATCTAACAACTGCATATAGACTTATGGCATGTAAAAGAGTGACGGTATTGCGAAGTAAATTGAGTTTATTAAGTGTGCATGCATTTTGCATGAATTAAAAAAAAAAAAAATAATAATAATAATAATTGTATTCAAATATGGTATCCGGTACCAAATGACCCACGGACCGGGGGTTGGGGACCACTGAGTTGATTGACTGGTTAATCGATATGCACTTGTTGGACCAGATTCTCTTTGGTCGGGCAATGGCTGGTGTTCCTTTAATAAGAACAAAGAGCTTCTTCATCCATTTTTTTATATTGGAGTGACGGGCTATATTGTGTTAGAAATAACATTAATTATGAATAAAAATAATGTTGAAGGCTTAGTAGTTTCTGTTTCAACGATAAGACTTATACGACAAGGGGTCAAACCCTCAGGTTCTCAACGTTGAACTGGCCCATAAGGAAGACCGCTAGTCCTAACTTACTCAACCTTTACTCCGCTACTAACTCATTGATTCCAACAAAGTCATCGATCTGGCAGCATTTGGTTAAAAAGGACGACAAAATAGCATGCAAAGTGTAGAGTAAGTTTGTGGGCAGATCAGCTAAAATGGTGGCATGAGTACTTTTTTCTTAATACGTCTGTGATTCTTCAACCCCCTTCGTGTTTAACGCTCGCTAGGCTTTGAGTGGAACACATCAGAATTGGCTTCTTGTCACGAATCCCAGCAGCATCCAGTGGGCCCCGTTATATTACACACAGATAAAAGCTATAATCAATTCTTCGGTGGTGTCGTCTATAAACGACGCTGCCCGACGCTCCGTGGCTCGTCCGCTGTCTGCTTCATATTGAAGCTCTGCCCTAACCGAGTCCACTCGGACCGAGAGGGGGTCTGAAACCCACTGCCCTTCTCCAAACAGCCCTTATGTGATATTGAGGCTAGCAGGTAGAGTACAACGCACTGTGGTAGATTATGTTGATCCAGAGATAACTTGCACATTGTTTTATAATCATCTTTTCACCATCGACCAATCCATTGGTCAGAGAGTTGGTTGAATTTAAGATTACAGCACAAATCATCATCTCTAATCAATACTTACCTTTTCTCAATAGACTGATTTCCATCTTTCAACTCAGCAGGATGATTCATAGAGTGGTCACTCTTCATGGAGACACAGCTGGGTCCAGGGGAGTCTGCTCTCTGCTGCTGCTCTGGGCTTCAACACACAGACACAGACACAGACACAGACACACACACACACACACACACACACACACACACACACACACACACACACACACACACACACACACACATACACACACACACACACACACACTTTAATTTTTCCTGACTTGGAAACATCAGTACCAGCAAAGTCTGATAATAAGAGTCTGCTCACTCCTGCTGGACTCTTTGAGAAAAACAAGAACCAGGATTAATGGATGTTTGATAGAAGCTGTATCTTTATAATATATGATAAATCCTCACCTCTTCTCAATAGACTGATTTCCATCTTTCAACTCAGCAGGATGATTCATAGAGTGGTCACTCTTCATGGATACACAGCTGGGTCCAGGGGAGTCTGCTCTCTGCTGCTGGACTCTTCTAGAAAACAAGAAACAGGATTCCTGTAAGTTTCATAGAAGCTGTACCTATATAATCACTAGGGCTGTCAAGTTCTGGTCGGTTGGTTGACTGGTTAATCGATATGCACTTGTTGGACCAAATTCCCTTTGGTCGGACTATGGCTGGTGTTCCTTTAATAAGAACAAAGAGCTTCTTAATCCATTATTTTAGAGCCGGGAGGGACAAATGCAGACCGATGTGTTTTAAATTTGATTGACGGGCTATATTGTGTTAGAAATAACATTAATTAAGCATAAAAATAATGTTGAAGGCTTAGTAATTTCTGTTTAAACAATCATATGGTTTAATAAACTATAGGACTTATAAGACAAGAGGTCAAACCCCCGGGTTCCTCAACGTTGAACTGGCCCATAAGGAAGACCGCTAGTCCTAACTTACTGAACCTTTACTCCACTACTAACTCATTGATTCCAACCAAGTCATCGATCTGGCAGCATTTGGTTAAAAAGGACGACAAAATAGCATGCAAAGTGTAGAGTAAGTTTGTGGGCAGATCAGCTAAAATGGTGGCATGAGTACTTTTTTCTTAATACGTCTGTGATTCTTCATCCCCCTTCGTGTTTAACGCTCGCTAGGCTTTGAGTGGGAACACATCAGAATTGGCTTCTTGTCACGAATCCCAGCAGCATCCAGTGGGCCCCGTTATATTACACACAGATAAAAGCTATAATCAATTCTTCGGTGGTGTCGTCTATAAACGACGCTGCCCGACGCTCCGTGGCTCGTCCGCTGTCTGCTTCATATTGAAGCTCTGCCCTAACCGAGTGGACTCGGACCGAGAGGGGGTCTGAAACCCAATGCCCTTCTCCAAACAGCCCTTATGTGATATTGAGGCTAGCAGGTAGAGTACAACGCGCTGTGGTAGATTATGTTGATCCAGAGATAACTTGCACATTGTTTTATAATCATCTTTTCACCATCGACCAATCGATTGGTCAGAGAGTTGGTTGAATTTAAGATTACAGCACAAATCATCATCTCTAATCAATACTTACCTTTTCTCAATAGACTGATTTCCATCTTTCAACTCAGCAGGATGATTCATAGAGTGGTCACTCTTCATGGAGACACAGCTGGGTCCAGGGGAGTCTGCTCTCTGCTGCTGCTCTGGGCTTCAACACACAGACACAGACACACACACACACACACACACACACACACACACACACACACACACACACACACACACACACACACACACACACACACACACACACACACACACAACACACACACATACACACACACACACACACACACTTTAATTTTCCTGACTTGGAAACATCAGTACCAGCAAAGTCTGATAATAAGAGTCTGCTCACTCCTGCTGGACTCTTTGAGAAAAACAAGAACCAGGATTAATGGATGTTTGATAGAAGCTGTATCTTTATAATATATGATAAATCCTCACCTCTTCTCAATAGACTGATTTCCATCTTTCAACTCAGCAGGATGATTCATAGAGTGGTCACTCTTCATGGAGACACAGCTGGGTCCAGGGGAGTCTGCTCTCTGCTGCTGGACTCTTCTAGAAAACAAGAAACAGGATTCCTGTAAGTTTCATAGAAGCTGTACCTATATAATCACTAGGGCTGTCAAGTTCTGGTCGGTTGGTTGACTGGTTAATCGATATGCACTTGTTGGACCAAATTCCCTTTGGTCGGACTATGGCTGGTGTTCCTTTAATAAGAACAAAGAGCTTCTTAATCCATTATTTTAGAGCCGGGAGGGACAAATGCAGACCGATGTGTTTTAAATTTGATTGACGGGCTATATTGTGTTAGAAATAACATTAATTATGAATAAAAATAATGTTGAAGGCTTAGTAATTTCTGTTTAAACAATCATATGGTTTAATAAACTATAGGACTTATAAGACAAGAGGTCAAACCCCCGGGTTCCTCAACGTTGAACTGGCCCATAAGGAAGACCGCTAGTCCTAACTTACTGAACCTTTACTCCGCTACTAACTCATTGATTCCAACCAAGTCATCGATCTGGCAGCATTTGGTTAAAAAGGACGACAAAAATAGCATGCAAAGTGTAGAGTAAGTTTGTGGGCAGATCAGCTAAAATGGTGGCATGAGTACTTTTTTCTTAATACGTCTGTGATTCTTCATCCCCCTTCGTGTTTAACGCTCGCTAGGCTTTGAGTGGGAACACATCAGAATTGGCTTCTTGTCACTAATCCCAGCAGCATCCAGTGGGCCCCGTTATATTACACACAGATAAAAGCTATAATCAATTCTTCGGTGGTGTCGTCTATAAACGACGCTGCCCGACGCTCCGTGGCTCGTCCGCTGTCTGCTTCATATTGAAGCTCTGCCCTAACCGAGTCCACTCGGACCGAGAGGGGGTCTGAAACCCACTGCCCTTCTCCAAACAGCCCTTATGTGATATTGAGGCTAGCAGGTAGAGTACAACGCGCTGTGGTAGATTATGTTGATCCAGAGATAACTTGCACATTGTTTTATAATCATCTTTTCACCATCGACCAATCGATTGGTCAGAGAGTTGGTTGAATTTAAGATTACAGCACAAATCATCATCTCTAATCAATACTTACCTTTTCTCAATAGACTGATTTCCATCTTTCAACTCAGCAGGATGATTCATAGAGTGGTCACTCTTCATGGAGACACAGCTGGGTCCAGGGGAGTCTGCTCTCTGCTGCTGCTCTGGGCTTCAACACGCAGACACACACACACACACACACACACACACACACACACACACACACACACACACACACACACACACACACACACACACACACACACACACACACACACACACACACACACTTTAATTTTTCCTGACTTGGAAACATCAGTACCAGCAAAGTCTGATAATAAGAGTCTGCTCACTCCTGCTGGACTCTTTGAGAAAAACAAGAACCAGGATTAATGGATGTTTGATAGAAGCTGTATCTTTATAATATATGATAAATCCTCACCTCTTCTCAATAGACTGATTTCCATCTTTCAACTCAGCAGGATGATTCATAGAGTGGTCACTCTTCATGGAGACACAGCTGGGTCCAGGGGAGTCTGCTCTCTGCTGCTGGACTCTTCTAGAAAACAAGAAACAGGATTCCTGTAAGTTTCATAGAAGCTGTACCTATATAATCACTAGGGCTGTCAAGTTCTGGTCGGTTGGTTGACTGGTTAATCGATATGCACTTGTTGGACCAAATTCCCTTTGGTCGGACTATGGCTGGTGTTCCTTTAATAAGAACAAAGAGCTTCTTAATCCATTATTTTAGAGCCGGGAGGGACAAATGCAGACCGATGTGTTTTAAATTTGATTGACGGGCTATATTGTGTTAGAAATAACATTAATTATGAATAAAAATAATGTTGAAGGCTTAGTAATTTCTGTTTAAACAATCATATGGTTTAATAAACTATAGGACTTATAAGACAAGAGGTCAAACCCCCGGGTTCCTCAACGTTGAACTGGCCCATAAGGAAGACCGCTAGTCCTAACTTACTGAACCTTTACTCCACTACTAACTCATTGATTCCAACCAAGTCATCGATCTGGCAGCATTTGGTTAAAAAGGACGACAAAAAATAGCATGCAAAGTGTAGAGTAAGTTTGTGGGCAGATCAGCTAAAATGGTGGCATGAGTACTTTTTTCTTAATACGTCTGTGATTCTTCATCCCCCTTCGTGTTTAACGCTCGCTAGGCTTTGAGTGGGAACACATCAGAATTGGCTTCTTGTCACTAATCCCAGCAGCATCCAGTGGGCCCCGTTATATTACACACAGATAAAAGCTATAATCAATTCTTCGGTGGTGTCGTCTATAAACGACGCTGCCCGACGCTCCGTGGCTCGTCCGCTGTCTGCTTCATATTGAAGCTCTGCCCTAACCGAGTCCACTCGGACCGAGAGGGGGTCTGAAACCCACTGCCCTTCTCCAAACAGCCCTTATGTGATATTGAGGCTAGCAGGTAGAGTACAACGCGCTGTGGTAGATTATGTTGATCCAGAGATAACTTGCACATTGTTTTATAATCATCTTTTCACCATCGACCAATCGATTGGTCAGAGAGTTGGTTGAATTTAAGATTACAGCACAAATCATCATCTCTAATCAATACTTACCTTTTCTCAATAGACTGATTTCCATCTTTCAACTCAGCAGGATGATTCATAGAGTGGTCACTCTTCATGGAGACACAGCTGGGTCCAGGGGAGTCTGCTCTCTGCTGCTGCTCTGGGCTTCAACACACAGACACAGACACAGACACACACACACACACACACACACACACACACACACACACACACACACACACACACACACACACACACACACACACACACACACACACACACACACACACACACACACACACTTTA
>NC_044069.1:1647184-1674684 GCF_902167405.1 Gadus morhua
ACTGGTCTGTTTTCCTCGTCTGTTTAAAAGTCCTACCTCTCCTCTCTGGGGGGGCGTCCATCTTTAAACACCAATGGTATATCCATAGACCAGCCACTCTTCATGGAGACACAGCTGGGTCCAGGGGAGTCTGCTCTCTCCTGCTGGACTCTTCTAGAAAAACAAGAACCAGGATTTATGGACGTTTGATAGAAGCTGTATCGTTATGATCTCTGATAAATCCTCACCTCTTCTCAATAGACTGATTTCCATCTTTAAAGGTAACAGGTTGATCCATAGACTGGTCACTCTTCATGGAGACACAGCTGGGTCCAGGGGAGTCTGCTCTCTGCTGCTGCTCTGGGCTTCAACACACACACACACACACACACACACACACACACACACACACACACACACACACACACACACACACACACACACACACACACACACACACACACACACACACCTATTACTCAGACTAATGATGGAGTCATGATGCATCACTGCTGAGCTCTGAGATGGACAACAGTCACAGACAGAGAGATCCTCTTCTTACCTCTTAGCTTTGCTCCGGCGGCCATGTTCCCCAGACAGAGTGGTCTTAGAGGTAGGACCCCCCTCCTCTCTCTCCTCATCCATAGTAGACTGGAGACAAACACAACTCATCCATCACTTCAATTGCCTTTTCAACTTCAGCCGTTTATTGAGAGAGGTCATTGAGACTGCGTCACACTAAAGCATTATGGACGTCATAGACCATCAATATGAACCCCACAACATAACCACAGCGCCCTCACTACAGTACAGATGGGTACAGCAGATGACCGATGAATTATTAAACACCTTGGAGACTGTAACTGTGCTTAAACTACAACGCAAAAAAGATATCCAATAGACTCAAAAAATGCATTGCGGTACAATTAAAGTAAAGAACGTTAGAACAATTTCTCCACTGGACCAAAGTCTGAATTCTGTCACATTACTGAACCACAGATTCAATATAGATCAACTGGTGAAGCTCAACACATCGATAGTCAATACGCACAAATATATAACTTATATCTAAATATCACCACATTGAAAGGACTTCTTTCACGTCCTTCCTTTAATTCGGAGTAGCATCAAGACAAACGAATCTCTTGAATATTGAACGCAGTGTTCAATTTACCACACGGGTCAGAAAAGCAGTGAAACATGAACTAATGTATTCTCTACAGTAAACTCTGTCTTTAATTGATAAGCGATACACGGAGACACATACCAAGATGAGGTCATTATTATATACAGCAACCTAATGACAATATTAACGCTAGTAAACTGGTTGTTCATTATCATATACATAACCTAAAGACAATATAAACGGTAGTAAACTGTCAGCCTACCTTACCTTATCGTTTCTACTCCGGGATTATATTGCGTCCATACGGTATAAAGTTGTAAAAGTTTAAATGTAAGGGAAGAAACGGAGGTTAGAGTGTTTCTAAAACAAGTTAATCAGGTGAAAGGAAGTCAAAGAAAGTCTCTTCGCTGCGACACCGTTGACTCGCAGTTGAAAAAACCCGGGACACGCCTCTCTCAGTGCGGGCACGTGATATCTGTGAAGATGAATGTTATGAATGCAGTGCTCGCGCACAATACACACACACACACACACACACACACACACACACACACACACACACACACACACACACACACACACACACACACACACACCTCTTAGAGTCAGGTACAGAGAGAGATAGAGTATGGTAACATCCCCCTTATAAGGTAGTGGTGTCATTAGCCACCTCCTGAACAAATACAGTTACATGCATAATGATGCAATCATACACTTATCCACTCTCAAAAAACACACACACACACACACACACACACACACACACACACACACACACACACACACACACACACACACACACACACACACACACACACCAAACTGTTGGAACGGGAAGTACTTCAGGAACCGAGAGAGGAGAGATAGAGAGCGAGAGACAGAGAGACAGAGAGAGAGTGATACAGAGAGAGAGTGAGACAGCGAGAGAGTGAGACAGAGAGAGAGTGAGACAGAGAGAGAGTGAGACAGCGAGAGAGTGAGACAGAGAGAGAGTGAGACAGCGAGAGAGTGAGACAGAGAGAGAGTGAGACAGAGAGAGAGTGAGACAGAGAGAGAGTGAGACAGAGAGAGAGTGAGACAGTGAGTGAGCAGGAAGAAGCAGAAGAGATCTCAAGTTAGTTTTCTCTCTGTGAGGAACAAGCTGTGAGGGTCTGGTCTGAGGAGAGGGTCTGGTCTGGGGGGTCTGGTCTGAGGAGAGGGTCTGGGGGGTCTGGTCTGGGGGGTCTGGTCAGGGGGGTCTGGTCTGGGGGGTCTGGTCTGAGGAGAGGGTCTGGTCTGGGGGGTCTGGTCTGGGGGGTCTGGTCTGAGGAGAGGGTCTGGGGGGTCTGGTCTGAGGAGAGGGTCTGGTCTGGGGGGTCTGGTCTGAGGAGAGGGTCTGAGGAGAGGGTCTGGGGGGTCTGGTCTGAGGAGAGGGTCTGGTCTGGGGGGTCTGGTCTGAGGAGAGGGTCTGGGGGGTCTGGTCTGGGGGGTCTGGTCTGAGGAGAGGGTCTGGGGGGTCTGGTCTGAGGAGAGGGTCTGGTCTGAGGAGAGGGTCTGGGGGGTCTGGTCTGAGGAGAGGGTCTGGGGGGTCTGGTCTGAGGAGAGGGTCTGGGGGGTCTGGTCTCACACACACACACACACACACACACACACACACACACACACACACACACACACACACACACACACACACACAGAACTGTTGGAAGGGGAAGTACTTGAGGAAGCAAGAGGGAGAGCGAGAGAGAGCGAGAGAGAGAGAGCGAGAGAGAGAGCGAGAGAGAGAGAGAGAGAGAGAGAGAGCGAGAGAGAGCGAGAGAGCGAGAGAGCGAGAGCGAGAGAGAGAGAGAGAGATTAAATCGGTTAACTATCAGAACAAGTGAATGGTTAATCGTCCTGTGGATTAATTGTTCGAGTTTGTACAAAAAACCAGTTTCACATCAAAAGCAAAGACAGCGAAGCTAAGCACTGCTTCGGGACCGCTATAGTTCTAGTTCCGGTTCTATATATAGTTGGGACCGAGACGCTCAGTCTGCTCTGTCCTGTGTGTGTGTGTGTGTGTGTGTGTGTGTGTGTGTGTGTGTGTGTGTGTGTGTGTGTGTGTGTGTGTGTGTGTGTGTGTGTGTGTGTGTGTGTGTGTGTGCGTGTGCAACCCAGTCGCCAAGAAAAAACGTTGACGGTGTACGTTTCCATGAACACTGGATACGTAGCATTTCAACGTAAAACAGCGTGTTATACCTACAGTATCCACGCGTGCCGCTGTGGAGGCGGGTTTCGGGGTTTGGGTTTCACGGCAAATTGTGGACACGATTGTTGAGGGTAATTGTTGTTGCCGTAGCCCACTAGCCGACTGACTTCCTCCTCCACACTCCCTGTTAACCACCTCGGCCCCCCCGCCCACTCCCCCGCTACTCAGGGGGAGTAGGGCGTCCCCCCGCTCACCCCCCCGCTACTCATCAGGGGGAGTAGGGCCCCCCCCCGCCCACCCCCCCGCTACTCAGGGGGAGTAGGGCGTCCCACCGCTCCCTACACCCCCACAGGTCCCCCTAGCCCCTCTTAGACACCCCAACACACTCACTTTACCGTTTAAACCTCCCGTTATCCCCTCTCTCCTGGCCCTCCCACCTCTGAACCTTAACCTAACCCCAGGTTCCCCCCCCCCTCTACTATCACACCTGCCCCCCCCCCCCCCCCCTTTAGTCACTAGATCTAATGGCCTCTCACTGGGACAGCGCCAGCCCCCCCGTCGTCCACCAGGGGGCGCCTGTACCTTTGGTTTCTCCACCACTCTCCCGACTAGCAGAACCTGCTCCTGGAAACAACAAGCAGAGTGATATTAGCACTGATTCAAATAATAAACAACCAAAACTGTTCTCCTTTACTGCCCGAGTTCATTCTCCCCCTCACTCACCCCCTCCAACACTGTTTTAGATGTCCCAAGCAGAACCATTACCCAGCGTGTATTGATCCCTAGCTCACCTGGCATAGTCCAATGGCCCCCACTGACCCCAGCCTCTCCTCCTCTCCCCCCCCCCCCCCCTCCTCTCCTCCCCCCCCCTCTCCCCCCCCCCCCCCTCTCCACCTCCTTCCTTTTGTTCTAGACCATCAAATGAAGATCCACCCAGGACCCCCCCCCCTCACCAAACCATTGGTACCCCCCTAGCCTCCCAGTGGGCTCTGGCCATTAGGAAGCCTCTTATCATTATGGGGGATTCTAACATCGCCCCCACCCCCACATTTAAACGGTCGGAGGTTCAGGCCCACAGTTTCCCGGGAGCGACCCTCAGACACCTCACTGCGGTCCTGCTTAGATCCCCCTCCCCCAGGCCTGGCATCAGACCGGTGGTTTTTAGGTAGACATAAACAACGGTCTTAGGGAACAAACAGCCGTTACCGTTATCAAAGACATCGACGTCGCGTTGGAACAGCCAGAGCTGAAGTCCCTCAGGCCCGTCTCGTCATTCCTCTCCTCTCTGTTTCCATCGAGCTATCCCTTCACCAGCTCCACTGCACTGAGGCCTTCAGCAGCTTTGTGAGAGACAGCATAGAGGAGGTGGACCCCCGATGCGGTCACCTTAAACAACGGTCTCTCCTTCAACTCCAGACGACCCAGGACAGCGTCCATTGGGCTCGGGGACGGGGGTTAGGGCTATGCTACCCATAACCCTAACCCTTACCCTCTTATTCATTGGAGGCTTCTTTTATGTGAAAGGATGGTATGGATGTGTGAATGGTTTTACTATCTCTTATTTATCTTTTTTTATATTCCTATTTTTTTATTTATTCATTTAATCTATTTTGCACTTATCTGCCAGCACTTATCTTTACCCTGTGTGTTTTTAATACTTCTTGAAATGCTTATACCATGTTATTTATATATATATGTATATGTGCAATTTTGGGGTTCCTGCATTTTTCACCCATGACTTCTACTGAGATTGCAGTGTGCTCCTTTTTATTCCTATATTTTGTATAAATGCGCATGATTTACTATTAATGAGAGGATGTGTATGGATGGGTCTGGATGCGTGGATATATGTGTGTGTATGTGTGTGTATTTGTGTGTGTGTGTGTCTCTATTGTTTTGCCCTCTACCCCCAGCACCTTGCCAGGGTTGACAGATGGTATAAACTCCTCTCCATCAAACCACGCAGACGAAAAGTTACAGTTCACTCTTTATGGTGAGGTGAAGTAGGGTAAAACTGAGGAATGGAAGTACAGCATTTCAGTATGAGAATAACAGGGACCGTCCTGCCGTCGCCTCTACCCACCACGGGACCACCACCCTCTCAGGCTACCCACCACGGGACCACCACCCTCTCAGGCTACCCACCACGGGACCACCACCCTCTCCTCTACCCACCACGGGACCACCACCCTCTCCTCTACCCACCACGGGACCACCACCCTCTCAGGCTACCCACCACGGGACCACCACCCTCTCAGGCTACCCACCACGGGACCACCACCCTCTCAGGCTACCCACCACGGGACCACCACCCTCTCAGGCTACCCACCACAGGACCACCACCCTCTCCTCTACCCACCACGGGACCACCACCCTCTCAGGCTACCCACCACGGGACCACCACCCTCTCAGGCTACCCACCACGGGACCCCCACCCTCTCAGGCTACCCACCACGGGACCACCACCCTCTCCTCTACCCACCACGGGACCACCACCCTCTCCTCTACCCACCACGGGACCACCACCCTCTCAGGCTACCCACCACGGGACCACCACCCTCTCAGGCTACCCACCACGGGACCACCACCCTCTCCTCTACCCACCACGGGACCACCACCCTCTCCGGCTACCCACCACGGGACCACCACCCTCTCCTCTACCCAACACGGGACCACCACCCTCTCCTCTACCCACCACGGGACCACCACCCTCTCAGGCTACCCACCACGGGACCACCACCCTCTCAGGCTACCCACCACGGGACCCCCACCCTCTCAGGCTACCCACCACGGGACCACCACCCTCTCCTCTACCCACCACGGGACCACCACCCTCTCAGGCTACCCACCACGGGACCACCACCCTCTCCTCTACCCACCACGGGACCCCCACCCTCTCCTCTACCCACCAAGGGACCACCACCCTCTCCTCTACCCACCACGGGACCACCACCCTCTCCGGCTACCCACCACGGGACCCCCACCCTCTCAGGCTACCCACCACGGGACCCCCAACCTCTCAGGTTACCCACCAAGGGACCACCACCCAGTGGCGGATCTTCCATTAGGCAAACCTAGGCAAGTGCCTAGGGCCCCAACCAAATCTGTCTTTATTAGGGGCCCCCAAATCTGCCCCCCCCAGCCATTACTTATGGCCAAAAAAAAAAACATTTCTAGTAGAAAAAAATAACAAAAATATCAACATAACGCCGAACTAATGCCTAAGTAATAATTTTCCAGCACACATGCCCCCCTCCATTGTGCATTGGACTAGTACAGAATATGATTACGTAGTAACGCGCGCAGCGCGAAATAACGTACTTCAAACCAAAGCAGAGGGATGCGACTCGGTGAAAATGAAGCAGCGGAATTATGATAGTGGTTGTGCTAAACGAAAACAAAAAGCTGAGAAGAAAAGAATTGCAGATACACTGCTGAAATTGACTTCATTTTTTACACCTGCTGCTGCCACAGCAGCCGCTGCTGAACTTGCGACAGGCTCTGCTGTTGGGGAAAATGATGAAGTGGAGGTGGAGGTGGAGGAGGAAGGAGGAGAGGTGGGTGCCCAAGGAGAAGAGGTGGCTATGGAAGCCGAAGGAGAGGAAGATGAAGACGAAGATGATTTGAAAGAAGGGGATGACAGATGAACAACATCACCTTCTATCAGTGAGCCCTGGCTGAACAAGGTATTTGAGTTGACAAAGTACATTCTTGTTGTATAAAGATCATTGCCAAATGAAACATGGTGTAGTGAGTATGTTCTAATGCTGTGTTTGTCTGTTTTTCAGGTTGGGTTCTATACTGCTGCTCACCACTTTTCTCTGATATGAAGACTTTTGAGAAGACGACAACAGTAGGACTTTGTGTTTACAAATGCTTTCTGTCTCACACACACACACACCACACACACACACACACACACTCACACACACAGGGCCGTAGCACCAAATCCTTGGCCCCTATACTATAGGTACTGATGGGCCCCCCTGCGCCAGGTTGTTGACGGGGGGGGGGGGTCCGGAGCAATTGTTGACGGGGGGGGGTTCCGGAGCGATTGTTGATGGGGGGGGGGGGGGGGGATTCTTTTTTTTTTTTTTTGGTCATGGGCCCCCCCTCTGCCTTGGGCCCCCCCACAACTGTCCCCTTTGTCCCCGCAGTCCGACGGCCCTGCACACACACACACACACACACACACACACACACACACACACACACACACACACACACACACACACAGTTTTACTCACATGAAATGGTGAAGGCAACAGGGAAAATGGAAATGGACATTTGAAGATGGAGAACTTAACCACTTGCACACCTAAACACCCCCCCCCCCTCTCTCTCTCTCTCTCTCTCTCTCTCTCTCCTGTCACTCACTCACTCACTCACACTGAACCACTGCTTTGCCTGTCTCTCACTCACACACACAGCCACTGTTATTCCTGTCCACACACAAAATCTTTTCATTGGTCCTGTTTAAATGTAAATGGTGGTTTTCATAGACTCATATCCATTTTGTATTTTAGTTCTGTTAAGTGCAAGATCATTTTGTATCTCTGGCAGAGAATGGAAATCTCTCTCTCTCTCTCTCTCTCTCTCTCTCTCTCTCTCTCTCTCTCTCTCTCTCTCTCTCTCTCTCTCTCTCTCTCTCTCGTTTGAGTAATAAACATGTAATTTTGGCAAAGGCTGGAGCAATCTGAAACTGATTTTACTGTGGAGAGTTGAGTGGCAGTGCACTATGGGTTTATTGCGATTCTAAGAGTATTGGGATGGTTATTTGTTTTGTGTACGTGTTTCAAAAATGAGGGCCCCATGTCTATATTTTTGCCTAGGGCCCCAAAATGGCTAGATCCGCCCCTGCCTGCACGGCAGCGTTCTCTGGTGGGGCCGTGCCCCACTGGCCCCTAATGCAAAGACGCCACTGCTCCCGAGCGCCGACGGCCGAGTGGAACCACCGACCCCAAGCCTCGACCGAACAAGACGATGTTCAAAAGGACCAGACACGATCCTACGGGGCATACAGTTAGGGATTGGACTATTTGATCCATCCAGCCCGTAGTGATCAACTGTGAGTCAAACTTGAGATGGATCCCTCCCCACACACACACAGACCCCAAATGGATAGATATCCCAGTGCAAAACCAACACATCACACAGGTCTTAGATAAAAAAGAAAAAAATTCACACACCAAGATTGTGGTGGTCTCTCTGGGCATCAACCACAGGGACAACCTGTTGGAGTCGGCAACGTGCTCTCTCCAGGCACTGCACTGCAAAACCGTAGAAAAATACCCGCAGGCCACCATATATGTTCCCATCATTACTTTCTCACACAATTTAGCTGCACCACATCAGACCCCATTAACATATTGACTTAATGCATTCATAACTACAAAATACAACTCACTATTCGAAATACACCACTCTGAATTCCACACAACTCACAACGACATAACGACATTGGAGAGCAGAGATTCTCTCATACTGAGAGGGGGAGAGAGGGATAGAGGGAGAGGGGGAGAGGGGGAGGGAGAGAGAGATGGGGGAGAGAGAGAGGAGAGGGGGGATGGAGGGAGAGGGAGAGTCTCTTACAGGCGCGTGCCGTCCATATGGGCAGCTGGGGCGGCGAACTCCCTGCAAAAGCATGCTCCCAAAACAAATAGTTCCTCAGTAAATCATTGCTCCAAGTTTATTTTTAATAATGTGATTGTGACATTAACTATCTATAGTTTCTGTAGGCTTTTCGACTATTTTGTCTGTTGATATTAAATTGATGGTGGCGATTCTAGTTGAGTTTAACGTGTCATGCAATGTGGGGCGGCGGAGCTCAACGACCGCGTCCCTCCGTATGTTTCTCGCATAACCCTGCAGGCTGCAATAAGAATTGCATTCCGCGCTATAAGACGCCCATATGGTCGTAAAGTAGTCTGCCCCATGGTCGTGTTCTCTGACTGTTTAAAATCGAACTACTCCGCCTGTATCTTTCGGCATTGAAGACTATTTAATTTCAGCAGGTATTAAAATTGTATACCTGATTTCATACCTGATTTAAACAGCTGTTATTGAGAAATAGCTGATTTCAAAAGTGTTGAGAGATTTGCACACATCGTCGGGCCAACGGGTATTTCTACTTTTCATGTATTTGCAATGCACTCACTAAGCCTGTTAAATTGTTAGATTGTTAAAATAAAATATGGAAGAAATAACTTCCCTATAATGTCGAATATGTCCTTTGAAATTTTTGACTTTGCAGAGTTGGTGTTTCCATTGCACATGGGCTATTCTAATTAGCCCGACATATGACGAGTGTTGCGGATGGCACTTCAAAAGCGTGCAGTAACATTAGGCTATTGGTTTATTTTTATTATTATTATTTTTTTTTTTCTTACTCACAATTAGTTTAGTTAACATGTTTTAATGTAGCTCAAATATATATAGTACATCGATGCGAGACCGGGTTGGTGGTTTGAACCTGTTGTAGTAGCAGAGAATGGCCTGCGGGGGCAGTATGTACATGGTTAAATACATGAATAGGCTTGAATTTAGTAGTAACATGGATGTTTGATATTTTTACAAAATGGATTATGTGAACATTGCTGAATGACATCCATCATGTATATTAAATGTATTGCAGGAGTTTAGCTTGACATTAACCAAGTCAAAGGACAATTAATGAAACGGACCAAACATGCAGAAGTCAATGTAGGTTTTTAATATACAGTATAAACAAAAACACTTGACAGAAGTTGAATACATACTTTTGTAAAGGAAAGCAGAGGAAAACATTTTCCCAAATTAATAATTTCAAAATGTCACCACCATTCACGAAAGCTAATGAAGGGGTTTGTGTAAAACCATCCTCCCTGACCAGCTCTGTCCCCGACTCTAAACCCTGACTCTCAACCCTAACGCTGAACCCTCTGAAGGCAGGAAGACGTTCCTTCAGTGTAAAGGTTCAAGAAGGCACTCCTTCAGAGTAAAGGTTCGAACCACGGAGAAGGAAGAAGAAGGTAAGGAGTAGAGAGTAGTGAAGTAGTGCGGTTAGTGACAGACGTGAGGGTAAGGCGTGTGGAAGCACACGGGTACATGTGGGGTCAAGAAGATCACTCCCACTGGAGGTCATTGATCCATCATGATCAGACCGCTGAGTTCAGCAGGTCTTCTGGAAGACGAGGCTAAGATGAACTGAGGAGACGTGACCAGCAGGATCAGGTGAGGTTCAGCTCAGGTGTGTCTGCCCGGACCAAACAAGGACATGGATTAGGTTCAATATTCAAAAGACACAACATTATCTTAACCAAAGAGACTTCATTAAGGAGCAGGCAGGCTTTAGGGCGCCTTGCTCAAGGACGCATCGCTGTATTCTGAGGAGTTGAACCCGGCACCATTGGTCTGAGAGATGAACCCCCAACCCCCTACCTAGTCCACTATGTCCAGATAATATGAACTTACGAGGAATCCTTGATGGTCAATTCCTAATCGTCTTACAGCTTCTCAGCTCCTCCACCAGCTCTCTTCAGACGGATTCATGGTCTGGAACAAACAGCGGAAGTCTTGCTTCATTGTGTGGTAAAAGAGATGTAGTTGACTGGTATATTAACAAACGCCGGTAGTTTGTGGTAGCAGTATTCTACGGTAAGTGGCACTGAGTGTGATGATCACTTCAGAGTCGGGCTCCATCTACCCAACGACAGGAATCCTCCACCAGGCAGGGCCTCCATCAGTTCCTCCACCAGGCAGGGCCTCCATCAGCTCCTCCACCAGGCAGGGCCTCCATCAGTTCCTCCACCAGGCAGGGCCTCCATCAGCTCCTTCACCAGGCAGGGCCTCCATCAGCTCCTCCACCAGGCAGGGCCTCCATCAGCTCCTCCACCAGGCAGGTTCTTCAGCACGGCTCCTCCATCAGCCCCTTCAGCCATGGATTCCTGGTCTGGTTACAAACAGTTGGTCTCAGCAGTAAATCACCTGGAGACGCAACACACCCCACCTCCTGCATCTGAGGTTCATTTGTAAAATGGAAGACGAATTTAAACATTTAAACACTTGAATTAGACAACGTCTACAGATTGACCCATTCAGCAATTCTTCCACTACGGTCGTAGCAGCACTCTAACAATAATGGCTCATATGACTTCTACATAACCCCGGTATGAATTAACTCAAATCACAGCGTGGCACAGATTTAAAGTCTTAAGATGATCAAAACCAGACCTAAACTACCGTGGATTTTAGTGTTTCAGATGAGCTTGGTGATGGTTACCCTCTGGTCCGGTGCTGCAGGCCCCTGGTCTCCAGCCTCAGTCTCCGGTCCATCCTGGCACCACAAGCCGGTCCCCAGCCTCTCAGCCTCGCCTTTCAGCTACAGCAGCAGGTTTACATCAGCATTTGCCCAACAATAATTATTTATTATTACAACTATTTATTTGACTCCGAAACTGATTTACACAATTAATTTAATTATTATTTTATAACTCAAGGCTAGAAAAGATTGGAGAGATCAGACATGAGCATCCCGTTTTGGGAATGAAGACAGAGCAGTCCACAAGTTTAAAGAAGTGGTTCAGCCCATGCATTGAAACTGACCTGAGAAGACTCTACTCACACAGAGCACTGACCTGTTCTGGAGGACTTCTGACAGGAGGTGGAGGTCTGGCTCTGGGTGAGGAGGTGGAGGTCTGGCTCTGGGTGAGGAGGTGGAGGTCTGGCTCTGGGTGAGGAGGTGGAGGTCTGGCTCTGGGTGAGGAGGTGGAGGTCTGGCTCTGGGTGAGGAGGCAGACACCTTGGGACAAACTACATGTTACCTTTTTAACCTTGTACAGTTCTAGAGTATCTTCTACTGTAACATGTGGGAAAGACAGCCATTATTTTAGCTTTGTTATTATCCAGTTGGTAACTAAGCACCAAAGTCGTTGTTTAACGTCATTCCATTGGGTAGGGTTTTACTTCAATTATTGACACCAGATATTTAGAACGTATGAAAGCTGAAGTAACAAAGAACACTAAGCAGTATCGATATTAAATCAAATATACTCAGCCATATTCAGCTGCAGGGTTCCGTCGAAGAAATGCCAAATTGTCTTCCACCTTGAAATGATCTTCAGCCTTCACTGATGATCAGAAATGGGCCCGCAAGTAGAACGCTGTTTCGAACGCAGCGCGAGTCCCGTGAACGTGGTTAAAGTCGGCGCAACAGTCGGAAATTATCAACATATTGTACGATGCACGCGTCAGTGAGTATTTAATATCAAACTTAAGTAGTTTAAGATAAGGGGCAACAATTCCTGATGGAAACCGACTGAAAAATAGTTTGTTGGCAACGGCTCGAAGATACGCAAATACAATCCAGAACGTTCCGCCAGATACCTTCAGGGGATTCACGTCCAACTAACAGCCACGTGGGTTCTTATGGTTGTCAAGACTACAACGTTCTATGCTAACCATTGAGACTAAATCAAGTGAACGCACTCAGAACCTTCCACGGCGGGAAGCACAAACCGTCCGACTGGAATCCGAACATTCCGGCCGGAACCAACCAAAGAAAAAACAGAACCAGCGCCTCACCTTGAGCTGAACGGAGGAAGATCCTGAAGTCCAGCGATGGTCTTTATTAAAACACAGCCAACAGACTTACCTTGAGGAGATCCGTTTGTTGCTGTTGGTCATTAATACTATTCAGTGTACCTTTACATTATTATGCACCCAGTGTGTACAAGTTAAATCACTCAAAACCGTACGAAGAACCGAACTACCATGTACGTTCCACAACAACTTTAAACCTCAATTCTTTGCTGAAAAACAATGGAATAATTCAATGCAAAACCTTGTCTACATTTTAAAATTAAAAACAATTATCGACATTCAGGGTACAAACCATGCAGATCAAATCTAAACAGTAAGCTCACAGAGAGCCGACCATAGCCAAGCAATGTCACCCTGACCGCCTCATTACCAACAGCAAATCATGCCAGCCAACCAACACATGTACAGGTCCAGTGAGAAGTGGGCATTTGAGCGAAAGGACTGCCCATAGTAAAATTAAGCCCAATTCCTGAACTATCCAACCATCTTCATGGTTTAAAGATTTAAAGACTTAAATTGCAATTGTGTTCGAATCACCGTTGTCTGCTCCATCTTTACTTATAAATCTCTACATCTCCATCGCTAGAGTGTTGCATCCTACTCATGAGGGTGGGGTCTGAGTGAGCAGAGATGCGTGCTGGGATACAGTGCTTTCTGAAGTCTTCAGTTCTATAGACACGCCCCTCAGCAGAAACCAAGTGTTTGAGAATCTGTTGTGACATCAGTTACATGAGCTGGAATATTCTTCAAGATGGCGCCAGGATTCTCCAAGGAGGAAGGCCAAGAGGAGGATGTGAGGGTTCTTCCTCTCAGACAGTGAAACACAACAACGGTCTTCATCAGAGTACCATTGAACACTTCGAAACGTTCTCCTCTATACACCTCGAAGCCCCAGTGAAGGTTTCCTTGCCTCCTCTGCTGAAGAGCACAACTTCAGCTTGAAGAGCGCACTAGTTGGAGTTCCCAGATTGGTTCTGATTTAAGGGAACCGATCGTTCAGCTAGTCCTGTACAGCAAATACAGTTCAGCCTGAGAAGACGTGCAACTGAGAGCAAGACAAGATCCACAGGGCTCTCCATCAATCCAGCCAGGTCGGAAGATCCGCCTCATTACAGGTCTGAAGGTCATCTTGAACATCCATTGAGGTTCCTTTCCAACTTCAGAGTCCTTGTGGAATGCCTTCAGGTGTCCATCCTCCATTGATCCTGATTGGTGTAGTCCTAGTTTGAAGTCGCTGATCTGAACACGCCGCTTGCATCCTTTTACACTTGAGTTGGATACTCTCCTTCCTGCCCAGTGTGTTGGATATCGCTCCGGAGCGTCGCTCAGGGCTCTTCATGTCTCCTGGAGGCCTCAAGTAAACGTGTGGCCGTCCAGCAGGTATGACTTAACTGACCATTCCAATACACCAGGCCAATCACACAGACCCCCGTAAGAAAATTATCAATGTCAAAGCAAGCAGGACGCAGAACCCAGGACACACACGTAGAACCCCGTTCCGGGTGTGAGTGGGACACACACACACACAGTAGAACCCTATCGATGTTCAAAAATCTTCCATCTCATGTCAAACCCACACACACCACTGAGCCATAAAAGACCAAACACTCCTGCAGGGTAAAAACCTCATGCCAAATAACATTCCATCATCCACCCCCAGCTCTCCTGTCAGGGCACCCAGAACAGAACCACCAATATCTCCAGAGACGTAAATTATGCACAACATTCTTCAGTGGCGTCCCACATTGGTGATGGATTATGCTTGGTGTCTCCATTCACGCTGTTTCAACGTCTCTGAAGTCATGTGTTTGTAGTCCAGTGGTTTAGTGATTGAGGGGCCTTCACAGATGCAAACGGTGCAGCTTTACTCAGCCTGAGGACAGGAAGGAGATCATCTGTTCAGAAGACCATCCAGTGGAGGGGGGTGGCTCTTGAGGAGCAGGATCCATCTTGGAATGGCCCCAAATGAGACCTTCTCTGAAATGAAACTGTTCCTGAGGAGTCACGATGCCTGGAGGGGCTGTTGAAAGTGTTCCATGGTTCTCTGTGTCAGACTGAAGTTGTGTTTTAGTCGTTGAGATGAGGAGCCCCCTCATCGCCCCCTGGTGTTTCTCCTTCTGAATCCCTGTCTCCATCTTAAAGAACATTCCGGTCCATGTAACTGACGTCACGACGGTTTCTCAAACACTCGGTTTCCCCTGAGGGGGCGTGTCTACAGACCTGTAGACTTCAGACAGCTCTGTATCCCAGTATGCACCTCTGCTCACTCAGACCACACCCTCCTCAGTACAGCAACATTCATGTAATGAAGATGCAGAGCTCAGGAGAATAGCTGGAAAGAAGACTGAAGACATCAGAACCCAACCCATTACTCCAGCTTACAACAATAACTTTGAACCTGAAACCATTTTAACAAACCATTCAAACCAACATAAACCAAACACCTAAGTAACCCATGAACCAATAAAAGATCCTTACTAATCAGATCAACCTTCAGCTAACGGGTTAACTCACCAGGAAGCCAACATACATCAATGTGCCCAAGAGTAATGAGAAACTACTTACAGTTCGCAGTTCATCTTCATGTTAAAGTTGGGATACTCACAGTACTGCAGTTAGATATCCATGATAGACCTTTGAAGGAACAAACAGTTTACTTATTATTGTCCCCAAACTTGGGCACTGTCCCAAGGTTCAACTTCTACCATTGCCATTAAATCAGATAAATGAATGCCAATACAAATTCAGGGCTTTTGGGATCATCCAACTTTTAAATAATGTTCAAGATAAATAAGTTATACTAATTATTTGACTGTCATTATTCAAGAGTGATTACTTCTTACTTTGAGAAGTTTGAATGTGTTGTCTCTAAAATGTTACTTGCAGGTAAAATCATTATTTAATTTCAAATGAGAGTTAAACCACCACAATCCCTGATTTCCTTCACACATTATCAGTGATTTATATTCAACATACAAGTCAATGCAGTTGTGCTTTGCTACACATTTCTACTCACATCAGGTCCAGATGAGATGCTCCTCTTTACTTCAAAAAGTCTTTAACCTGTGAAACAGGAAGAGATGACAAATAAGTCACAACAGAGCTCAACAGAACATTACACACACGTTCGTTTCTGAGAACACAACAACATACCGTGTTTGGGAGATAACAAACTGCCAAACAGAGGACACAAATGTATTGTCCGCTTCCCTCTTATGTGAAATGCACCAGATGCAACCAATGAACCAATTAAGAAAACCACATGGCGTGCGAGCTGCGCAGGTGAGCTATATAGTAAAACTCAACCCAGGTTCGACCTCCTCTGGTCGCCTTGGTAATAGTGAAAGTCTGTTTAAGCTCTGTGTTTGATCTTAAATGACCTCCCTCATTTTGATTAAAATGAGAAGTCTGATTTGACAGATTTAAATTCATACTTCAAAACGAAGAAAGTCTTCATTCAATTCACCTTACTGTGTGGTTTGTGTGTGTGTGTGTGTGTGTGTGTGTGTGTGTGTGTGTGTGTGTGTGTGTGTGTGTGTGTGTGTGTGTGTGTGTGTGTGTGTGTGTGTGTGTGTGTGTGTTACTACTGTTGGATGTCAAGTTGGTGAAAAGCAAGTCACGTGTGATCTTGCGTCCATGTGTGTGTAGTGAGCGGATATGGACAACAGAGGGCGATGTTTCCACACGAGAACATCTGCTCTCTGTGCGCTCTGCGAGATACCGTCTCCATAGCAACCATAACTTGTCAGTATCCCGAACGGCCCTTTGAGGAGTGATGGTGCGGCCACACCAACCGCGTTACTCGCGTTGGACAACGCGAGTAACGCGCCTAACCTAATGCTACGGCCACACCAAACGCGTTGCTCGCGTTAGGGGCGTTGAAAATCGGCATTTTTGCATAGGGAACCATTGGTTTAGGCGCGGTACACGCGTTGAAGCGTTGAAGCGTTGCGTTGGGGGCGTTAGGCGCGGCAGTTGCACGTAATTACGCACGTAAACGCAGTAACGCGCCCATCGCACCAACGCCCGGAGTTCAGAAAATTGAACTTTCAACGCTCCAACGCGTGACGCTTAGCCGCGGTAGCCAATCAGCGTGGAGCTTGACCCGACGTCACTGGCAGAGAGTAGTGAGCTTGCACAGAAGCATACGGCCGACATCTTCCTTTTTTCTGGGTGGAAATAGTAACATAGTTACGCCATTAAATGCGTTTATGGAAACATTTCTAGCGAGAAATGTGCATTTTACTTTCATAATGTTCGCTCGGTGAATGTGAAGGATGTTTGGTTTGATAGTTATGACGAAGAGGGAACGCTCCGTTCACTTGCATGGACAGAGTCTCTGGTTGCTAAGCAACCTCAACGTCTTGGCGGACTGCTTCTCTGCTGATCAACACTACGAATGCTGGAAACACACCAGACACACCATGTGAAGTTATTTAACCCGATTATTGTTATTTATATCCGAGATTATTTAATCTAACCCGATCTAAACTCTATCACCCAAACACGGCGGCGTTTGGGTTTCCTACCTCGGACTCCAGCGCAGCCACTGCCGACATTTTTCTTTATTCTGGGTGGAAATAGTTACATAGTTACGCCATTAAATGCGTTTATGGAAGCATTTTTAGCGAGAAATGTGCATTTTACTTTCATAATGTTCGCTCAGTGAATGTGAAGGATGTTTGGTTTGATAGTTATGACGAAGAGGGAACGCTCCGTTCACTTGCATGGACATGGACTCATCTAGCTGCGTTGGCGCGTTGACGCGTTGGAAGCGTTGAACCACCACACACTGGTCAAGCGTCAGGTTAGGCGCGTTACTCGCGTTGTCCAACGCGAGTAACGCGGTTGGTGTGGCCGCACCTTAATGGTGCGGCCACACCAGACGCGTATCTCGCGTACTTTTTACGCGAGATCGTGCGTAAAATGTTGCTTGACCATTTTGTGTCAAAAATGGTCGCATACGCGCAATACGCGCTATACGCGCCTACGTCACTCGCCTAGATGAGTCCATGTCCATGCAAGTGAACGGAGCGTTCCCTCTTCCTCATAACTATCAAACCAAACATCCTTCACATTCACCGAGCGAACATTACGAAAGTAAAATGCACATTTCTCGCTAAAAATGTTTCCATAAACGCATTTAATGGCGTAACTATGTTACTATTTCCACCCAGAATAAAGAAAGTTGTCGGCCGTGGCTGCGCTGGAGTCCGAGGTAGGAAACCCCAACGCCGCCGTGTTTGGGTGATAGAGTTTAGATCGGGTTAGATTAAATAATCTCGGATATAAATAACAATAATCGGGTTAAATAACTTCACATGGTGTGTCTGGTGTGTTTCCCAGCAGAGAAATAGTCCGCCAAGACGTTGAGGTTGCTTAGTAACCAGAGACTCTGTCCATGCAAGTGAACGGAGCGTTCCCTCTTCGTCATAACTATCAAACCAAACATCCTTCACATTCACCGAGTGAACATTATGAAAGTAAAATGCACATTTCTCGCTAGAAATGTTTCCATAAAAGCATTTAATGGCGTAACTATGTTACTATTTCCACACAGAAAAAATGAAGATGTCGGCCGTATGCTTCTGTCCAAGCTCACTACTCTCTGCCAGTGACGTCGGGTCAAGCTCAACGCTGATTGGGCAATGCGTGTCTCGTCAGACGCGTATCTCGCGTACTTCGCGTAAAAAGTTCAATTTTTTGAACTCTTTTGAAATGTACGCGATATACGCGATATACGCGCGTATAGCGCGTATAGCGCGTATTGCGCGTAAATATACGCGCTATACGCGCGTAAAATGTTGCTTAATACGCGAAATACGCTTAATACGCGTAATACGCGCCTAAACCAATGGTTCCCTATGGAGAAAATGGCGATTTCATACGCGAAGTACGCGAGATACGCGTCTGGTGTGGCCGCACCTTGACGCTTGACCAGTGTGTGGTGGTTCAACGCTTCCAACGCGTCAACGCGCCAACGCAGCTAGATGAGTCCATGTCCATGCAAGTGAACGGAGCGTTCCCTCTTCGTCATAACTATCAAACCAAACATCCTTCACATTCACTGAGCGAACATTATGAAAGTAAAATGCACATTTCTCGCTAAAAATGCTTCCATAAACGCATTTAATGGCGTAACTATGTAACTATTTCCACCCAGAATAAAGAAAAATGTCGGCAGTGGCTGCGCTGGAGTCCGAGGTAGGAAACCCAAACGCCGCCGTGTTTGGGTGATAGAGTTTAGATCGGGTTAGATTAAATAATCTCGGATATAAATAACAATAATCGGGTTAAATAACTTCACATGGTGTGTCTGGTGTGTTTCCAGCATTCGTAGTGTTGATCAGCAGAGAAGCAGTCCGCCAAGACGTTGAGGTTGCTTAGCAACCAGAGACTCTGTCCATGCAAGTGAACGGAGCGTTCCCTCTTCGTCATAACTATCAAACCAAACATCCTTCACATTCACCGAGCGAACATTATGAAAGTAAAATGCACATTTCTCGCTAGAAATGTTTCCATAAACGCATTTAATGGCGTAACTATGTTACTATTTCCACCCAGAAAAAAGGAAGATGTCGGCCGTATGCTTCTGTGCAAGCTCACTACTCTCTGCCAGTGACGTCGGGTCAAGCTCCACGCTGATTGGCTACCGCGGCTAAGCGTCACGCGTTGGAGCGTTGAAAGTTCAATTTTCTGAACTCCGGGCGTTGGTGCGATGGGCGCGTTACTGCGTTTACGTGCGTAATTACGTGCAACTGCCGCGCCTAACGCCCCCAACGCAACGCTTCAACGCTTCAACGCGTGTACCGCGCCTAAACCAATGGTTCCCTATGCAAAAATGCCGATTTTCAACGCCCCTAACGCGAGCAACGCGGTTGGTGTGGCCGTACCTTGAGAAGGAAGCTTTCATCAAAGATACCAGAGAGACTCATTCACTGGTTAGCTGGAGTCATCGCCCACCACCAGACACGTTAACACACACAGACACACACACAAACCATACAGACACACACCAATACACCATATAGATTCACACCATATGCAGGCACACACCACAGATACACATATATAGACCAGGTCCAGGACCAGGACCAGGTGGACCAGGACCAGGACCAGGACCCGGTGGACCAGGACCAAGACCCAGTGGACAACGACCAGGACCAGGACCCGGTGGACCAGGACCAGGACCAGGACCCGGTGGATCAGGAACAGGACCAGGACCTGGTAGACCAGAACCAGGACCCGGTGGACCAGGACCAGGACCAGGGTCAGGACCAGGACCAGGTGGACCAGGACCAGGTAGACCAGGACCAGGACCCGGTGGACCAGGACCAAGACCAGGACCCGGTGGACCAGGGCCAGGACCAGGACCAGGTGGACCAGGACCCGTTGGACCAAGACCAGGACCCGGTGGACCAGGACCAGGACCCGGTGGACCAGGACAAGGACCAGGACCAGGACCTGGACCAGGACCAGGACCAGGACAGTCCACTCCCATCTCCCCACATCATAATAAGTGCAGTACTTATAACCGCTGTATGTCCGTATGAAAACAGTCAGAATCTCCACAATAACAATGTCCATACTGTCAGCCTGATAACATATAACCTACACCCTCCATGTCTTCACTTCCCACCTTCCTCTTTCTTTGTGTATTAAAGCCGGCCTAAGAGCTAAGTGTCCCCACACCTGGAAGGACGTCTGACCTCAGGGCCCCTGGAGGTCCCCGGTGCCCCGCCGTGCGGCGGTGGGTGCGGGGGTGCGGGCCCCAGGGCTCGGCCGGGGGCCCTCTGGCCTGGTGGCCGGTCGCTGAGGGGCAGGACTGGCCGCGGGAGAAGGCCCACTTGGCGGGGGTGTAGGTCTCTCAGGCCGCGGCTCCTGTCGGTCAGACCGATGTGCAGACTGAGGTAAGGCCTGCGGGTGTCTCCGGTGTGGCCGCGGCACTGCGCCGCTGTCCGTGGCCACCGGGTACGACCTCTGTACCCGGGGTTCTCCAGCCCTTCTCTCCCCAGTCTGGACCCTGACGTCCTGGCCCTGATGAAGGGGTGGAAGCGGACATGCAGAGTGGCGGCGGCCGTGGTAGATCCGGCGGGACGATTTTCTCTGTGCGTCTCTTTCCTGAACCCGTCGTCTGTCAACAGGTGCAGGCTGTGGCTTCTCTTCCAACACAGGAAGTGTAGTTCTGATGCGTCTCCCGGTCATGAGCTGAGCTGGGCTCCCACCGGCTGCTGCCCTAGGGGTAGCTCTGGGACACAACAGAGCCAGATGTGGACCGGGCTGCTTCAGGATGTGCTTGGCCGTCTGAACAGCCCGTTCTGCTGCGCCGGTCGCCTGGGGGCGGTGAGGGCTAGTTGTAGTCTGGGCAGAACCATACTCCTCACTCAAGTCTTTGACCTCACCGGATGTGAATGTTGTCACTCACCGGTTGGAGTGGTATCCCCCATCTCAGGAACATTGAGCCTGCTATGAGCCTGTTGATGACTTGTATGCTGGACGTTGAAGAGAGGTGAGCTATTTCGAGGTCCCTTGAGTAATAGTCCGTCACCACGAGGTAATTCTGCTGTTCTAGTGTTCAGAGGTCTGCTGCAACGCGCTGCCATCGGCCCTCTGGTAGGGCTGCGGTGAGTAGTGGCTCACGACGCTGAGTGGGTCTGTTTTCAATGTCTCTCTCTCTCTCTCTCTCTCTCTCTCTGTCTCTCTCTCTCTAACAGATACGGTGGACATTGCAGACGGTCATTGAGAACCCCTGACCAGAGGGGGCGTGGCTCCCTGACCTCAGGGGGCGTGGCTCCCTAACCTCAGGGGGTGTGTCTCCCTGACCTCATGGGGTGTGTCTCCCTGACCTCAGGGGGTGTGTCTCCCTGACCTCATGGGGTGTGTCTCCCTGACCTCAGGGGGTGTGTCTCCCTGATAAACCAGATAACCCTTTTAACATATTGTTCAGCTATCCTTTTATTTCATTTGTACATCTCTTACGTTTTTCAGATATAATGGTTACTGTTTTTGTGTTGTTTTTCTATTTGTGTTGTTTTCCCCTTTAGGTTAAAAAGGGAAGAGGGAGGAAAGGAGGACCAATGGGAGGCAGGAGGCGGATTCTGAGGAGGGAGCAGAGCTGGGTCCATGTTTCAGATTGATGTTGTTGGTTAAGTTCTGTTATAGCGCCCCCAGGAGGAGCCAAGGGGAACAGGTCAGCGCCGGAGCCGGTGGGGGCCAGAGGGGCCGGGGCCCTAGAGGGGCCAGAGGGGACGGGGCCCTAGAGGGGCCAGAGGGGACGGGGCCCTAGAGGGCCCCCCCACAGCGGACGGGTCAATACAAGTTACACATCTAGTGAATCAATCAATCAATCAATGCAAGTGATACCACGATCAATAAATAAATAAAATAAGAGGGATGTGTTGTGTGTCTCTCACACACACACACACACACACACACACACACACACACACACACACACACACACACACACACACACACAAAATAAATCATGGTAAACAAATATCTATAATAAATAAAGGGTTTAAAGGGAGAAGGACCAGGCGCCCATGGAAGGTTTTTGTTATGGAACAGGACGTGGGGACACAAGTGCTGAACACAGGAAGGCACAGACTTCCAGATGTGATTTTTTATTTCCCTTAAATTAATCAAAGTGTAAAATAAATTCTCCCACTGTTTATCATTCTTAATGTTATTCAGGGTTTTTTTTACTTAAACTTAATTCTAATTATAAATATATAATATTTACTTCTCATTTAAATAATAACATCCCACCATAATCCTTTTAAACATGAGCCCACTAGACAATAATGCTCCATAATTCAATCCGTTTAACTTCAACAATCATATTGTGGCGAGCAGCAGGTGAAGGACGAGACGGGAGCCCAGGTTTAGCAGTCGGCCGCAGCTCCGCGCCCCATACACCGCTGGACAACGGAGCTGCCTTTAATAACACCAGCACGGTACACACTAGAACACACGCCACCATTCAACCACACTCACACTTTCAGTGATGGTGCAATGAACACAACATGAACACAAGAGTCACCAACACACCCCGACATCGATAAACCCCAACCCATGAACCCTGATTAGTTTACCAACCACTAATGACCCAGGGGGGCCCCGAAACGGTCCCGCCCCCTAGAACAGGAGAACCCCCAGAATCCTTAGCGAAGGCCCTCGTCTGCCAGACCCCAGAGTCAGCAGGAGCCCTGGGGGTGTGGTCGGGGACCACCTCCTTCGGGGCCCCCACCTGATCCGTCGTTGGGGGCCGTTGGAGCGCCGTTCGGGGACCCCGTCCTCCGCCGCCCTCCGACGTCTGGCCCGTCGACGGCCACGCCGGCGGCTGGGACGAGGAGGGGTGGCGCACCCCGTCCCCCCGCAGCCCTCCCCCAGCCCCAGCTGCCCACACTGCGGCGGTTGGTGTTTAGTCCCGTTAACACGGCAACAGTTTGACGTTATCCCGGGTAAAGTGTCAGGCAGGACGTTAGCCTAGGGCTAGTCATGGACCTACAGAGCGGCAAAGCCACGCCCCTTCCGGTAGAGCCCATGGGACCTATGAGATCGAAGAATATGAATGGGTTTCAATGGAGAGAAAGTCATTATTGTCTGGTCCCAGTCTTTATATGCCCCGGGTTACACATATGATGTTTGTGGATTTAAATGATCATTTTTCATGCAAAGAAAATAATGTTAGGTTTTTTCCAAGGGGAGGATAAAAGCATCCAATGAGGTGAAAACCATTATAAGTTTGGGCATGTGGAGAGTTACAGTCATGCCGGTGGGGAGATTGGCGGTCTTGTCCACGCTAGTTACAGGAGCGTGACGGCACATACGAGACATGTAGTCTATCTCATTGTGTTTTATCTACAGCCTTTAACTGAACTATTGCACAATAATAGAGACAGAGACAGAGAGAGAGAGAGAGAGAGAGAGAGAGAGAGAGAGAGAGAGAGAGAGAGAGAGAGAGAGAGACAGAGAGAGAGAGAGAGAAAGAGAGAGAGAGAGAGAGAGAGAGAGAGACAGAGAGAGAGAGAGAGAAAGAGAGAGAGAGAGAGAGAGAGAGAGAGAGAGAGAGAGAGAGAGAGAGAGAGAGAGAGAGAGAGAGACGGGGATGGAGAGAGACAGAGAGTGTGTGTCCGGCCGTCTGTCTGTGGTTTCTTTCTACAACCGACACAGAGACACTGAGGCCCCCACCCCCCCCCCCCCCCACAACCAACACCCAGGGAGGAGGTCCAACAATAATATCAGAAAAACGTCGTTCCATCAATAATTTTTCACTTATGGACTTATTGTTCACTAATAAAACGAGAAATTATCGGCTGAATACACAGTTTAGTGAACATTCAGTTGGATCCACTGAGTTGTTTATTGCAATTATGCTTCATTAACAAATAAGGCATAAAAATAGTCCCTTACATGTACACAATAAACACGAGGACTAAAACAATAGAAGCAGCAGACTTTACAAATCATCAACAGGTGTGCACGTATCTTTAATAACTGAACATGTTCTGTGACCGCTTGATTCCCAACAGACCACGAAAAATCAAGTTTCAGTTTAAAGTCATTTACAACATGCAACATTATCCCATAGACCTCTTGGTTATTATGAATAAAACATAAAATCTGCTTTAAATCAGGGTAAATCAGAATTACGACAAAAATGATGATATCAGAGCCCTTAAGACCAAAACTGGTGAAGTCTGAAAATATACAAACATTTACCATCAATAGGTATTTTATATACATTTCAAATAAATGTGCTTATCTAACCATGGGAGATCTTAAAAGTCTTTTCATGTTTTATCATGCTATACTTTTAGAGAGAGAGAAAGAGAAAGAGAGAGAGAGAGAGAGAGAGAGAGAGAGAGAGAGAGAGAGAGAGAGAGAGAGAGAGAGAGACTATAACTGCCACAGTGTGTATGTGTATGGTTTTTTTGTGTGTGTGTGTGTGTGTTTGTGTGTGTGTGCGTGTTTGTGAGAGAGAGACTATAATTGCCACAGAGACAGAGTCATCAGTCCTCTCAGTGTGTGTGTGTGTGTGCGTGTGTGTGTGTTTGAGTATGTGTGTATGTGTATATGTGTGTGGGTTTGTGTGTGCATGTATGTATGTTTGTGTGTGTGTGTGTGTGTGTCTATGTGTGTGTGTGCATGTGTATGTGTGTGTGTGCATGTGTATGTGCGTGTGTACGTGTGTGTGTGAACGTGTCTGTGTGTGTGTGTGTGTGTGTGTGTGTGTGTTAGTGGTGAAACGGATCAGTGTGTCCACGGTTCGGTTCAGATAACCGTTTTGGGCCTCGGGTTCAGATATGGTTCGGATTAGGATCATGTCCGTGATAGTAAAAAGGCAGACTTTTTTTTTGACGGAGGGTCGCTGACAGGCTGAAGGGAGGGGCGGGAAAAGTCTCATTGGCTCGGGCAGCACTGGAGAGAATGCATTCCGCTGGGTCCTAAACACCCTTTTGTATCGGACGTAGGCTACAGTCGGCAAAATACGCTACATAAGGCAATGCCTTCATGAAACCGAAATCCGCGGATCTCCAGAATGCTCCGAACTGTGGTAAACGAACCGAACGGATTCGGATACAATTCGAATCCGCTGCAGGCCTAGTGTGTACGTGTGTGTGTGCTTGAACGTGCGTGTGTGTGTGTGTGTGTGTGTGTGTGTGTGTGTGTGTGTGCGCGTGTGTGTGTGTGTGTGCTTGAACGTGTGTGTGTGTGTGTGTGTGTGTGCTTAAACGCGTGTGTGTGTGTGTGTGTGTGCTTAAACGCGTGTGTGTGTGTGTGTGTGTGTGTGTGTGTGTGTGTGTGTGTGTGTGTGTGTGTGTGTGTGTGTGTGTGTTTGTGTGTGTGTGTGTGTGCGCGCGTGTGCGTGTGTGTGTGTGTGTCAATTTTTCTACAATTTTTCTACAATCCCCGCACCCTTTTTTTTTTCCTACAACCGACTCAGAGACACTGAGGACCCCACTCCGGACCCCTCCCTCCACCAGAACCCCACCCCCGGGAGGAGGTCCTCCTGGGTGAAGGAGGACCAGAAGGTGTGGAGGTGTGTCAGTGTGTCTGAGGACCCTCCTCCACCTGGGGACACTCTGTAGAAGGACAGAGAGCCAGCAGGCCGGTCCAGATACACTCCTATTCTGGTGGAGCCAGCGGGGAGGAGAGGGAGGACTGTCTTTATACCGTTGTACCAGGCAGAGTAACGACCATCATAACAATCAAGAGTCCAGGACTTGTTGTTCCCTCCAAGCATGCTGTCACCACCCCCTCCTCTCCTTGTGATTCCTCTGTATGTCACTCCTATCCTAACCCCTCCTTCCCACTCTACCTCCCAGTAACAGCGGCCAGTCAGAGCCTCTCTACCCAACACCTGGTACCAGTAGTTAAATCTGTCTGGGTGATCCGGATACGACTGGTCCCCTCGAAACAGCGTCACCTTCCTGTTGTCCTCAGACAGAGAGAGGACTCTGCCGAGTCGTCTGTAGGCCGTGTTGGGGTCCAGTGTGAGGTCACAGGCATCTGAGGGAGAACCAGACATGATGAGCTGCTGAACCGCTCTTCATCCTCATCATCATCATCATCACTAGTACTGTTCTCCTGCGCTCTGTGTACATATACATAGATATGAACACATACATACATGTACATATGTACACATACATAGATACACACACCTCAGCAATAACGTTATGAACACATCAACAACAATATTATGAAAAAATCAACAACAATGTTATGAAAACATCAACAACAGTGTTATGAATACACTCATTCATCACTAGTACTGTTCTCCTGAACATGACATGTGTGGGGGGGGGGGGGTCATGTGATGATAGTTACACTATTGCTACATCAACAACAAACATCTCTCCTTGGATCCAGGACTTACCAAAGACAAGCAGCTCAGCGCTGTGATTGGCCGTGCCAGCGCTGTTGCTCGCCATGCAGCAGACCGTGTTCACGCCGTACCTCCCACCTCTGACGAAGAGGAAGCCCCTCTCCACCCAGGCCTCTGATTGGTCGTCTGTGCCGTCCCTCTCCAGGGGCCTGCCGTTGTGGAGCCACTCTACTGTGGGCTCCGGCGTGCCGCCGGCGTGGCAGGTGTAGCGGGCCGTTTGGCCCACGGGCAACACGTGGGTAGAGGAGTGGAACTCTGTGATGCTGGGGGCCTCCTCCTCCTCCTCCGTGAGCATCACTGAACCTGAAGAAACCAGGAGGAGAGGAGTGAACGTCTACAACACGGATCTAGAGATGCAGCGTCAGACACTCCCTTCACTCTCTCCTAACACCTGTCCACTAGAGGGCGATCCAGGGGATTGACAACCAGTATTCTCACCTGCCTTTTCATACATGATTGAGGATCACAGCAGTGTCTACAAAGATTACCCAGGGAGGGGAAGTCACTCCACGAAGAGGTTAACGGGTCAGGGGCGGAGCTTGAAGAGAAGAACGCCAAACCGTTCAGCAGCTCCAATAGAAACTAGTGCAGGTGAACCCAGAAAGGGTTGAACCTTGTGACCTGACCTTAGGAGACCACAATAGAAACCTGACCTCAGAAGACCACAATAGAAACCTGACCTCGGTAGACCACAATATAAACCTGACCTTGGTAGACCTAAACACATCCAACAACCTTTTAACTCTTAAAGA
>NC_044069.1:1677184-1684684 GCF_902167405.1 Gadus morhua
GGACGGCGGAGAACCAGACGCAGTCGATTCATAATATCGTAATGACCACGGAAGAGGCAGTGAATGAAGTATTGATTAGACCGCGATTTATTAGATACCACCGCTAATAAACCGTTGGAAAACACTAGACCGGTAACCATAGCAACGCCAGTAAACAAACCCCTCGAAGCCCAATCCCGACGCGCTACGGCCGTCCGGAGGCTCACACAGCTTCTGGCCGTAATATTATATATGACATTTATATCATATTATAAACTATTATAGATAGAGCTCCGGGAGTGCAAACGGCAACAATCCCTTCTCCTCCATGCTGCGGTTCACCCGCACGGCACTGCAGGAGGGAACGGTTGGCCGGTTGAAAGCTGATTGGCTGTTACGTTACGTCGCTCAGTGGCCACGCTGTTGAACGCTGATTGGCTGTTACGTTATGTCACGCAGTAGCCGTTGAATGATGATTGGCTGTCATCACACGAATGTCGCGGTGAAGTTCAAATATTTCAATAGAGTGGCGAAGTCACGCCCCTTCCAGTAGGGCTCATGGGACCTATGAGATCAAAAAATATGAATGGGTGTCAATGGGGAGAAAATAATTATTTTCTGGTCCCAGTCTTTATATGCCCTGGATTACACATATGTTGTTTGTGGATTTAAGATAATTTTTCATGCAAAGAAAACTAAAAATGTTCGTGAAGAAGTTTGATAATTTTAGGTTTTATGTGAGGCCGCTTTGTGAACTACAGCTCTTCGCTGCTCTCGACGCATATGATATACGTCACCACACCCGCCCTTGGAACTCGGCACAGAGATGGCGATCTCTCTGCCACACTTTACCGCTTTTTCCAAGGGGAGGATAAAAGCATCGAAAGAGGTGAAAACCATTATAAGTCGGGGCACGTGCAGAGTTTCAGTTATGCCGATGGGAAGATTGTCGGTCTTCTCCACGCCAGTCGCAGGGAGCGTGACGTCACATACGAGCCGTGTAGTCTTTCTAGTGGTGTTTTCTCTACAGCCTTTATCTGAACAATTGCACAATAAACGGTCGAACTCTTTGCATGAAAAATTATCCTTTAAATCCACAAACAACATATGTGTAATCCAGGGCATATAAAGACCGGGACCAGAAAATAATTATTTTCTCTCCATTGACACCCATTCATATTTTTCGATCTCATAGGTCCCATGAGCCCTACCGGAAGGGGCGTGACTTCGCCACTCTATATCATCCCACTGCAGACACAAATGGGCGTTCTCGTGTGGTGGGGCCGTTCACGCAGACTGGAACGCCCCCTTCTTATTCTTCGTCGCCTTTCTCGCTGAACTGTATTAAAATGTCAAAGTGTACTACTCCGAAACCATGTAAATAGTGTTGTAAATAAACTTCCAAAGTTTTTCAAATCTTATTTGGAAAATAACTTCACATGGTGTGTCTTTTCACAATTTATTCGTTACCAGCATTCGTAGTGTTGATCAGCAGTGAAATAGTCTGCCGCTGGGGTTGACAAGTTACGGGACTACTACCCATGCAAGTGAACGGAGCGTTCCACGGCATTGAGAAGACCCGTGTAATAAAGGCCTATAATATTTCTGTTTATGGCATAGATTTCTCCTCAGATTAGCCCAATAAAGGGCTAATGGGCTAATCGATCAAAGGCCCGGCCTTTGATCGAGTCTCTACGTTGAATTTGTATGGAGTCATGTCGCCCCTTCGCGTTTGGTGTGGACGCACCTTCACCTGTGCGACAGGCCTGCTATTCTATAGCAGTAAGATGTTTAAAAACATAACGTCTAACCTGGGCGAGTCGCGGTGTGTGCGTGTGTGGTCTTACCTGGGCGCGTGTGTCGATGACGGAGCCGTTATGTTTGAAAACATAACGTGTTACCTGGGCGAGTGTCGCTGCGATGTGTGCGCATGCTAGTGTGTTCTTACCTGCGCGTGTGTCGATGGCGGAGCCGTTACGGTTAAAACATAACCTCTTACCTGGGCGAGTGTGTTGCTGCCTTTGTATTGGCTAGTGGTGTGTGTGCGTGCGTGTGTGTGTGCTTCCGTGTATGTTTGTGCACAGCTGCGTATGTGTGTGGTGTGTTTGTTCGGTGTGTGTGGATGCGGTGTGTATGTGCGTGCTTGCGGTGTATGTATGCGTTTGCGTGTGCTGTTTGTGTGTGAGAGCTGCAGGCTGCTTGGCACGTGCACACTGACCAACTTGAGTAACTGGCGCGACAGGCCTGCTATTATATAGAAGTAAGACTAGAGTGTCCGTGTGTGCGTTGCCTGCGCTCAACCTCTAGTAGTTTTTAAATCCATAGCTATAATATGGAAACCCCGGTCGATATTGTATTTAACCATATCATAATGTAATATAATTAAATATAAAAAAAAAAAATTGCCTATAATGTTACAACGTATAATATATTGGTTCACCTATATCGTAACGAAGCAAGCATAATAATTTTCTCCTAAATTCATGAAGCAAGCATAATATTTTTAAGTTTGCCGTATTTGTATATCAGAAGATTCGACCCTGAGGGTTTTTCACACTTGATGCTTTATATGCGGACATCAATGTCGTTCAGACATCAGCAGAATCAAGGGGGGTGGGCTTGCAAAGGGCGGGATTGGACGCATGGTCGAAGTTCGCATGAGGCGGGATAAGTGCGGCCGCTGAAACTGTAGTTTGTTTTGGTTTGACCGCAGACAGCACGGAGGCAGAACGGGCAGAACTCATCGCCATCATCTTAAATGTTACTGCAACGATGCATCATATATTCCGTTGCATTCACAACATCCGAAGAATCGATCAATGAAAGATTAGAGCATGAGTTAGAGACAAATTGAAGAAAAGACGAAGAAGGGCGTCGCGAACGATACTGGAGAAGGAGAGTGTATTTTATTGCTTAAAGGTCCCATGGCATGAAAATCTCCCTTTATGAGGTTTTCTAACATTAATATGAGTTCCCCTAGCCTGCCTATCGTCTCCCAGTGGCTAAAACTTGCGTTCGGTGTAAAACGAGCACTAGGTATCCTGCTCGCCTATAAAAAATAATAAGGGGCTAAGTTACCTGCCCTTTCTCTGACTGGCCCGCCCAGAAAATTCGGTCTGCCAATCAGACAATGAGCTACGACCATGCGAGCGCCACATGTGTGGTGCTTTGTAGTTTGGATAACCGTTCTGCTTTGATGCTATGGCGCATAAAACGTCGGTTCTTTGACGTCCCTAGTAATTCCACAACCAGACTGTAGTTGGGGTTATCTCCGCCATGGTTGAGAAGGAATTGGGGGAAAGGAACTTTGGCTTTGACTCCCTGAAGTACATGAACCATGAAATTGAGGAGACCATGAAATGCTTCGTCATTGTGAAACATCCACTGTAAGCAGAGCGCATGGTACCGTGGCCTCAAGCTGCTCAGGGCCACACCCCCACCCTCCTTCTTGACCCGCCTCTCTCCTCCTCATTTGCATTAAAGCTACTGACACAGAAACGGCATATTTGGGGAAAGCTCAATGTGCGACTGGCTCGTAGTGGCTGTAATTCTGCACCACGGCTGAATTTCAGGAACATCTTCAAATACTGTGTTTGGGGCCAACTAATACCTATATTAAAGCATCCATGAAGTAGCATGCCATGGGACCTTTAATTTCCCATAGCACAAACACTGGGACAAATGCAGTTGATTTCTTGTTTAAACAGGGTGAGAAAACAGGGAGTGGAAGGATGCGGCCATATAATGTTCAGCTAACTGTTGGGTTACAGGGGTATTTGTTTAATGGAAAGTGTAGTAGACTATGCATGCAAATCAATCATTCAATAGCTTTTACTGTTATTCAGGGCTCAAAGTGCATTGATACTAAAAAAAATGCATGGCAACTACTATTGGTTAGTTGGAAATAATAATAACAAACAGCTGAAAAATGTGTTCATGTTACAACAGCTAAGGCAGCAACCTACCTAACCATAGTGAACTAAAGCACAGGCTTGTGTGGGGGGGGGGGGGGGTGAGGGGGGGGGGGTTGTGAGGGGGGGTTGTGAGGGGGGGTTGTGAGGGGGGGGGGGGGTTGTGAGGGCTACATTGCAGATTGTACATTGGCTACCTGACGTGAGAGATGTTTTTTTTTGTTAACAGAAGAATGCGTCATTGAGATTAAACATCTCTTCAAGTGATCTGGCCAAGACAGGCGGCAGTAGCCTACAGTCACACATAGCCTACACATAAAACATAAGAAAAATAAAACAACTAATACAGTCGGCAGGGGGGAGGGGGGATTTCAATATCACAAGACATTTCTGGAGCCTCAAGGAGATGGAGAATGTTTAAAGAAAAATAAGGTTTTGCAAAAAAGTGTCTTTGATGGACAGCTCAGGTGGGAGAGTGTGTCGACGGCGGGGCTGTTATCTCAATCTTGCCATTGTCTTGAAACATCTGCATCCGCGTGTGTGCAGTGTGTGTATGCACGTGCATGTGTGTGCGTGTGTGTGTGCATGTGTGTGTGGTGTGTGTGTAGGCGGTGTCCTGCGCTGCCCTTGTCTTGAAACGCCTGCATCAGCACGCCCGTGTGTGCAGTGTGTGTGCATGAGCGTGTGTGTTCGTGCACGTGTGTGTGGATTGTTTGTGTGTGTGTAGGCTGTGTTTATGGGTGTGCGTGCGGTGTATGTGTGCTAACCCTATTATTATCACTAAATCTAACAAAAACAATATTTAACATTATCATTGCTATTAATACAATCAATGATATGATTATACTGTATTGTAATTCTATTCAGGAGGATATGATTTAGACTCACTGAAGCGCAGGGAGATGAGGAGAATACTCAGCAGTCCGATGCTCACAATGACAATGATGTGAAACCATAGAGCTGTTCAGGAGTAGGACACACACACACACACACACACACACACACACACACACACACACACACACACACACACACACACACACACACACACACACACACACACACGGTCACTTTGGCAAAAAAAAAATCTAAACATAAATCTTAAATGTATTTGGAGGAAATCATACTTTTTTGGATCATTGTTTTGGACTGGATTATTTCTTTTAAATTCTCTATAAAAGGGGCACCTACCAAATCTTCTCTTCTTGGTGTCCTCCCGGTCCGAGATGGTGACCATTGTTACTCTCTGACGGCTTCCACGGCGTCTGGACTTAGCCTTCTTCTTTGCTCTACCAGCTGGAAAAACAAAGTCACTTGTGATCATTCTAACCAATTATCAGCTTGCACTCTGATACCATCAGTGTAAGGAAATGTTTTTCTTCGACTGCACACAGACTCACAAACGCACTCAAGCACACACACACGGACACACAGAGTAATGTACACACTGAAATATTCATACTGCGTGGCTGTCATTCACAGTCCAGACTCCCTACGGTCTGCAGAATCCCTCCCCGTCTTGAAGAAACACCTGAAGACATCTACTGAGAACACCTCAGTAAGTGATGACTGGTACTGTGGCTCTCGTGTTTAGAACACACTTAAGCAGAGCAAGTACTGGTCTCTAGCATACATGTTATTATTCCCTCATTATTGTCATATACGCGCACATAGTTATACAGTAATACACACAGAATCTCATACGTACACACACAGTAATGGAGGGGGGACAACATGTGGCCTGCGTGTCACCAGGGTCTTTCACATCGGCCCACGCAGAAAATATGGGGACATGTTTTGTGGGATAATTTAAGATCACTAAATCACTAAAGCAGCAATATCCCTCCTCTCAATCACATTGGCTCTGAGCAATAACTGTTTAAATCCTCTCACTCACTCACTCACTCACTCAATCACTCACTCACTCACTCACTCACTCACTCACTCACTCACTCACTCACTCACTCACTCACTCACTCACTCACACGCTCATCGCACACACACAAACAAGCTCACACGCACTCTTTCTCACGCACAACTTACACACACACTCTTCCCAGTTCCCGATTCCCAATGCAATATTCCCTCTGTGAGCCCAACCCTCTCCCTGTGATTGGACGACACTGTGGATCAGAGTGAGCGTACATTAACCTGATGACCACTGATTGGTCAACGAGCAACAGGTGTGGGAACCCTTCCTCTCTCTCTCTCTCTCTCTCTCTCTCTCTCTCTCTCTCTCTCTCTCTCTCTCTCTCTCTCTCTCTCTCTCTCTCTCTCTCTGTCTCTCTCTCTCTCTCTCGTGTGTAAAGTGGGTCAGTAAGTGCTTCGATTCTACTTACAGTCAGGGCCTTCAACGATGAAGATGTACACCAAAAGTGCAAAAATCCTTTAAGTACATATAAAACAAAATCTTGAAATAACTAAAGCAACGGTTTTTATGTGTTACACTATAAAGACAAGAGATATCGATAGATAGATGAATCTCTCAGATAGCACTTGTTATGCTACCATTACGTCTGCACATTATTATGTCTCCTATTGCACTCCTACCATCACTGGAAAGGGATCCCTCTTCTGGGTTCCTTCTCCAGGTTCCTTGATATAAGGGGGGGTTTCCCTGCCCTTTGGGGGGCTAGGGTCAGGGGGCGTCCTTTAAGAAGCGGCCTGCGAAGCCCTTCAGATCTCTGGTCCAGGGCGTTCTAAACTGTTTGACCTGATGGGGATGTGGTGTTTCAAGGCTGCTCGGACGGCCGGGGAGTTTCCCCCACAGAGCCATCCCCCCAAATACAGACATGTTGCCATGGCTGAGAATATATTGTGAAATACACACACACACCGCACACCACACACCACACACACACCCACACACACACCCACACACACACCCACACACACACACACACACACACACACACACACACACACACACACACACGGTCACTTTGGCAAAAAAAAAAAATCTAAACATAAATCTTAAATGTATTTGGAGGAAATCATACTTTTTTGGATCATTGTTTTGGACTGGATTATTTCTTTTAAATTCTCTATAAAAGGGGCACCTACCAAATCTTCTCTTCTTGGTCTCCTCCCGGTCCGAGATGGTGACCATTGTTACTCTCTGACGGCTTCCACGGCGTCTGGACTTAGCCTTCTTCTTTGCTCTACCAGCTGGAAAAACAACGTCACTTGTTTTCATTCTGACCAATTATCAGCTTGCACTCTGATACCATCAGTGTAAGGAAATGTTTTTCTTCGACTGCACACAGACTCACAAACGCACTCAAGCACACACACACGGACACACAGAGTAATGTACACACTGAAATATTCATACTGCGTGGCTGTCATTCACAGTCCAGACTCCCTACGGTCTGCAGAATCCCTCCCCGTCTTGAAGAAACACCTGAAGACATCTACTGAGAACACCTCAGTAAGTGATGACTGGTACTGTGGCTCTCGTGTTTAGAACACACTTAAGCAGAGCAAGTACTGGTCTCTAGCATACATGTTATTATTCCCTCATTATTGTCATATACGCGCACATAGTTATACAGTAATACACACAGAATCACATACGTACACACACAGTAATGGAGGGGGGACAACATGT
>NC_044069.1:1689684-1694684 GCF_902167405.1 Gadus morhua
CTATGTTTCACACACTGGTTGGCCAAAAATATAACATTAGCTCTATTGAACACACACATCTGCAAAAAACACCATCAGTCTTCAGTCCAGAAAACATCTTTCTTTTCATATTTCATGGCGGTATCCAAAACACTAACGTTACATGCTTAACTTTGTTTGCAGGCTGCTAAGCTAGCTAGTGCAGTGTAGTTCGTCTTTTAGCTGCTACTTAGTGCTGGATAAAGTTTTCCTACACATTCAGAGGGAACTACGATATAACTAAACATTAAATTACCATACCTCTCAACGACAGATTTCAGCGTCTTTATCGTTTTTATATTGTTCACGTTGTCACTGTAACCGTCGTCGTCCTCCTGTTTCACGGACCAGCAGCATGTGCAGCGCGCTAATCTCATGGGTCTCCTGACCTGCATAGCTAAATGTCCGCCGAGCAGAAATCAGCTCTCACAGCCTCAGTGCGGCCATTACTGTGTTAGTTAAAAATGTAAAACTGACCCTAAATCAGTTGATCAGCTGTCATCATTGATTGACAGCATTTCTCTTATTTCTTGTGTTGACGAACTTGACCAACTACCTATCAGATCTGGGGTGGCCACAGGGGTGGCCAATGAGCTTTCAGGGGTGGCCCTGGCCACCCCAGGCCACCCCCCAGAATCGCCACTGATGCAGACGTAATGGTATCATAACGAGTGCTATCTGAGAGATATCATATATACATCGCTATATCTTGTCTTTACAGTCCAACACTTAAAAGCTGTTGCATTAGTTATTTCACGATTTTGTTTATATGTACTTAAAGGATCCATTAAGCACAGAGAGAGAGAGAGAGAGAGAGAGAGAGAGAGAGAGAGAGAGAGAGAGAGAGAGAGAGAGAGAGAGAGAGAGAGAGAGAGAGGGAGGGAGAGAGAGAGAGATACATAGAGAGAGCATTTCAGGATCTCATACAGGAGTTTCTGGCTGCCCTTTATGTCTTTCTGTCCTTCATCGATACTGGTATCAATCTGCTCTCAGATGAACCACCAACCTCCAGGAAAGATAAACTCCTCCTCCTCTACCAGAGTGGTGTGCACAAGGCCTTACAGAGTGAGAATGAACACCTGGACTCGTTCCTCCGGACCTCCTGAGCCTGACTGAAGTCCAGTTCTCCGTGGTTTCCCCGATAAAGAGACTTAAAATGTACGAACCCAACAAATCGGAGACTGCTTATTGTAGAAGACATTTGGGATCGCGTTTCTCTTTCACGGCGCAGAAGAGAAGAGAGAGAGAGAGAGAGAGAGAGAGAGAGAGAGAGAGAGAGAGAGAGAGAGAGAGAGAGAGAGAGAGAGAGAGAGAGAGAGAGAGAGAGTTTAAATCGGCTTAAATATCAGAACAAGTGAATGATTAATCATCCTGTGGATTAATTGTTCGAGTTTGAGATTGTACACAAACACATTTTCACATCAAAAGGAAAGACAGCAAAACCAAGCACTGCTTCGGGACCACTATAGTTCTAGTTCTAGTTCTAGATATAGTTGGGACCGAGACGCTCTGAAGGGTCCTTCCTGCAGACCCCCCGGAGAGGAGCCCCAGCAGCAGCAGCAGTACCCCCCCCCCATGCTGAGTGTGGAGGGGGGTCGTCTGGTCTCCTGAAGGTCTGAACCGGCGGGACTCGAGGGGAGGGAGGAGGCGGACCCGCTCCACCAATGGGAATTCAGAAAGGCGGTGGCGTCATTAGTTACCAGGTGGACCTCAACAGTTGAAGTGGAAATAAGTGAAACAACCGAACGGACAAAAGAGCACCAGAGAGGCCTGGTGGACCTCGGTGTTAACAGATTAAACACAGACACACACACACACACACACACACACACACACACACACACACACACACACACACACACACACACACACACACACACCTTTGCTGTTGTGCAAGCTGTGATGGACACTTGTAGACCAACACTATTCTCAATTCAGTCCATACTAATTTTATTTAAAGTAAAATATTTACAAGCCAGGGCAACATGTTAGTGTTCGGCTGTTGGGGGAAACTAGAATAGATCTCACTGAACCAGATAATCTTAACCAGATCTATTCAACAAGCTATTTTGTTTTGCAAGAGAATATCATCAAACTATCATCATTATCCTTTATAACAAGGCTAATATAGTTATGGGAATGAAGGATAATAAAAAATCAAGCTGTTGAGAATTATTTTATTAAACCTTCATATAAGGCTTACATACTAATAGCAATGAAGAAACTTATTTATCTTCATTTCCTCCTTTGCACCGCTGCATATCCAGATACGTAGAGCTATAGGATGCTACACCCTGAGTCTTGTTATCTGTGGTCTGTGTGTGTGTGTGTGTGTGTGTGTGTGTGTGTGTGTGTGTGTGTGTGTGTGTGTGTGTGTGTGTGTGTGGGTGTGTGTGTGGGTGTGTGTGTGGGTGTGTGGTGTGCGGTGTGTGTGTGTGTATTTCACAATATATTCTCAGCCATGGCAACATGTCTGTATTTGGGGGGATGGCTCTGTGGGGGAAACTCCCCGGCCGTCCGAGCAGCCTTGAAACACCACATCCCCATCAGGTCAAACAGTTTAGAACGCCCTGTACCAGAGATCTGAAGGGCTTCACAGGCCGCTTCTTAAAGGACGCCCCCTGACCCTAGCCCCCCAAAGGGCAGGGAAACCCCCCCTAATATCAGTGAACCTGGAGGAGGAACCCAGAAGAGGGATCCCTCTCCAGGGATGGTAGGAGTGCAATAGAAGACGTAATAATGTGCAGACGTAATGGTAGCATAACAAGTGCTATCTGAGAGATTCCTCTATCTATCGATATCTCTTGTCTTTATAGTGTAACACATAAAAGCCGTTGCTTTAGTTATTTCAAGATTCTGTTTTACATGTACTTAAAGGATTTTTGCACTTTTGGTGTACATCTTCATCGTTGAAGGCCCTGACTGTAAGTAGAATCGAAGCACTTACTGACCCACTTTACACACGAGAGAGAGAGAGAGAGAGAGAGAGAGAGAGAGAGAGAGAGAGAGAGAGAGAGAGAGAGAGAGAGAGAGAGAGAGAGAGAGAGAGAGAGGAAGGGTTCCCACACCTGTTGCTCGTTGACCAATCAGTGGTCATCAGGTTAATGTACGCTCACTCTGATCCACAGTGTCGTCCAATCACAGGGAGAGGGTTGGGCTCACAGAGGGAATATTGCATTGGGAATCGGGAACTGGGAAGAGTGTGTGTGTAAGTTGTGCGTGAGAAAGAGTGCGTGTGAGCTTGTTTGTGTGTGTGCGATGAGCGTGTGAGTGAGTGAGTGAGTGAGTGAGTGAGTGAGTGAGTGAGTGAGTGAGTGAGTGAGAGGATTTAAACAGTTATTGCTCAGAGCCAATGTGATTGAGAGGAGGGATATTGCTGCTTTAGTGATGTGGTTGACATGGTGTGAATTATTGCAACTGTTTGCTCGTCTGAATTCTGCATTCTCCGTTCGCAAAAAAAACATGAACAATTATCACCATTGTAAAATTACACATTTTTACTCGGAAAAGTGACTTTTGTGCCTGGACAAGAGAAAGGTAAATGTACTTATCTGAGGGACAAGGCCTCATGAAAAAGTTAATGTTGACACGCACACACACACACACACACACACAAACACACACACACACACATACACCTTTGCTGTTGTGAAAGCTCTGATGGACACTTGCAGACCAACACTATTCTCATTTCAGTCCATACAATTTTTATTTAAAGCAAAATATATACAAGCTAGGGCAACGTGTTTATGTTCAGCTGTATGGCTCTGTTGGGGGAAACCAGAATAGATCTCACCGAACCAGATAATCTGAACCGGATCTATACCACAAGCTATTTTGTTTTGCAAGAGAATAGCATCAAACTATCATCATTACCCTTTATAACAAGGCTAATATAGTTATATAAGTCTCATATAGTTATATATATAAGGATAATAAAAAATCTAGCTGTTGAGAACTATTTTATTAAACCTTTTATTAAAGCTTACATACTAATAGTTACGAAGAAACATATTTATCTTCAGATCTTCATTTCCTCTCCTCTACACGCTGAGTCTTGTTATCTGTGGTCTGTGTGTGTGTGTGTGTGTGTGTGTGTGTGTGTGTGTGTGTGTGTGTGTGTGTGTGTGTGTGTGTGTGTGTGTGTGTGTGTGGTCTTGTGTTTATTTCCATGTCATCATAATAATTATTGAGTGTATTTCACAATATATTCTCAGCCATGGCAACATGTCTGTATTTGGGGGGATGGCTCTGTGGGGGAAACTCCCCGGCCGTCCGAGCAGCCTTGAAACACCACATCCCCATCAGGTCAAACAGTTTAGAACGCCCTGGACCAGAGATCTGAAGGGCTTCACAGGCCGCTTCTTAAAGGACGCCCCCTGACCCTAGCCCCCCAAAGGGCAGGGAAACCCCCCCTAATATCAGTGAACCTGGAGGAGGAACCCAGAAGAGGGATCCCTCTCCAGGGATGGTAGGAGTGCAATAGGAGACGTAATAATGTGCAGACGTAATGGTAGCATAACAAGTGCTATCTGAGAGATTCCTCTATCTATCGATATCTCTTGTCTTTATAGTGTAACACGTAAAAGCCGTTGCTTTAGTTATTTCAAGATTCTGTTTTATATGTACTTAAAGGATTTTTGCACTTTTGGTGTACATCTTCATCGTTGAAGGCCCTGACTGTAAGTAGAATCGAAGCACTTACTGACCCACTTTACACACGAGAGAGAGAGAGAGAGAGAGAGAGAGAGAGAGAGAGAGAGAGAGAGAGAGAGAGAGAGAGAGAGAGAGAGAGAGAGGAAGGGTTCCCACACCTGTTGCTCGTTGACCAATCAGTGGTCATCAGGTTAATGTACGCTCACTCTGATCCACAGTGTCGTCCAATCACAGGGAGAGGGTTGGGCTCACAGAGGGAATATTGCATTGGGAATCGGGAACTGGGAAGAGTGTGTGTGTAAGTTGTGCGTGAGAAAGAGTGCGTG
>NC_044069.1:1699684-1742184 GCF_902167405.1 Gadus morhua
CACCCAGACCACGGCCCTCTGCCCCCAGCGCCCTCCAGAACCACGCTCCTCTGACTCACCCAGACCCCGGCCCTCTGCCCCCAGCGCCCTCCAGAACCACGCTCCTCTGACTCACCCAGACCACGGCCCTCTGCCCCCAGCGCCCTCCAGAACCACGCTCCTCTGACTCACCCAGACCACGGCCCTCTGCCCCCAGCGCCCTCCAGAACCACGCTCCTCTGACTCACCCAGACCACGGCCCTCTGCCCCCAGCGCCCTCCAGAACCACGCTCCTCTGACTCACCCAGACCACGGCCCGGCTCCACGGCCGCGGGGTTAGTGGAGTCCTGAAGGGGTTCCCCAGAGTCTCCTAGGACCTAGCACCCTGCTCCCTAGAGGAGTCTCGTAGCAACCTGCTCCCTAGAGGAGGCCCTAGCACCTTGCTCCCTAGAGGAGTCTCCTAGGACCCAGCACCCTGCTCCCTAGAGGAGTCTCCTAGGACCCTGCACCCTGCTCCCGAGAGGAGTCTCCTAGGACCCTGCTCTCTAGAGAAGTCTCCTAGGACCCAGCAGCCTGCTCCCTAGAGGAGTCTCCTAGGACCCAGCACCCTGTTCCCTAGAGGAGTCTCCTAGGACCCTGCTCCCTAGAGGAGTCTCCTAGCACCCAGCACCCTGTTCCCTAGAGGAGTCTCCTAGGACCCTGCTCCCTAGAGGAGTCTGCTAGGACCCAGCACCCTGTTCCCTAGAGGAGTCTCCTAGGACCCTGTTCCCTAGAGGAGTCTCCTAGGACCCTGTTCCCTAGAGGAGTCTCCTAGCACCCTGTACCCTAGAGGAGTCTCCTAGGACCCTGCTCCCTAGAGGAGTCTCCTAGGACCCAGCACCCTGTTCCCTAGAGGAGTCTCCTAGGACCCTGTTCCCTAGAGGAGTCTCCTAACACCCTGTTCCCTAGGGGAGTCTCCTAGGACCCTGATCCCTAGAGGAGTCTCCTAGGACCCTGTTCCCTAGAGGAGTCTCCTAGCACCCTGTTCCCTAGGGGAGTCTCCTAGGACCCTGATCCCTAGAGGAGTCTCCTAGGACCCTGTTCCCTAGAGGAGTCTCCTAGCACCCTGCTCCCTAGGGGAGTCTCCTAGGACCCTGCTCCCTAGAGGAGTCTCCTAGCACTCAGCAGCCTTCCCTGTAACCAGTGGTTATCTCATTACATTATATTCATATAACATAGTTTAGACTGCATTGTTCTTTGATAACAGAGTGAGGTGTCTCACCAGCACGTCCCTCCTTCCATTAACTCAGAAGGAACCAGAATGATTTGAGGAGGGAGGGTCGACGGTGAAAGTGCAGGGGGCGGGGCCTGAGGCACAGCCGGACCTGTCCGTCAAGGACAGAAGGTCTGCGATTGGAGCTTCTGCAGCGGGTCACGCCAAGGCGGTCCCCACAGTGAGACACCTCACTCTGTTACCAGAGAACCAGGGGTCACGCAAAGGCGGTCCCCACAGTGAGACACCTCACTCTGTTATCAGAGAACCAGGGGTCACGCCAAGGGGACCCCCACAGTGAGACACCTCACTCTGTTACCAGAGAACCAGGGGTCATGCAAAGGTAGTCCCCACAGTGAGACACCTCACTCTGTTACCAGAGAACCAGGGGTCACGCCAAGGGGACCCCACGGTGAGACACCTCACTCTGTTATCAGAGAACCAGGGGTCACGCCAAGGCGGTCCCCACAGTGAGACACCTCACTCTGTTACCAGAGAACCAGGGTTCACGTAAAGGAACCCAAAGGTAACACCGTCTGAAGGCTTTCCTATAGGTTCACTGAAGGAAAGCCTATGGTGACCCCTATAGGAGAGCTATGGAAGGACCTCAACCTCCCCATAAACAGCCTCATCCCCCTGGACTCACTCTGTCCACGATAATTACAGTGTTTCACACTTTAATTATCTTTAATTTATCTGTTTAAGGAATATGCTGTAATTTTTCATAATATCACACATTTGACTTTTTATGGCATAATAACTGACATGTATATATACATTTTGTGTTCAATCTTTTCTACTTATATTATAAACCTGACCTTTTTAGAGAGAGAGAGAGAGAGAGAGAGAGAGAGAGAGAGAGAGAGAGAGAGAGAGAGAGAGAGAGAGAGAGAGAGAGAGAGAGAGAGACTCATTCACCGCGTCTCTCCCCTCTGATCGTGAATACGAGTTTCTAGTTGTTACGTTAATCTCACCCCACCCTGGAACGCTTATTTTGTTGCGTCTACAGACTAGACCCCTCGGTCATCCGTCGACGGACGGAGGTAGTGTGAATGCGCCCTGGCCTGAATACGCGCGGACCATGGACCTCTAAAGACCGTTTGGAATGCGCCCGGACCGTTTTGAGTACACCATCCGGGTCCTTTCAGTGCACTGCTTTCCCCCCGATCGTAATTGGAACGCCCTAATCAAACTAAGTATAGTAAGTATGGGAAGTATGGATATCGGAATACGTTTAACAGTCTTATTGGTAAACTGACATTTGTTTTCTGTAAAGGACGTATGAAGCGATGCATCAGTGACTGAGTGTCTCTACCTGCTGTTTGAACCATCAAGTGTCTCTTTGTATTTGAGCTTCTAGACAGCGCAGCTATCTGTCTGTCGTTCATATTTTATTAAAGAGATGATTCTTCATCTCTGAGGGAAGTCATGGAGCAGCAGCCTCTAAGAGGTTAGTCTGACAGGACTGTAAACTGGGAGGGGAACGGGACCAACTGTTCACAACAGCGTACTTTAACTCTGATTTAGTCGGACGGTTTTTATTTCACACTTTATTGCAGCAGGAAGAAGACTAAGGTACGGTCGTCAACACTGACCTGTGATATAATAATCATATGTGAAGATTGAACTTGTCTATCATCATATATCAGCAGGTTGATCTATCTAAGGTCACAGTCATTAGTTCGCAGTGTTGCAGCACGCAGTCTCCTTCACCCTCACCGTAGTGTTTGTTGCCCGCCCCCAAATCATTTCCGTGTTCTTGTTGCATCTCTGTCAGAGCGAATGATGGTAAAACCATCCAGGTGAAAGTTTGTATCCTCAGTGACATCCTCAGTGCAGTCAACGTCCGAAGAAACAAAACGTGAAAGAAGGGTTAAAACTTCACGGTAAAACACAAACACGCAAACGCGTGTTTGTGTCGCGTCAGGAGTCGCTCCCAATACTGGTATATCCAACCCGGTCTCACGAAACCGGTCTCACGAAAAGTCGTGACACTGTCACGTTATTTAATCTATTGAAACGTGATCAGGATCACGTATTTTAAAACTTTTCGTGTTTTAAAGCACAAATTTCAAACCCATGTATTTCAATTGGAAGTATTTGTCGTGTCACCAGCACGACTTCCAAACTAAGGTTCTGTGCGGGAGCGTTCTCCCTAATGTCCCTTAAGGAGCTCCGTACAGAACATTTATTGTTAATAATTGTCTGTGATGATAACTAACAATTGACAGCTTTTGGCCACCCATTTCTACTTAAACTTGTCTGTGAACAATATGACAGCTTTAGGCCACCCGTTTCTACTTTCACCTTTGATTCTGAGAAATTGTGACAATTCACGGATATATTAAATGCAGGTGCGCTGTATGTCTTGATGTTTATTTTATCTAGCCATCTACTCTCTTGTTTTTGGTTATGTGAATGAAAGTCCGCGTCGACGCCTCGCAAGTCCAGTGTCGCGAGCGGACGTTGCCATGACATCTAGAAATCATATCGTATTTAATGGGTTGTCACTAATATTGATGTGTTGGGCTTGATTATAACACTTGAATAATATTGTTTGCACCACGGCCTGGGGGGAATACTCGTATTCTGATACCTGCTGAGTAGTTCCAGTCAGCGTTTAGATTCTCTGCCCGAACCCGAGCCCGACCAGACCCGACCCGCGGGCCGGGTCTGGCCGATATTTCCCACCACTATCCTCGGGCCGGGCCTTTGATCGAGCTTTTTTATTTTTATTTTATCATTGGTTTATTGGCCTAATCTGAGGAGTAATCTATGCCATAAACAGGAACGTTATAGGCCTTTATTACACGGGTCTTCTCAATGCCGTGGCCCGTGGAACACTCCGTTCACTTGCATGGGTAGTAGTCCGGTGACTCGTCAACCCCAGCGTCTTCCGTTGCTAAGCGACGTCACCGTCTTTGCGGACATGCTGGAAACGAATAAATTGTAAAAAAAAAAAAAAAAAGACACAGCATGTGAAGTTATTTTTTCGTTTTGGCAAGTTCCAGTCAAATTGTCTTTTCAGCCTTCCAAACGAGAGCTGGTAAATAGTGAAAAATGCATTAAACTGTAATCAGAAAACGTGGATATATGCTATTGACCCTAGTGTATCTGTGGTATTAAGGATGGGACGAATTTCGAATTATAAATATGTTGAGCGGACTAGAATGCCTCCCGTAGGCCTATATATTATTATTATTATTATGCACGTCTTGAGCCATCAGTCGGAACGTGTCTGTGCCGCTTCCAGTGGGCATTTCAGTAGGGACCACAGCCGGTTCGCTGCAGTGCCGCTTCCGATTGGAAATTGGCCTTACGTACTTACCCATGAGCGTTCTCTGCCGTTGCCATGGTGAAGACGCAAGCTTTCTGGGTTTTCTGCGTAAGCACTGTCGTCAGTTTTCGCGGGAATTTCGCTCATTCCCTCGCAAACTCCTACTAAGATAAGTTGATTGTCTATACGTCTGCTATATGTTTCGTTTAATATGATAAATTACCTGCATAGTTTAAATATTAGGGCGAAGATTAAATCCCCACCAGTGATTCACCATTGGTCAGCATCAATTATAAAGGGAAACTCCTGAAATTAACATAACCTTGCTAGCGAACGGATAATGTTCAATATAAACTAACACAATGCAGCATTAATAATATAATAATGTGTGAGTCATTTAATTGTGTGAGTTCATCTAGACGTTTTCATTTCCTCTGTCACTGTGGATCACTTTTAAAGTGAACTGTTTTGGATTTTACTTTAAGTTAAAGCTATACTGTACGATGTGAGAGAGCTAGCATGACTTGAAATTAGCTTCTCTTCGGAGTTCCGTTTAACTCCTCCCCCACCCTTCACGACTGCCCCAACCCCTCGACACAGAGCCGTGCACGAGCGCTAATGCTGCTTACGGCTTACTTCAACGGCAACCATTGCGTCACTTTTCAGGCCATTCAACTCCCTCAGCTGTCGCCATCGCTGAAAAGCGAATCCAATATTTATTCTCGTTTTTCCTCGAGCATTCTCTTACTTTTTTTTTGTTGCTGCCTTTTCATTTTCTGTCTTTCTTTTTCTTGCCTTTTTAAAAGGATGAACCGGGGCAAGTAACGGTGGCAGTGGTAACTTCTGTTGTTTCTCTTCCATTGTGTAAATGTTGTAGGCTCACTAGGTCTAGTCCACTGTCATGAACTACTATGACAACAACGCTTTCTTTGCCCTCCGTGAACGCGCTCAGGCCGGCTCAGGCTCGTACACAGAGGGGAGAGAACGCGCAGGCTTGTGATTGGTTCTTTATATTCGGGTACAATGTCTCCGATTGGTAAGCATTTTAACAGGTTTATAGCAGATACAGAATTCGTTTTTTTTTCGCTTCTTTTTCATTGCCCATAAGTTATTTATTGCTGTCAGGATGTAAAAACCAATTTCAACAACATATTAAAAAGTGCATATCACTGAAAATCGTACAATATGCCTTTAAGTTGTGTAAAGTTGTGTAGAAAACAAGCAAGGTGCTGTCTTTGAACAATTTATTATGCTCTCATGGTGCTTTCCCGGTCTTGTACCGGCAAAAGTCCGCAATAGAGATAAAGAAAAACCCGCTAAAACATGGTTTCTCAACAGGGGGCGTTCGAACCATATTAACTAGATGCCTTATTACAGTGGCGTCTAGAACGTCACCATAGGCGGTGTCATGCCAAATGTACTTTTTTTTATTACTTTTTAAATAGCCATAACTTGCTAAATTTTCAACCGATTTACAAACGGTTTGGTTTATTACAAACGTTATTATAGTGGTTATGATATTTAAACGTAAATCATTGTAGAATTCCTTACAGTTAAAATTAGGTTACCGTTTCGAAAAATAACTATCATTAAAACCGTGATAACTGTGTGATATGACACTTTCACAGTAAATGTGTCCAGAATCAACCACAGTTAATAACACCCTACCAGGCATAGGTGTAGTGTTAATGTTAATGCAGTTAGTTAATTTTAATGCATATCTGATATGGTTTTCTTATCATTAGGTAATGGCTACATTAACATTGTATTTTTTTGCACATTGCTGCTAACTTTGTTTGTGACTGATTGATTGTTGACAGTTTTTTCTTTTCTCCCTGCAGCTCCTTTATAGTCAACCCCCACCACACGTTATCATCGTCATTTTGAATACCCAAAGGCACTTTTAAGAGCCACGTCCATCTGTCTGCCTTTCTGTCTGGCTGTCTGTCTATCTATCTGCCTGTTTGGCTGTCTAACTGTCTGTCTGCCTATCTGTCTGTCTGTCTGTCTGTCTGTCTGTCTGTCTGGGTCAGTCTGTTTGTGTTGCAATGGCCATGAGACATACCATTGACCGCCAGCATCCCAGCTACAAAGAGGGGAAACGTAAATTGCTTGAAAGTAAACAAGACCACCTATAGCTGAAGCTGAGGTTAGTGTTTTTATATCAAATGAATCGTTTTTCATTTGTCACCTGTCTCAGTTTCTGTACCTTTAATTATTGAATTTTCCCTTCAACACGCAGAGAGCCGTTGAGGAGAGGAAACGTGCGCGTTCTGGTGGAGGACCTCCATGTGGCTCCACTAGTGACGGTGCAAGACGAGGCAAGCCGAGGGGGAGGCGTGGAGGGCGACGCGGAGGGCGACGCAAAGCCTCAGCCACAGGTTCTTATCTGAATTATTTGACATTTATTGGGATTTAATGCGTAAATACTAGATGAGTTTGTAGCATGAAAGAATATTTATGAATGTTAATCATTCTTTAATGTACTCTTTTACAGTCACGTTCCCCCCAGCTGAGTGCTCCCCGTCATCCCATGAGGACGTTCCGCTTACTGTACCTTCAGCGCAACTGAATCCTCAAGAGGCATTTGGTAAATCCCACTGATGAATTGAAGTTTAAATCTAAAAATGTAAAGGTATCACTGAGAAAAAAGCCCTTTGTATTCTTGGTCCATGTACTTTTACTGTAAGTTATGTACTTCAATTGTGAATCCATTGTAGCCAAAGTTTCTATTTTCTTTACAGAAAAGTTTGTGGAGAGGCTTTCATCTCTAAATGCCTCTGGTCCTTCTGCCAAGCCTCAAAGAAGCTCTGCATCTTCATGGACTTTTCGGCAGCAGAAAGCCTCAGAGCGCTGGACAGAAGCACGACCAAACCACCTACAAGGCCTCATTGAAAAGGAGGCTGTTGGTCATCCCTTGTGTTGCCTCTGCCCCAAGCCGGCTGTTATTAGGTTGGATCACATTAATCTTAAACTTTATTTACCCAGGGTAGTAGCTGAGCATTACAGCAATTCTCAGTGCCCTGCTATATAGGCTAACATGCATGTCTTTTGGGGTGGGAGAGAAATTTGATACACAGAGGAAACCTACATGAATGTGAAAAGTACATCTAGGACCTTTGTATCAAACCGATTATCTAACTTAATTTAGAATACTGTAGCTTACTGTAACTTGAGTGTATTGTAGTTTATGAGTTATTCACATGAATAGTTGATTATATTATTAATTTTTTTTATCCCTAGGTGCAGAGAGTGTCTCCCTGAAGAGTGGTTCTGTGGGGACTGCGATGTACTGCATCACAAAAAACAGCCACTCCACAACAGGGAATGTCTGATACGTGGGTTCTTTGAACCCATTCCTCCAACCACACGCGTCATGAAAGGGGAGGATGGATATTTCACTCAGGAGCAAGGTATATACTCAACAAAGCTTTTATTTTGCTGTTCACATGTGTCTGCAGCTTTTAAAAGATAATATGAATGAATGGTCTTCTTTATTTATGCCAGCTTGCATCTTGCCAACTGTGTGATTTTACCAGTGATTTTAATTAACATCGATGGTAAAAACAATTCACTATTTAAATTTATATTTGAAGATGATTTCCAGAAATAAAATCACACATCAAGATATTGGGGGTCTTTCAAAATGTGTTTTAAGCATGTTTTTTTTCTTTCTTGCTCTAAGGACGTTATGACTTGCATCAGCCACTGTATGTATGTCAGACGTGCCAGCAGCAGAGGACCCCTGACATGAAGCACTTCCTTCAGAGTGGATATTGGCCAGCCTCTCTCAATACTTCCACGTTGTACACGTTGGACCTCTTGAGCTCCTTTCAGGAACTGAAAGTAATCTCTCCGGGATTCTCCAGACAGGCCTTCGCAAAGCTCCTGGAGCATCGCACCAAGTGTGGAGGACGAGTTAGTATTATTGTTCTTGGACATATTACAACATTTCTGTGCATAAGCAGACAACATCCCAAATATTTTTTTATTCTATGTATCTTCCAGTCTGGACATATCAAAGGTGACACCCTGCAGCGCAGCTTCTTGGAGTTTTCATATGCTTCGTTTGAGAAGGACCAACTCTGCTGTGGTGCTGTTCTCACCTGCCCAGCCTGCACACCAGAAATGTTGGCTGTTTCAGTAGATGGAAACAGAAAGTTATATCGCTTTCGCCGAAATGGAAGGTGCTCTTTGTTCCAGTGTTATTATTGATTGATTGATTGATTTAGTTACATATTTAATACATTTCATTTCTATTTGTCTTCCACAGTTCTGGTGACCATGCCTTTTTTGAAGGTTTATTTGTGGCTGAAGACAGTGCAGTGTCTGGATTTGTGGACATGATCCAGAAAGCTGTGAAAAAGGCAAGTTTGAATCGTAATTTGACAAAATACTTCTGTTGCTAAAATAAACATATCTATCCAACATAGATTTCCTCCCCAACTGCAACTTCTGCCTGCCAACTAAAAAATCAAATTTAGTGAATACATGGCATATACAGTGTTTTATGATACCATTGATTTTATTTGATTTATTTTTGTTTACGTGTCATAGACACAGGGAAGAGGCACGTGTGGGGACTCCCAATGGACAGCAGCACGGGAGACATCAAGAAGGGCATCCAAATTGGATGAAGAGGGCATGGAGGTTGCTGTGTGTCGCCATGGTTTCCTTCTTAAAGCCCTTAATATGTACAGGGGAGAAATATTTGCCTACCCCATGTACCTTCAAAAGGAGCTGATGCCAGCCAAGGCACAATTCTTTGCCATGGATGTGGCTTGCAAATACTGGCCATACCTGGAGAAAGTTGCCAGTGTCCTTCCTGCTCTCCAGGAGCTGACCACCATGAAACCTTTCCTCAGCGTCATGCATGCTCGAGCTCATGCTACCAAGTGTGAGGTATGTTTATTATTTTTTAATATGGTATGTAAATTGTAATGTTTATAATATTAAATTGAAGTTAATGGGTAGACTATATTATGTATATGTTTTGTGTTACCATTCCACTCAACCTTTACTAACAGATTAAATGGAGTGGTAGGAACCAGGAAGGAGCAGGGACAACCGCCGGTGAAGAGGTGGAACAAGTTAACAGCTACCTCTCTCGTTGTGCCCTTACGACAAAATATATGTCGAAAGCAGGTGAACAGAGTGTTTTCCATATTGTTGCATACTTCTTTTCAAAGACTGCATGCCATCAACTCATACTTTGCCTTCAATAGCCCGGTTGGACATGCTCACATTGCATGCAGTGTTGTGGAACCAGAAGAAAGGGGATTCCTTACACCAGGCACTTTCCACAAGATATGTGAAGGTAGGTCTAATGGTTTAATTTTGTCCTTTGTTTTTATCATTTGAGCTGTTAATCCTACAGACTTTATCCTGATTACACTGTTTATCAGGCAATGCTAGCAGAGCTAAAAACCCAGCTACATCTCTCAGATGAAATGGTGTCACAGTGGATCTCAGATGTGATGGAATGGGCAGCTGGTGGTAAGCATGACCAGATAACAGAAAATAACACAATACTTTTCCACTACTATTTGAATCTTCAGGTTTGATATTAAAGATCAGCCAACAATAGTTGGCTGATCATTCAGGGCAGTTAAAGTGATCTCTAGGGATTACAAGAGGTGGTGACATCACCTGCCACCAAGACCAGCAAACTGTGTGACATGTTGGGTTTTTTGTATATTCCAGTTTCTCTTCTGGAAGTATACATACCAAGTTGTACAATCAAGTTGGGTTAAGAGGGGTTTATGTGTAACATGAATTCAAACATCGAAACTGTTATGTGTTGTTTTATTTTGAATTGTACCATTATTTCTACAGAGACACGAGATGCATCTGACAACCTGCAAGGCACCACACACACAGGGCTTCAGCGGTCCATTGAGGGGCTCTACCTCAGTGTGAGGCAGCGGAAGCTAAATCTGTACCGTCAGAATGGTATTACTACTGTATAATATACACAAAAACAAATACATGGAATTAGTACACAATGTAGAAGCAATTATGCCAATTACAGCTCAATCATTACATTCTCTTCTGTTTGATTGTAACTGATTATTATCTAGATTGTCATTATTACATTCATCAGTCACTCACTGCAGCTTCACTTTCACTTTTTGAGTGCAATGTATTTTTTGCTTGACAAACAGTTCTGTCAAGAGCCTTCACCCATCTACTTCATGTCATTCTAGACAGCAACAAGCTTCGCCACCGGCTTCGGAGGAAGCTGGCAGAAGAGAAAAAGCTCCTTTTTCAGGAGATACAAAAGCACAACAAGCTTGACTCTGCAGCCAACATCGATGCAGCTGTGGTGGAGCACTCCCTGAGTGGAGAGAGCACTGTGTCCCCAATATGGCCTTGGGAGGTTCATGACAGCGGTATGTCAGTTTTTAGAAGATTTTTGTTAAGCTGTATACGGTATACTGCAATAAGTGTGCAAAAAATATTGAGTTGTTTAATATTCATGTCGTTTCTATTTGTATTTTAAGTTTTCTACTTTTTGTATAAAATTGATAAAAGAGTACAATTGTGGTCGATACATTTACGTTTATATGCAACATTGAGTATTGTATTCATAAAACTGTAATTGACTTTTTAGCAAACATTGGAACCAAGAAACGGCTTCATGACCAAGTCATGACAACAAAGCGACTGCAGGAGGAAAAAAACATTCTGGTGATGGAGATGGCACAAGAAAGCACTAATGTGATAAAACATGCATTCGGGCGTCTTATATTATTTCACACGCATAGATATTAACTTGGCACTATGGGGGAGGGAACCAAGGAAGGCAGGCTTTCCTATGATTGGCCGTTCTGAAGCCCGATATTCGATTGACAGCCCTCCTCAGCCCGAATTCAGCCAAGGGTTTCTTACTTGAAGGGACCTTCGCCCAGACGTGATTGTCTTCTGAGTTTCAGCCATTGACTACAATACAGAATGAATGAGAGGAGGGCTGAGGAAGGCTCTCAATCAAATATCGTGCTTCAGAAACAGCCAATCACAGGAAAGCACGCCCTGCCTTGATTCCCTCCCACATAGTGCCAAAATTTAATTTGAGCGAGAGAGCATAACATCATTCGCGAGAGGCTGTTTTGTATGACCAAAGTTATTCCCCCCTCTCGCTTGCAACGAGGTAATGCTCTCGAGGATCTTTTTTCCTGGCTCGGGGAGCTGCGCTCTGAGTGCGGACGTGCGCACAGATAATTTGGGCGCTCGCAGTTAACATCTACGTGTATGAAATAATATAATACGCCCGAATGCATGTTTTATCCCATTAGTGCTTTATGGCACTAATGTGTCGCCGTACTCAACCGCTTATCCTGGCAACTTCACACCTGACACTGCACCCTTGGGTCTTCTGCAATACACCCACCAAGTGTAAAATAAATCAGATGAACACTACTAACTGCTTCCTGTCAACTGACAGCAGTCAGCTGACCGTCATTACATCGCTGTAGCACGTGAACATTCATTGGTGCCATACTTGACAGCTCTCCACACAGTTACATAGCATTGTGGTGAATGTTCAGACCACTGTTTCATCTCTCCCCTTCCAGCGTCACAGAATATCAATCTTGGTGATGGAGGCACTAGCATTTTGGTGTGTTATTTAGTTAATGTGTGTAAAAGATGACTTCCTCAAATGTCTTGTTTTGTTCGGAATTCAAAGATATTCAGTTGACAGAATATATAGAAGTATTAAGAAACCAGAAAATATTACATTCGAGAATCTGGAATCTGATCATTTTGAATTTTTTTATTTTTCAAAAAATGAAAAAGTGATTAATCGTTCATCCAAACAGTTGGTTATTAATTAAAATCAAATAGTTGTATGTCATGTAAAATGTAAATCAAGGAGAACGACCATTTTGATTGATAGGGTGGCGTGACTAAGTATGTATACATATAATATGTATGTAATATGCATTAGACTGTATGTAACAAAGAGACAGTTGTATAGTTAATATAGGTACGTACAGTATAACTGGATTACATGTTCTGTTGTCAGTGCTTATGTAAAGCTTACCCTACAGTCCATTTTTAAGAAATACAGCCCAAATTGTTTGTGTGTTGGACAGATCCATTTGGTGCATTTTCTCCAGTATTGTTGCAAAAGATGAATACATTATTGCCAAAAATGACCATTTTTTGTTTTACTTTTCCCTCATGTTTAGAAACATCATGTGACAGTTTTGTGTTTTATAAAAAAAGATAGCCTATCAAGAGAAAATATGGGAAACAAACATAAATAATGCATAATTAATTATATTTTGAATTGAGTTAAATTTAACATCACATACATTATTATTTATGTGGATTACATCAATTAACTGATCTCCTTGTGATATATTTCACCCAAATCATCTATATGCAGTATAATGTAGCCTATGTTTTACTTGTAGATTTTTGATTCAGTAAAGATTCATTTTCCTAAACTTATTTACAACCCTCCTCTTGGTGTAAGAACTACAAGTATCCCTTCTAACTTGTATGGTTCCTAAAATTTCAAAGGAACGATTGTAATGGGCATTGTATTTTTAAATACATTGTATTCCCCATGATTAGAAGTTTGCAGTATTAAACTGGATGATAACATTGTAATTAATAACATTACAATGTTACATATAAATGTAGTATTGTTCAGTACTATATTGGGTATATATTATGTTCTATGATACTTAAATACTAAACCTAAATTGTCATGTTAATATCAAATTGAAGTTTGACTGACGTCTTGAAAACCTTGGGGGGTGTTCACTAGCCAGTAAGGCTATTGCTAGTTATCTGCGACTGCTGTCGATTATTAATCCATCCTACTGCAGGTATACTGAACTAAATGGTTTTGTTTGGAAGCCACACCATATTAAAACCAAATTATAAATCACATTTACACTTTATAGCAGGAAAATAGATCGAAGGATGAGGTCTGAAAGATATGTTTTGAAACGTTGCTTAATACGTTACGCCATTGAACACACACCTTTCTGTCGGCGAGATAGAGCAGCAGGAAAAACATAAAAAAAGCACTCATAAATGTATATATATTACCTTTTTCATAAAATATATCTACTCACGATATAAACATATACGTTATGGTCATACTTTAAGAACTGTTACTGTTAAGAATTGGAGTGGATATATGATTTCGGAACCCTAATGTCAACATATTAACCCTAAACCGGAAGGAGGATACCAGAACTACAATTTGTCCCGAGTTATAGTGTGCTGTGTCATAGCTATTGTAGTTCCAATTAATTATCTCTAATATGTAAAACTGGGATCACGAACGTTGCAAGCTCATTCTATGTTTTTAAGGGTGGGAAGCACGCCTGTTTGGTCTGATTTTAACTTTCTTATTGGTAAGAGGGTGTAATCATGTTTTTTATAGGTTTTGACCCTACTCTATTGGTCTGCTGTCGAGTATGATAGTACATGTGCAGAACTTTCCAAAACAGTTGACCCCATGTCTGTAGCATATTTTGTTGTTGAACGACAAGCCTTCAAAAGTGTCACAGGTACAAGGTTCAAAGGGCACACCTGAGGAGCAGGAACCGCCCACAAATCTCTAATTGACATATGTTGCTCCCTAGGTCAAGACCTTTCCAACGATGTCTTCACTGTTGTCCTATGCCAATTTTAGATGTTCTTGTTGGTAGACTACACATCATGGCTGTTTGCCGTATACATTCAGAGACCTCTTTAAGGGCAAAGCTGGAAACAATCACTCAAAATCTTTTAACGGGTATTTTGTGGCCAGATTTATTGAACATATTGATTATAGGATTATACGCAGTCATACTATTCAATGTGGACCAGTTTCAAGTTTATTTTCAACACAGTCTCAATCCCTATTCGTCAAATGTGTGACGCATGGCCAAGGATCCCTGGCGTCAATTTGCGACGAAAAATGGGTACCTTTTTCGTCGTTTTTCAACGCCTGATAGACAGTCATGTTAATCCCTCACCGTCGGATATAGACGAAAGGAAATCAATGTCTATCAACGGTGATGCCGTCAGGTTATGCAAATATTGTCGATTGATTTGTTTGACAGATTCACCATTAAACGTGTTTCTGGTGACATTTCTAGTGAGAAATTTACTTTTTCCTTGAATAATCTTCAGTCAGTGAATGTGTATGATCTTTATTAACATTTATTATCTGAATGGGAAATGCAATATTTTAGGATCGATTCACCGTTAAACGTGTTTCTAATAACATTTCTAGCGAGAAATATACTTTTTACTTTCATAATCTTCAGTCAGTGATTGTGTCTGATCTTTAGTTTTATAGTTATTAGGAAGATTTAATCGTCTCGCTCGCATGTCTCAACGACGTCAGGTTGCTAGGGACGCTGCTTTCGCTAAACTAGCAGATCACGTGTTTCCTGCGTTTGTGTTATTAAACCGTTACTTTATGTAACTTTTAATGATATTGTAATAACCACAGGCGAGGTATTGAGCGAGGTAAGCTTGATAGCAGGTTTATTGGAGTCCACAATCGGACAGGCAGGCACAGCTCCACCGGAAAACTACAACAACAAAAACTCCCCCCCGGAAGGAAACCCCCGGAACCCCCTCTCAGAAGGCCCGCCCCTTACTCCCAAACCCTCTGACGTGAAACACGTTTATTTGTGAGAGCCAACATGGAGCCAACCCAGTCGCCAAAAGCATATGTTGACAGTGTACGTTTTCGTGAACACTGGATTACGTCGCATTTCAACATAAAAATAGCGTGTTAGCACACACACACACACACACACACACACACACACACACACACACACACACACACACACACACACACACACACACACACACACACACACACACACACACACACACACACACACACACACACACACAATGCATTTCACTGCTAAAACAACAACTTGGGCTGCTTCTAGGACATTTTGGGTGGATTTTGTACGGCATGTGGGCAGGACGTTTTTTGTAAAAACCACGCGGCAAAGGAGCTGCCGTGTGTTGTTTTTGTCGGGTCCGATGGTTAAAAAATAGACAGATATTCCAAGGTATCCTTAAAAGGCAGCTTGGATGTTTTTATTTTCTGCAGTTTAGACTTCTTCTATAACCTATTTTTGAAAGCAAAACACCAAGCTCAATGATTGAACGAGGCAGGGTTATTTGAAACAATTTATTAAATATATATTTGTGTGAGGTCATTCCTTCTCCTGAGTTTTCTTCCTATTTATGTCTACTGTACAACCCTACTGTCCACAAGCATCACCCCCCCCCCCCCCCCCCCCCCCCCATATGGATTTGGAGAATTGTTGCCACGTCCCAGTGGTGGAGGTATCATATATATGAGAGAGGGCATTCAATTATACTGCAATGATCAATTAGGAGGCCGAAGCCCTAAAGGAAATGATGCAATAGGTGACTGGGTCGACAACATTTAAGTAAACGCATACGCTTCAACCTGTGGCTCTAGCCCTACAGGAAATTACTCAGCAAGTGCTCCATCTCGTTGCACCTGCACCCAGCGGCTCGCTTGCAAGATTTTGGCCTGAAGTTCTTCCCAGACCTACACCCTAGCCATCCAACACGCATATCTGAGAATCAGGCTTCTCTTTAATAATGACAAAAAGTTACGAGAGAAACACACATTAACTTTTTGTTATCTCATAAGCGGCGTGGTGCCGGCTCCTTTTGACCTTTTGACCCCAGACTTCAAAAACGTGGCCACAGGCCAGCTGTGTCTACACACCTTAAGCCACAAATGTACACCTCCATCCCACAAAAAATGGGGACTAGAAACTAACCTCTGTCTTATGTACATTTACTGTACTGTTGGAGGTCACGCCCCTTTTCCGACCTTTTCGAGCTGGCTAGGGAGGCTAAAATGTTTACACACATTTCCCGGGGCCCCGAGAACGACATATCCGAGATTTGGAGTTCTAGCCCTTGGAGAAAAAAAGTTTTCCCAAATGGAGTGTCATTTGGACAAAGCCCCTCAGAAGTGTAGCCTGCAAGACCTAATGGTTCAGAATGTGGTGGAAAAACAGTTTTTGAGATCCCTAGCTATCTCGAAAAGGTCGGAAAAGGGGCGTGACCTCCAACAGTACAGTAAATGTACATAAGACAGAGGTTAGTTTCTAGTCCCCATTTTTTGTGGGATGGAGGTGTACATTTGTGGCTAAAGGTGTGTAGACACAGCTGGCCTGTGGCCACGTTTTTGAAGTCTGGGGTCAAAAGGTCAAAAGGAGCCGGCACCACACCGCTTATGAGATAACAAAAAGTTAATGTGTGTTTCTCTCGTAACTTTTTGTCATTATTAAAGAGAGGCCTGATTCTCAGATATGCATGTTGGATGGCTAGGGTGTAGGTCTGGGAAGAACTTCAGGCCAAAATCTTGCAAGCGAGCCGCTGGGTGAGTTGCAACGAGATGGAGCACTTTCTGAGTCATTTCCTGTAGGGCTGGAGCCACAGGTTGAAGTGTATGCGTCCTTTGAGACCCCCTTTGATATATAAGAGACCCTATACAGCTTACTTAAATTGTATCACTATTGCATCACTTCCTTTAGGGCTTCGGCCTCCTAATTGATCATTGTAGTAGGCTATAATTGAATGCCCTCTTTCATATATATATGATACCTCCACCACTGGGACGTGGCAACAATTCTCCAAATCCATATGGGGAGGGGGGGGATGCTTGTGGACAGTAGGGGTTTACCCTAGACATAAATAGGAAGTAAAATCAGGAGAAGGAATGACCTCTCACAAATATTTATTTAATAAATTATTTCAAATAACCCTCCCTCGTTAAATCAATGAGCTTGGTGTTTTGCTTTCAAAAATTAGTTATAGAAGAAGTCTAAACTGCAGAAAATAAACACATCCAAGCTGCCTTTTAAGGATACCTTGGAATATCTGTCTATTTTTCAACCATCGGGCCCTAGTTCAGTATTAGAGGGGGCGGTCGATAGCAACCACCATGGCAACCATGACGGTCAAGTGACTGGATTCAGCCCCGTTGAAAAAAATAGAATACCTCCCTACACAGTCAGTAGTAGATTAATGATATTCAAATTATTATGACCATGAAGTCTTTATTTGCATGGGTTTACATTTCGTTGTGTAGCATGGAAAAATCTGAGAAACACTCCCATTCAGAATGCATTGGTTTACACTTTGTTCTTGGAGCACGGTTATTTTTATTTATTTATTTATTTATTTTCCGTTTTTGAGGAGTTGAGGATTTTTCTGCAATAATCCAAAATCCAATGGAAAACCCGTTGGCTTTTTGTCAAGGGAACCGAGGGCGACGATCACTTCCGGGTTTGCCCCTCTCCACCACTCTATACTGTAAAAACACATGTTCAAGTTGAATGATAATGCATGAATTTATTCTTTATTCTGCCATAGTAACACGGTAAATAAATGGCCAAAATAGGCTGAGAACGAATTCGTATTTACGATATTGTAGCGACCCTGGGACATAACACACAAAATCGTTTGTGTGTTATGTGTTGCATTGTATTTCGTTGTCCGTTATGCCAGTTGTTCTGTGTGCATGTATTGTAATGTTCTTCTTGTCAATCAGTGTGGGGGGGAATCATTAGGTCAGCTGGGGGAGGGCCTTGGAAGAACACGAGGGTGGGGGCCTGCACGTGAGTGAGACCGTGTTGGGGGTTGCCGGGGTAACCGGGGTTTGTTTTGGGTGGGATTTCTGCCGTTGGTTACGGGTTTCAGTGACCTGGTTTTGGTCCATTAAAAGTTCCTTCAATTACTAATGACTCGACATCGTTATGTCACCGTTGAGGTCATTACAATATGTACAATAAAACGTAATCACAGACAAAATACGTTTTTTAGACAAACGTAATTGAGAATGCCGAATAGTTCTCTGGGAACGTAATTTTGATGAGAAAGGGTTGCCCGCACATGTAGAGGGCCTCGTTCGCACGTTTTGGATAAATTCCAATGGGTCGTAATCTGTGGCGGAACAAACCACCTACGTGGTCGTATTTTCCGAGAGGACAGGCTGATACTGGACATTGATTGGTTTGTAGGTGGGCGTGAGTCTGACGTCACCGTTCACCGGTATAGCCTTCATGAATGAATGAAGAAACATGTGAACATAATTTCCTGCAGCTCAGTTCAGGCAGCCGCCCAGACAACGCACACTTCCCTCTTTGACCACAGCTATAGCCCTAGATAAAGAAATCAACAAAGCAACCCCCGCTCCTACAGTTACCCCGTCAGCAGCTAATTTCTCCTCTTGTGACATGTTGATATAACGTTGGACTATTAACATTACAATCAAACGTACGCTTCCCCGAGAGGTAGACCTATGCCTATATGCTGACAATAATGTGTTATCGAAATTTAACGTAGCCTATTAAGGATACGTTTAAATTAAATGTAGCCTATGTAATCCAAGAGGTAGCTTAAATAAATAACAACAAAAATGTTGAGAACGAACCTATTTGCAATATGTTCAATAAGACGTAATCAGGGACAAAATAACGTTAAATGAAACGTTTCCCGAAAGGGAAATATGCCTTAATGACAATAATGTGCTACACGTTGACATTTAACATATTTGGGATACGTTTCAACCAAACATAATCCTAGAGGTAAATTAATGGCAAAAAATAGGTTGACAACGAACGTATTTGCGATATGTTCAATAACACGTATCCACAGCCAAGATACGTTTTTCAGACAAAATACGTTAAATGAAACGTTCCCTGAAAGGAAGATATGCCTTAATGACAATAACGTGCTATACGTTGACATTTAACCTATCTGGGGTACGTTTCAACCAAACATAATCCTAGAGGTTAATAAATGGCAAAACAATAGGCTGACAACGAACGTATTTGCGATATGTTCAATAAAACGTATTCACGGCCAAGATACGTTTTTCAGACAAAATACGTTAAATGAAACGTTCCCTGAAAGGAAGATATGCCTTAATGACAATAATGTGCTATACGTTGACATTTAACCTAACTGGGATACGTTTCAACCAAACATAATCCTAGAGGTTAATAAATGGCAAAAAATAGGCTGAGGACGAACGTATTTGCAATACGTTCAATAAAACGTAATCGCGGACAAAATACGTTTTATGACAAACGTAATTGAGAATGCCGAATAGTTTTCTGGGAACGTAATTTTGACGAGACAGGGTTGCTCAGAAGAACCACCAACCTCCAGGAAAGATAAACTCCTCCCATACCAGAGTGGTGTGCACAAGGCTTTACAGAGTGAGAACGGACCCCTGGACTTGTTCCTCTGCTTCCTCCTGGGCCTCTCTCTGCAGACCAATCAGATTGTCCTACGAGGTCTGCTGGCAAAGAGAGAAACTAGCCCACTGACCAATGAGGGAACAGTGTCTTACATAAAGGAGAAGATAGAAGGAGATCTCTCTCCAGAGAGAATCATCAACTTGTTCCACTGTCTGAATGAGCTGAACGACTGTTCTCTAGTGGAGGAGATCCAACAGTACCTGACATCAGGAAGTGTCCCCCAAAAATCTCCCTCTCCTGTTCAACTGTCAACTCTGGCCTTCATCCTTCTGACTTCAGAAGAGGAGCTGGAAATGTTTGATCTGAAGAAATACTCTGATTCAGAGGAGGGTCTTCTGAGGTCGCTGCCAGTGGTCAAAGCCTCCAAAACATCTCTGTAGGTTCACTAGTAACAGGAATTAAAATACACACAACGCGATATACATAAAACTGAAATATAAAGTTAAAATAATATGCAAAAGTTCTCTGTCGGTTCATAACGTGTGTGTGTGTGTGTGTGTGTGTGTGTGTGTGTGTGTGTGTGTGTGTGTGTGTGTGTGTGTGTGTGTGTGTGTGTGTGTGTGTGTGTGTGTTAAGACCAGAGGCAGCAAGGGGTGAAAAGATGTCCACCCCTCCTCCTTGGTCACTTGGTACGACCCGGCAACACACTTTCTCCCAGAAGTCCCTGGTGTCGGTGACCAGCACACTGCACTCTGATAGGCTGACAACTAGAAGGTCAAAAGGTGAGAATATATCTGAGAGATATCCTCTATCCATCGCTATCTCTTGTCTTTATAGTGCAACACTTCAAAACTGTTGCTTTAGTTATTTCACAATTTTGTTTTATATGCACTTAAAGGATTCATTAAGGAGAGAGAGAGAGAGAGAGTTTGTCTGTTGGGGGGAACTGGAATAGATCTCAACAATCTTCATTTCCTCTTTTGCACCACTGCGTATCCAGATACGTGTGTGTGTGTGTGTGTGTGTGTGTGTGTGTGTGTGTGTGTGTGTGTGTGTGTGTGTGTGTGTGTGTGTGTGTGTGTGTGTGTGTGTGTGTGTGTGTGTGTGTGTCGGTGTTTGTGTGCGTGGTCTTGTGTTCATTTCCATGTCATCATAATAATTATTGAGTGTTTTTCACAATATATTCTCAGCCAGGGCAACATGTCTGTATTTGGGGGGATGGCTCTGTGGGGGAAACTCCCCGGCCGTCCGAGCAGCCTTGAAACACCACATCCCCATCAGGTCATACAGTTTAGAACGCCCTGGACCAGAGATCTGAAGGGCTTCACAGGCCGCTTCTTAAAGGACGCCCCCTGACCCTAGACCCCCAAAGGGCAGGGAAACCCCCCCTAATATCAGTGAACCTGGAGGAGGAACCCAGAAGAGGGGTCCCTCTCCAGGGATGGTAGGAGTGCAATGGGAGCCAGAATAATGTGCAGACGTAATGGTAGCATAACTAGTGCTATCTGAGAGATATCCTCTATCCATCGCTATGTCTAGCCTTTATAGTGCAACACTTAAAAGCCGTTGCTTTAGTTATTTCATGATTTCGTTTTATATGTACTTAAATGATTCTTGCACTTTTGGTGTAGATCCTCATCGTTGAAGGCTCTGACTGTAAGTTGAATCAAAGCACTTACTGACCCACTTTACTCGAGAGAGAGAGAGAGAGAGAGAGAGAGAGAGAGAGAGAGAGAGAGAGAGAGAGAGAGAGAGAGAGAGAGAGAGAGAGAGAGAGAGAGAGATACAAAAATAGATAAATATAGATAGAGAGATACATAGAGAGAGAGAGTTTCAGGATCTCATCTAGGATTTTCTGGCTGCCCTTTATGTCTTTCTGTCCTTCATCGATACTGGTGTCAATCTGCTCTCAACCTCCAGGAAAGATAAACCCCTTCCCTACCAGAGTGCTGTGGACAAGGCCTTACAGAGTGAGAATGGACACCTGGGGTGTGTTCGAAATGACTTACTAATTACTACTTACTACCTACTCAATACTTGGCTTACTACTCGAATCCTTAAATAATGATTGAGTAATCCATTTGAGTAATCAACGTTCAGAAGACCGTCCTTACTTAACCACCTCAGATGACGTGAATCAAATGACGTGTCAATAACCTACGGGCCGGGCGCCATTAATAAATATTATCAATAAATATATAAACGTCACATTTAACGTCACAGTACATCTTCAACCTAAGGATTTGCAGTGATGTGTTAAAAACAATTATTAAACAATTATTAAAAAAAACATTTATTAATTATGATGAATTATTTTATATTTTTCTTGCCTATTGTATTACTTTAAACACATGTTGGACTACAACAAAGCTACGTTCATCCTATAAAATCTAATAAATCAAATATATTTTGACCACACACGATCGGTAATAGTCGATTCACTTACAGCGGTATGGCTGTGGGCTCTGCTGCTGCGGCTCCCCGTTTGGCGCCATTGCTTCCACTGTTCTTTTGAATAGACGCAGTGCATTCTGGGGCGGTTGAGTACGTCTAGTAAGCTAGCGATGCTTACACAAAATCTTTCCGGAAGTAGAAGACATTCGGATACTACTCGCTTACCTAAAACTCGCTTACTACGTTCTACTTACTCAATTTGACGTCATAGTTAGTAAGAGTAGGAAGCAAGTAGGTGGTTTCGAACAGACCCCTGGACTTGTTCCTCCGCTTCCTCCTGGGCCTCTCTCTGCAGACCAATCAGATTGTCCTACGAGGTCTGCGGGCAAAGAGAGAAACTAGCTCACTGACCAGATCTCTCTCCAGAGAGAAGCATCAATCTGTTCCACTGTCTGAATGAGCTGAACGACCATTCTCTAGTGAAGGAGATCCAACAGTACCTGACATCAATAAGTGTCCCCCAAAAATCTCCCTCTCCTGTTCAACTGGCAACTCTGGCCTTCATCCTTCTGACATCAGAAGAGGAGCAGGAAATGTTTGACATGAAGGAATACTGTGATTCAGAGGAGGGTCTTCTGAGGCTGCTGCCAGTGGTCAAAGCCTCCAAAACATCTCTGTAGGTTCACTAGTAACAGGAATTAAAATACACACAACGCTATAGACATAAAACTGAAATATAAGGTTAAAATAATATGCAAAAGATGTAGGTTCATAACGTGTGTGTGTGTGTGTGTGTGTGTGTGTGTGTGTGTGTGTGTGTGTGTGTGTGTGTGTGTGTGTGTGTGTGTGTGTGTGTGTCTCTCTCTACAGACCAGAGGCAGCGAGGGGGGAAAAGATGTCCACCCCTCCTCCTTGGTCACTTGGTACGACAAGAAAAACACAATGAGGGATATGTCTGTTTTAGTGATGTGGTTGACATGGTGTGAATGATTGCAACTGTTTGTTCCTCTGAATTCTGAATACTCAGTTGGCAAACAACATCAAAAATGATTATTGTAAAATGATGACTTTTTACTCGGAAAAGTGACTTTCTGCCTGGACGAGTGAAACGTAAATGTATTTATCCCTGGAACAAGGCCTCATGAAAAAAGTTAATGTTGACACACACACACACCTTTGCTGTTCTGCAAGCTGTGATGGACACTTGCAGACTAACACTATTCTCAATTCAGTCCATACTAATTGTATCTAAAGTAAAATATTTACAAGCCAGGGCAACATGTGGTCGCTGTATGGCTCTGTTGGGGGAAACTGGAATAGACCTAAACAATCTTCATTTCCTCTTTTGCACCGCTGCGTCTCCAGATACGTACGTACGTACGTGCGTGCGTGCGTGCGTGCATGTGTGTATTGAAGCCCAGAGAAGCAGCAGAGAGCAGACTCCCCTGGAACCAGCTGTGTCTCCATGAAGAGTGACCACTCTATGTTTCAACCTCCTTTCTTTAAAGATGGACGCCCCTCCAGAGAGGAGAGGTAGGGGTTTCAAACAGACGAGGAAAACAGACCAGTTGGTTGTAATCAGACCCTACTGATACTGATGTCTAGAAGTCTGGGGAAATATAAGTGTGCGTGTGCACGCGCGCGCGTGCGCGTGTCCAGTCCTCCCAAATTAATGTGTAAACCACATAACAAGTAGTCAACAGAAGACAATGTTTTAATCCCACTTTATATCTCCTTGTTACTTTTAGATGAGAACCCCTGGCCAGCCTTTCGGACTGGGTGTCAGGCTAGGGAATTTAAAAACAGGAATCCTTGGTCAACGTGGAGGGAAAAATAGTTAGGTAAATGTCAGCCAACATGCAGTTGGTATAAATTGAAATTCATAACGTTAATCACTATGCCAATGAGAGTATAGCTAATTCATGGTCATTTTTAAGGTGCAGTAATTTCACACTTTTACACAATTCAATTACTGTATGGTATGTTAGATAACAGTAAGAGCTAAAATTAGGGCAAGAGTGAAACATTAGTCTCCCGTCATCTCCTTCTCATGCACTGGTTAGCCATGGTTGTAAACAGTTCATTCAATTATTTTGAGTAGATTTCGTCCTTGTTTAGCATGTGCTATTGCTACTATAGATATACAAAGGACAACTGGTCATTTTTGTGTTCTATTTGTTCATACTGTTATTAACACTGATAAACCTACTCAGCTTTCCATGATTGTTGATAATCGTTATACTCTTAAATCAGCGGGTTGTAGACCCCTGCGTTGGTGAGTGTGGTGCGACACCCCATAAGCGCCACACACGTACACGTACCGGTGGGACGGGTTTGTACGAGGCTGGGAGGGAATCATCACAGTATACCCACTACAATAAAATAGACTACACCACTGGTAGTGGGGGATATCTCGGCCATGGTTGAGAAGAATTGGGGAAAAGGAACTTCGGCCATGACTCTCTGAAGTCCATGAACTGGGACATGGAGAAAGGGATTGTCAGCCAAGCTCACACACACACACTCACACACCTACACACACGGATCTGACTGGGGATAGGAGAGGTTAATTCACTTGAGGTGGTAAACAGGTTACCTTTTTAAACTATTTATTCTCTTGCCAGAAGGACTATCTAGACTAGGCTACTTATAAATATTTATACATTTATTTATTTTACCCAAAAATTATATTCAGGTCTAACTACATAAAATCCGGGGCTTTAACCCTGAATAAACCAGCATAGTGACGCCCCTGGGTTCTGGGTTCAGGGTCTGTGTTCAGGATGTCTGGGTCTAGGTTCTGGGTTCAGGGCCTCATCAACCAGGTAAACTCGCGTCCTTCCGTCCTCTGAGCTCAAGGAAACGCACCAAGTTCCAGGTGGCTAATATTCAGCTCAGACCTCGTTCGCTCAATACATTCATGATCGAAAACCTGACGGCAGCTGACCTCAGATCTGGTGAAATGGGCTTTTATTTCTTTCACTTCATGCGTTTCGACCAATCCTGTTGCTGGAGGCAGAGTTATTGCAGACAAACTAGACCAGCACATGAACATTTTTAAATGTAAATACACACACATTCCTGTATAATTAATTGAGGTGTAAGACACCTCCCTCTGCTGGACAGTTTGGACAACAGTCTCACACCAAACTACATTTTCCGTTTGAACCAACAAAGCCATAGTACATCGATGCGAGACCGGGTTCAATTCAATTCAATTCAATTTTATTTATATAGCCCTTAATCACCATTACAGTCTCAAAGGGCTTTAACAGGCCAAATATTTGTGACACCCCCCTTTACCCATGCCCCCACACGGGCAAGAAAAAACTCCCTTGAATCAGCAAGGAAGAAATCTTGAGAAGAAACGCAGTGTAGGGGATCCCTTCTTCCAGGGATGGTCAGGAGTGCAATGGGTGCCACAATTGGCATACAGGTAAATACATGTACATCATTAAAATGGTGATGGGGTTCTGGCCGGTTATCCATGATGAGAGTCCAGGCATCCAGTCCAGCACCCGCAGCACGCTACAACTGACAGAAAAGTGAATTAGAACGGAAAAGTACATAGTGGGAATGTATAATGTAATAAGAAAAGCACAAGCAAACAGAGTAGTCCTCACTACGCATCTGTTGTTTTCACACTCCAAATGCAAGATTGTAGAGGTGCGTTTTGAGCTTCCCTTTGAATAGCTCCACAGAGTCAGCTTCCCTGATCGCTGATGGCAGCCTATTCCATAAAAGGGGGCTCGATAGGCAAACGCTCTCTGTCCAGCCGATTTCTTTTTAACCTTCGGCAATGAAAGAAGGCCGGCTCCCGAAGACCGGAGAGACCGAGAAGGACTATAAGGAATGATCAGGTCCTTCAGGTACAATGGAGATAGTCCATGCAAGGCTTTATAGGTCAGCAATAGCACCTTAAAGTCTGATCTGAAAGTTATTGGTAGCCAATGTAAAGAGGCGAGAATAGGTGTAATATGATCAAACTTTCTCGTTCTGGTCAGCAATCTAGCTGCCGCATTGTGTACCAGCTGTAGACTCTTTATAGTAGAGTTCGTATGGAAGCATATATGTAGCAAAATTCAAATGGCAATGCAATTTGTAATTACATTATGCATTTGACAATTCATTATGCAATTTTATAATGTAATTTGTAAATACGTTATTCAAAGTGTATTTTAACATGCAAAGTGACAATGCAATCCTCAATTAAATTTGCAAAAGTTATAACAATACAAATAGAATAACATTTTGTCAAATTCTTTGAGTTCCTTCATACAAATTGAAAAGCTATAGCGTCCCCGTGATTGCAATCCACTTCGCCACGCTCCGTGTGTTGCGATATTCAAATTACATTTCAATCCGCAAAACGAACGCTAAGATTTGGCAAAACGGAATCCAAAGAGGAATCCAAATAGGAATCCAAAGAGGAATACAAATAGGAATCCAAAGAGGAATACAAATAGGAATCCAAAAAGTCAATATGCAAAGTGGCAAACGTATCAGCCAATCAGCGTCTGGGCGGCAACTACGTCACTTGCTCGTAATTTCCTTGTTCCCTTCTAGTTCGTAGCCTATGGTCCATGGTCACCAATGGAGATTATTGATACGCTCCGAAGTTTGGCCGATGATGTGGAGAACAATCGTGTTGAAGACACTGATGCAGTAGATAGAGTGCGTGTTCTGGGAGATAGGATAGACGACTTATCCTCACTGGTACGTTTTGACGCCAGTGTGGTAAACACAAAGATTTCCCAAGTGCTACAGGCACTGGGTGCAAAACATAGGGTCGGGAGACCCACCGTCTCCACCCACTCCTCACCTACAAAGCTCTCCACAACCTAGCCCCCAGTTACCTCTGCGACCTCCTCCAAGAATACACTCCCTCCCGCTCCCTCCGCTCAACCTCTGCTGGACTATGTATCCCCACATCACGACTCACTTCAATGGGTGCCCGGTCATTCAGCTGTTCAGCACCCAGGCTCTGGAACTCCCTCCCCCCATACATAAAACAGTCATACACCATTACAACCTTCAAGTCACCACTCACCTGTTCAAACTCGCACACAACGTCTAACTGATCACTGTCTTGATTGTTTTTGTTTTGTCTTGTTTTTGTTTTATTTATTTATTTATTATTATTATTTTTCCACAATGTGTTGTTTTAAACTATTTATGATAACTATGCTCTGTAAGGTGACCTTGGGTGTCTTGAAAGGCGCCCTTTAAATTAAATGTATTATTATTATTATTATTACCGTGGATATATTTGGAGACAATAGAAAGTGACGTCCAGACGCTGATTGGCTGATACGTTTGCCACTTTGCATATTGACTTTTTGGATTCCTATTTGTATTCCTATTTGGATTCCTCTTTGGATTCCGTTTTGGATTCCTATTTGTATTCCTCTTTGGATTCCGTTTTGGATTCCGTTTTGCGGATTGAAATGTCATTTGAATATCGCAACACACGGAGCGTGGCGAAGTGGATTGCAATCACGGGGACGCTATAGCTTTTCAATTTGAATAAAGGAACTCAAAATAATTTGACAAAATGTTATTGTATTTTTATTGTTATAACTTTTGCAAATGTAATTGAGGATTGCATTGTCACTTTGCATATTAAAATACACTTTGAATAACGTATTTACAAATTACATTATGAAATTGCATAATGCATTGTCAATTGCATAACGTAATTACTTATTGATTTGCAAATTGCATTGCCATTTGAATTTTGCTACATATATGCTTCCATAAGTTCGGTAATCCCGAGAACAATGCATTGCAATAGTCCAGTCTTGACGAGACAAACGCATGAATCAGTGTCTCTGCATCCACTACAGATAACATTGATCTGATTCTTGCAATGTTTCTCAAATGGAAAACGGCAATTCTAGTTATACTTCTTATATGCTGATCAAAGCATAGTTGAGGGTCAAACAAGACACCAAGATTTCTGACGGATGCACTCTGTGGGATGGCAAAGCCATCCAACCACAGAGAGACATCCTCAAACTTTTCCCGGTCCCGCTTCGAGCCGATAATGAGCTCCGTCTTCCCAGAATTAAGCTGTAGGAAGTTTTGTGACATCCAGCCCTTCACAGCAGCCAAACAGGACTCAACCTTTTGAATCTGGGCAGAATCCCCGGGTTGGTGGTTTGAACCTGTTGTAGTAGCAGAGAATGGCCTGCGGGGGCAGTATTCAAGATTCAAGATGCTTTATTTATCCCGAGGGAAATTATTGTGCAATGTATGTACATGGTTAAATACATGAATAGGCTTGAATTTAGTAGTAATATGGATGTTTGTATTTTTGCAAAATGGATTATGTGAACAGCATCCATCATGCATATTAAATGTATTGCAGGAGTTTAGCTTGACATCAACCAAGTTAAAGGACAATTTATGAAACGCACCAAACATGTAGAAGTCAATGTAGGATTTTAATATACAGTATAAACAGAAACACTTGACAGAAGTTGAATACATACTTTTGTAAAGGAAAGCAGAGGAAAACATTTTCCCAAATTAATAATTTCAAAATGTCACCACCATTCACAAAAGCAAGTGAAGAGGTTTGTGTAAAACCAGTCCTCCCTGACCAGCTCTGTCCCTGACTCTAAACCCTGACTCTCAACCCTAACGCTGAACCCTCTGAGGGCAGGAAGACGGTCCTTCAGTGTAAAGGTTCAAGAAGACACTCCTTCAGAGTAAAGGTTCGAACCACGGAGAAGGAAGAAGAAGGTAAGGAGTAGAGATTAGTGAAGTAGTGAGGTTTGTGACAGACGTGAGGGTAAGGCGTGTGGAAGCACACAGGTACATGTGGGGTCAAGAAGATCACTCCAACTGGAGGTCATTGATCCATCAGGATCAGACCGCTGAGTTCAGCAGGTCTTCTGGAAGACGAGGCTAAGATGAACTGAGGAGACGGGACCAGCAGGATCAGGTGGGGTTCAGCTCAGGTGAGTCTGACCCCGACCAAACAGGATCAGGTGAGGTTCAGCTCAGGTGTGTCTGCCCGGAGCGAACAAGGACATGGATTACGTTCAATATTCAAAAGATGCAACATTATCTGAACCAAAGATAAGACATTAAGGAGCAGGCAGGCTTTAGGGCGCCTTGCTCAAGGACGCATCACTGTATTCTGAGGACTTGAACCCGGCACCATTGGTCTGAGAGTTGAACCCCCTACCTGGTCCAGATAATGCAAACTTACGAGGAATCCTTGATGGTAGAGTCCTGGTGGTCCTCAGGATTTGCCTTCCAGATGTATGGCTTCTCCGTCAGTCCTCCAGATTCCTGGTCTGGTTACAAACGTAATTTGGCTCTAATGTAAGGTAACAAACACAGGAGTAGGTGGGCTCTAATGTAAGGTAACAAACACAGGAGTAGGTGGGCTCTAATGTAAGGTAACAAACACAGGAGTAGGTGGGCTCTAATGTAAGGTAACAAACACAGGAGTAGGTGGGCTCTAATGTAAGGTAACAAACACAGGAGTAGGTGGGCCCTAATGTAAGGTAACAAACAGGAGTAGGTGGGCCCTAATGTAAGGTAACAAACACAGGAGTAGGTGGGCTCTAATGTAAGGTAACAAACACAGGAGTAGGTGGGCTCTAATGTAAGGTAACAAACACAGGAGTAGGTGGGCTCTAATGTAAGGTAACAAACACAGGAGTAGGTGGGCTCTAATGTAAGGTAACAAACACAGGAGTAGGTGGGCTCTAATGTAAGGTAACAAACACAGGAGTAGGTGGGCTCTAATGTAAGCTAACAAACACAGGAGTAGGTGGGCTCTAATGTAAGGTAACAAACACAGGAGTAGGTGGGCTCTAATGTAAGGTAACAAACACAGGAGTAGGTGGGCTCTAATGTAAGGTAACAAACACAGGAGTAGGTGGCCTCTAATGTAAGGTCACAAACACAGGAGTAGGTGGGCTCTAATGTAAGGTCACAAACACAGGAGTAGGTGGGCTCTAATGTAAGGTAACAAACACAGGAGTAGGTGGGCCCTAATGTAAGGTAACAAACAGGAGTAGGTGGGCCCTAATGTAAGGTAACAAACACAGGAGTAGGTGGGCTCTAATGTAAGGTAACAAACACAGGAGTAGGTGGGCTCTAATGTAAGGTAACAAACACAGGAGTAGGTGGGCTCTAATGTAAGGTAACAAACACAGGAGTAGGTGGGCTCTAATGTAAGGTAACAAACACAGGAGTAGGTGGGCTCTAATGTAAGGTAACAAACACAGGAGTAGGTGGGCTCTAATGTAAGGTAACAAACACAGGAGTAGGTGGGCTCTAATGTAAGGTAACAAACACAGGAGTAGGTGGGCCCTAATGTAAGGTAACAAACACAGGAGTAGGTGGGCTCTAATGTAAGGTAACAAACACAGGAGTAGGTGGGCTCTAATGTAAGGTAACAAACACAGGAGTAGGTGGGCTCTAATGTAAGGTAACAAACACAGGAGTAGGTGGGCTCTAATGTAAGGTAACAAACACAGGAGTAGGTGGGCTCTAATGTAAGGTAACAAACACAGGAGTAGGTGGGCTCTAATGTAAGGTAACAAACACAGGAGTAGGTGGGCTCTAATGTAAGGTAACAAACACAGGAGTAGGTGGGCCCTAATGTAAGGTAACAAACAGGAGTAGGTGGGCCCTAATGTAAGGTAACAAACACAGGAGTAGGTGGGCTCTAATGTAAGCTAACAAACACAGGAGTAGGTGGGCTCTAATGTAAGGTAACAAACACAGGAGTAGGTGGGCTCTAATGTAAGGTAACAAACAAAGGAGTAGGTGGGCTCTAATGTAAGGTAACAAACACAGGAGTAGGTGGCCTCTAATGTAAGGTCACAAACACAGGAGTAGGTGGGCTCTAATGTAAGGTCACAAACACAGGAGTAGGTGGGCTCTAATGTAAGGTAACAAACACAGGAGTAGGTGGGCCCTAATGTAAGGTAACAAACAGGAGTAGGTGGGCCCTAATGTAAGGTAACAAACACAGGAGTAGGTGGGCTCTAATGTAAGGTAACAAACACAGGAGTAGGTGGGCTCTAATGTAAGGTAACAAACACAGGAGTAGGTGGGCTCTAATGTAAGGTAACAAACACAGGAGTAGGTGGGCTCTAATGTAAGGTAACAAACACAGGAGTAGGTGGGCTCTAATGTAAGGTAACAAACACAGGAGTAGGTGGGCTCTAATGTAAGGTAACATACACAGGAGTAGGTGGGCCCTAATGTAAGGTAACAAACACAGGAGTAGGTGGGCCCTAATGTAAGGTAACAAACACAGGAGTAGGTGGGCTCTAATGTAAGGTAACAAACACAGGAGTAGGTGGGCTCTAATGTAAGGTAACAAACACAGGAGTAGGTGGGCTCTAATGTAAGGTAACAAACACAGGAGTAGGTGGGCTCTAATGTAAGGTAACAAACACAGGAGTAGGTGGCCTCTAATGTAAGGTAACAAACACAGGAGTAGGTGGGCTCTAATGTAAGGTCACAAACACAGGAGTAGGTGGGCTCTAATGTAAGGTAACAAACACAGGAGTAGGTGGGCTCTAATGTAAGGTAACAAACACAGGAGTAGGTGGGCTCTAATGTAAGGTAACAAACACAGGAGTAGGTGGGCTCTAATGTAAGGTAACAAACACAGGAGTAGGTGGGCTCTAATGTAAGGTAACAAACACAGGAGTAGGTGGGCTCTAATGTAAGGTAACAAACACAGGAGTAGGTGGGCTCTAATGTAAGGTAACAAACACAGGAGTAGGTGGGCTCTAATGTAAGGTAACAAACACAGGAGTAGGTGGGCTCTAATGTAAGGTAACAAACAGGAGTAGGTGGGCCCTAATGTAAGGTAACAAACACAGGAGTAGGTGGGCTCTAATGTAAGGTAACAAACACAGGAGTAGGTGGGCTCTAATGTAAGGTAACAAACACAGGAGTAGGTGGGCTCTAATGTAAGGTAACAAACACAGGAGTAGGTGGGCTCTAATCTAAGGTAACAAACACAGGAGTAGGTGGGCTCTAATGTAAGGTAACAAACACAGGAGTAGGTGGACTCTAATGTAAGGTAACAAACACAGGAGTAGGTGGGCCCTAATGTAAGGTAACAAACAGGAGTAGGTGGGCCCTAATGTAAGGTAACAAACACAGGAGTAGGTGGGCTCTAATGTAAGGTAACAAACACAGGAGTAGGTGGGCTCTAATGTAAGGTAACAAACACAGGAGTAGGTGGGCTCTAATGTAAGGTAACAAACACAGGAGTAGGTGGGCTCTAATGTAAGGTAACAAACACAGGAGTAGGTGGGCTCTAATGTAAGGTAACAAACACAGGAGTAGGTGGGCTCTAATTACGCGTAACAAAGTAGCAGCTGTAGTTTGTCTGGTAACCAACAACAGTAGTATGCCTCAACTTAACTACTGGACAAACTAATCCTGTGTTACAACAAGGCGATCCGTTTACTTTATGCAAACTGACGAGGATCCTTGTTGATAGAGTGATGTCGTCCTCCAGAGTCTTGGCTCCTCCATCAGCACTCCTCAGCCAGAGTCCTGGTCTGGAACAAACAGCTCAAATCTGGCCCCAACGTCTGGTAACAAACATGTAGTTTGTCTTATTTTCAAGCTCTCTATTTCCACTTTTTTATGTTAATAAAAACATACAATCCAAATTGTTAGAGTGATTTTCATCCTCCAGATTCACGGCTCCCCTACCAGCTCGCCTCCGCTCCAGAAACACGTGGTAGTTTGACAAATGTCAAAGTAACAGCTGTATTTTGCCCTTTCAAGTTAACCATGTTCAGTAAATACAAACTTACAAGGAATCCTTGTTGTCAATTCCTAATCGTCTTACAGCTTCTCAGCTCCTCCACCAGCTCTCTTCAGACAGATTCATGGTCTGGAACAAACAGCGGAAGTCTTGCTTTAATGTGTGGTAAAACAGATGTAGTTGTCTGGTATATTAACAAACGCCGGTAGTTTGTGGTAGCAGTATTCTACGGTAAGTGGCACTGAGTGTGATGATCACTCCTACCAGGTAGGGCCTCCATCAGTTCCTCCACCAGGCAGGGCCTCCATCAGTTCCTCCACCAGGCAGGGCCTCCATCAGTTCCTCCACCAGGCAGGGCCTCCATCAGTTCCTCCACCAGGCAGGGCCTCCATCAGCTCCTTCACCAGGCAGGGCCTCCATCAGCTCCTTCACCAGGCAGGGCCTCCATCAGCTCCTCCACCAGGCAGAGCCTCCATCAGCTCTTCCACCAGGCAGGGCCTTCAGCACGGCTTCTCCATCAGACCTTAACTACTGAGGATTTTAGTGTTTCAGATGAGCTTGGTGATGGTTACCTTCTGGTCCGGTGCTGCAGGCCCCTGGTCTCCAGCCTCAGTCTCCGGTCCATCCTGGCACCACAAGCCGGTCCCCAGCCTCTCAGCCTCGCCTTTCAGCTACAGCAGCAGGTTTACATCAGCATTTGCCCAACAATAATGATTTATTATTACAAATATTTATTTGACTCCGAAACTGATTTTTATTTATTATTTTATAACTCAACGCTAGAAAAGATTGGAGAGATCAGACATGAGCATCCCGTTTTGGGAATGAAGACAGAGCAGCCCACAAGTTTAAAGAAGTGGTACAGCCCATGCATTGAAACTGACTCACACCAGAGCACTGACCTGTTCTGGAGGACTTCTGACAGGAGGTGGAGGTCTGGCTCTGGGTGAGGAGGTGGAGGTCTGGCTCTGGGTGAGGAGGTGGGGGTCTGGCTCTGGGTGAGGAGGTGGAGGTCTGGCTCTGGGTGAGGAGGTGGAGGTCTGGCTCTGGGTGAGGAGGTGGAGGTCTGGCTCTGGGTGAGGAGGTGGAGGTCTGGCTCTGGGTGAGGAGGCAGACACCTTGGGACCAACTACATGTTACCTTTTTGTACAGTTCTAGAGTTTCTTCTACTGTAACATGTGGGAAAGACATTATTTTAGCTTTGTTATTATCCAGTTGGTAACTAAGTACCAAAGTCGTTGTTTAACGTCTTTAACGGTTTTACTTCGACGGCAATTATTGACACCAGATATTTAGAACATACGAAAGCTGAAGTAACAAAGAACACTAAGTAGTATCGATATTAAATCAAATATACTCAGCCATATTCAGGTGCAGGGTTCCGTCGAAGAAATGCCAAATTGTCATCCACCTTAAAATGATCTTCAGCCTTCACTGATGATCAGAAATGGGCCCGCAAGTAGAACGCTGTTTCGAATGCAGCGAGAGTCCCGTCAACGTGGCTTAAGTCGGCGCAACAGTCGGAAATGATCAACTTATTTTACGATGTACGCGTCAGTGTGTATTCAATATCAAAAGTAATTAGTTTAAGATAAGGGGCAACAATTCCTAATGGAAACCGACTGAAAAATAGTTTCTGTTGGCAACGGCTGGAAGATACGCAAATACAATCCAGAACGTTCCGCCAGATACCCTCAGGGGATTCACGTCCAACTAACGGCCACGTGGGTTCTTATGGTTGTCAAGACTACAACGTTTTATGCTAACCATTTAGACTAAATCAAGTGAGCGCACTCAGAACCTTCCACGGCGGGAAGCACAAACCGTCCGACTGGAATCCGAACATTCCGGCCGGAACCAACCAAAGAAAAAACAGAACCAGCGCCTCACCTTGAGCTGAACGGAGGAAGATCCAGAAGTCCAGCGATGGTCTTCATAAAAACACAGCCAACAGACTTACCTTGATGTGATCTGTTTGTTGCTGTTGGTCATTACTGCTATTCAGTGTACCTTTACATTATTATGCACCCAGTGTGTACAAGTTAAATCACTCAAAACCGTACGAAGAACCGAACCACCATGTACGTTCCACAACAACATTAAACCACAACTCCTTGCTTAAAAACAATGGAATAATTCAATACAAAACCGTGTCTACATTTTAAAATTAAAAACAACAATTATCGATATTCAGGGTACAAACCATACAGATCAAATCAAAACAGTGAGCTCACAGAGAGCCGACCATAGCCAAGCAATGTCACCCTGACCGCCTCACTACCAACAGAAAATCATGCCAGCCAAACAACACATGTACAGGTCCAGTGAGAAGTGGGCATTTGAGCGAAAGGACTGCCCATAATAAAATTAAGCCCAATTCCTGAACTATCCAACCATCTTCATGGTTTAAAGATTTAAAGACTTAAATTACAATTGTGTTCGAATCACCGTTGTCTGCTCCCTCTTTACTTGTAAAACTCTATATCTCCATCGCTATAGTGTTGCATCCTACTCATGAGGGTGTGGTCTGAGTGAGCAGAGATGCGTGCTGGGATACAGTGCCGTCTGAAGTCTTCAGTTCTATAGACACGCCCCTCAGTAGAAACCAAGTGTTTGAGAATCTGTCGTGACATCAGTTACATGAGCTGTAATATCCTTCAAGATGGCACCAGGATTCACAGAGCAGAAAGGCCAAGAAAAAGATGTGAGGGTTCTTCCTCTCAGCCAGTGAAACACAACAACGGTCTTCATCAGAGTACTATGGCACTCAAACGTTCTCTTCTATACACATTGTAGCCCCAGTGAAGGTTTCCCTGCCTCCTCAGCTGAAGAGCACAACTTCAGCTTGAAGAGCGCACTAGTTGGAGTTCCTAGATTGGTTCTGATTTAAGGGAACCGAAGATCCACAGGGCTCTCCATCAATCCAGCCAGGTAGGAAGAGCCGTCTCATTACAGGTGTGAAGGTCATCTTGAACATCCATTGAGGTTCCTTTCCAACTTCAGAGTCCTTGTGGAATGCCTTTAGGTATCCATCCTCCATTTATCCTGATTGGTGTAGTCCTAGTTTGAAGTCGCTGATCTGAACACGCCGCTTGCATCCTTTTACACTTGATTTAGATACTCTCCTTACTGCCCAGTGTTTTGGATATCGCTCCGGAGCGTCGCTTCCAATACACCAAGCCAATCACACAGACCCCCATATGAAAATTATCAATGTCAAAGCAAGCAGGACGCAGAACCCAGGAAACACACGTAGAACCCCGTGCCGGGTGTGAGTGGGACACACACACACAGTAGAACCCTCACGATGCCAAAAATCTTCCATCTCATGTCAAACCCACACACACCATAAAAAGCAGCCATAAAAGACCAAACACTCCTGCAGGGTAAAAACCTCATGCCAAATAACATTCCATCATCCACCCCCAGCTCTTCTGTCAGGGCACCCAGAACAGAACCACCAATATCTCCAGAGACGTAAATTATGTACAATATTCTTCAGTGGCGTCCCACATTGGTGATGGACTATGCTTGGTGTCTCCATTCACGCTGTTTCAACGTCTCTGAAGTCATGCGTTTGTAGTCCAGTGGTTTAGTGATTGAGGGGCCTTCAAAGATGCAAACGGTGCAGCTTTAGTCAGCCTGAGGACAGGAAGGACGTCATCTGTTCAGAAGACCATCCAGTGGAGGGGGGTGGCTCTTGAGGAGCAGGGTCCATCTTGGAATGGCCCCAAAAGAGACCTTCTCTGAAATGAAACTGTTCCTGAGGAGTCACGATGCCTGGAGGGGACTGTTGAAAGTGTTCCATGGTTCTCTGTGTCAGACTGAAGTTGTGTTTTAGTCGTTGAGATGAGGAGCCCCCTCATCTCCCCCTGGTGTTTCTCCTTCTGAATCCCTGTCTCCATCTTAAAGAACATTCCGGTCCATGTAACTGACGTCACGACGGTTTCTCAAACACTCGGTTTCCCCTGAGGGGGCGTGTCTACAGACCTGTCGACTTCAGACAGCTCTGTATCCCAGTATGCACCTCTGCTCACTCAGACCACACCCTCCTCATTAAAGTAACACTCATGTGATGAAGATGCAGAGCTCAGGAGAGTAGCTGGAAAGAAGACTGAAGACATCAGAACCCAACCCATTACTCCAGCTTACAACAATAACTTTGAACCTGAAACCATTTTAACAAACCATTCAAACCAACATAAACCAAACGCCTAAGTAACCCATGAACCAATAAAAGATCCTTACTAATCAGATCAACCTTCAGCTAACGGGTTAACTCACCAGGAAGCCAACATACATCAATGTGCCCAAGAGTAATGAGAAACTAATGACTTACAGTTCGCAGTTCATCTTCATGTTAAAGTTGGGATACTCACAGTACTGCAGTTAGATATCCATGATATACCTTTGAAGGAACAAACAGTTTACTTATTATTGTCCCCAAACTTGGGCACTGTCCCAAGGTTCAACTTCTACCTTTGCCATTAAATCAGAGAAATGAATGCCAATACAAATTCAGGGCTTTTGGGATCATCCAACTTTTAAACAATGTTTAAGATAAATAAGTTATACTAATTATTTGACTGTCATTATTCAAGAGTGATTACTTCTTACTTTGAGAAGTTTGAATGTATTGTCTCTAAAATGTTACTTGCAGGTAAAATCATTATTTAATTTCAAATGAGAGTTAAACCACCACAATCCCTGATTTCCTTCACACATTATCAGTGATTTATATTCAACATACAAGTCAATGCAGTTGTGCTTTGCTACACATTTCTACTCACATCAGGTCCAGATGAGATGCTCCTCTTTACTTCAAAAAGTCTTTAACCTGTGAAACAGGAAGAGATGACAAATAAGTCACAACAGAGCTCAACAGAACATTACACACACGTTCTAGTTTCTGAGAACACAACAACATACCGTGTTTGGGAGACGATAAACTGCCAAACAGTGGAGGACACAAATGTATTGTCCGCTTCCCTCTTATGTGAAATGCACCAGATGCAACCAATGAACCAATTAAGAAAACCACATGGCGTGCGAGCTGCGCAGGTGAGCTAAATAGTAAAACTCAACCCTGGTTCGACCTCCTCTGGTCGCCTTGGTAATAGTGAAAGTCTGTTTAAGCTCTGTGTTTGATCTTAAATGACCTCCCTCATTTTGATTAAAATGACAAGTCTGATTTGACAGATTTAAATTCATACTTCAAAACGAAGAAAGTCTTCATTCAATTCACCTTACTGTGTGGTTTGTGTGTGTGTGTGTGTGTGTGTGTGTGTGTGTGTGTGTGTGTGTGTGTGTGTGTGTGTGTGTGTGTGTGTGTGTGTGTTACTACTGTTTGATGTCAAGTTGGTGAAAAGCAAGTCACGTGTGATCTTGCGTCCATGTGTGTGTAGTGAGCGGATTTGGACAACAGAGGGCGATGTTTCCACACGAGAACATCTGCTCTCTGTGTGCTCTCTGCGAGATACCGTAGCAACCATAACTTGACAGTATCCTGAACGGCCCTTTAAGGAGGGAGAAGGAAGGATCATCAAAGAGACCAGAGAAACTCATTCACTGGTTAGCTGGAGTCATCGCCCACCACCACACACGTTAACACACACAGACACACACACACCATACAGACACACACCAATACACCATATAGATTCACACCAAATGCAGGCACACACCACAGATACACATATATAGACCAGGTCCAGGACCAGGACCAGGTGGACCAGGACCAGGACCAGGACCAGGTGGACCAGGACCAAGACCCAGTGGACAAGGACCAGGACCCGGTGGACCAGGACCCGGTGGACCAGGACCAGGACCCGGTGGACCAGGACCCGGTGGACCAGGACCAGGACCAGGGCCCGGACCAGGTGGACCAGGACCAGGACCCGGTGGACCAGGACCAGGACCAGGACCAGGACCAGGACCTGGACCAGGACCAGGACCAGGACCCGGTGGACCAGGACAAGGACCAGGACCAGGACTAGGACCAGGAAAGTCCACTCCCATCTCCCCACATCATACTAAGTGCAGTACTTAGTACAACTCAAAACTCACCTGTTCAAACTCGCACACAACGTCTAACTGATCACTGTTTTGATTGTTTTTTTGTTTTGTTTTGTCTTGTTTTTGTTTTATTTATTTCTTATTGCTTATGTTTATTTATTTTTACACAATGTCTTGTTTTTTAAATAATGTATGATGACTATATGCTCTGTAAGGTGACCTTGGGTGTCTTGAAAGGCGCCCCTAAATTAAATGTATTATTATTATTATTACTTATAACCGCTGTATGTCCGTATGAAAACAGTCAGAATCTCCACAATAACAATGTCCGTACTGTCAGCCTGATAACATATAACCTACACCCTCCATGTCTTCACTTCCCACCTTCCTCTTTCTTTGTGTATTAAAGCCGGCCTAAGAGCTAAGTGTCCCCACACCTGGAAGGACGTCTGACCTCAGGGCCCCTGGAGGTCCCCGGTGCCCCGCCGTGCGGCGGTGGGTGCGGGGGTGCGGGCCCCAGGGCTCGGCCGGGGGCCCTCTGGCCTGGTGGCCGGTCGCTGAGGGGCAGGACTGGCCGCGGGAGAAGGCCCACTTGGCGGGGGCGTAGGTCTCTCAGGCCGCGGCTCCTGTAGGTCAGACCGATGTGCAGACTGAGGTAAGGCCTGCGGGTGTCTCCGGTGTGGCCGCGGCACTGCGCCGCTGTCCGTGGCCACCGGGTACGACCTCTGTACCCGGGGTCCTCCAGCCCTTCTCTCCCCAGTCTGGACCCTGACGTCCTGGCCCTGATGAAGGGGTGGAAGCGGACATGCAGAGTGGCGGCGGCCGTGGTAGATCTGGCGGGACGACTTTGTCTGTGCGTCTCTTTCCTGAACCCGTCGTCTGTCAACAGGTGCAGGCTGTGGCTTCTCTTCCAACACAGGAAGTGTAGTTCTGATGCGTCTCCCGGTCATGAGCTGAGCTGGGCTCTCACCGGCTGCTGCCCTAGGGGTAGCTCTGGGACACAACAGAGCCAGATGTGGACCGGGCTGCTTCAGGATGTGCTTGGCCGTCTGAACAGCCCGTTCTACTGCGCCGGTCGCCTGGGGGCGGTGAGGGCTAGTTGTAGTAGGGGCAGAACCAGACTTCTCACTAAAGTCTTTGACCTCACCGGATGTGAATGTTGTCACTCACCGGTTGGAGTGGTATCCCCCATCTCAGGAACATTGAGCCTGCTTTGAGCCTGTTGATGACTTGTATGCGGGACGTTGGAGAGAGGTGAGCAATTTCGAGGTCCCTTGAGTAATAGTCCGTTACCACGAGGTAATTCTGCTTTTCTAGTGTTCAGAGGTCTGCTGCAACGCGCTGCCATCGGCCCTCTGGTAGGGCTGCGGTGAGTAGTGGCTCACGACGCTGAGTGGGTCTGTTTTTAATGTCTCTCTCTCTGTCTCTGTCTCTGTCTCTCTGTCTCTCTCTGTCTCTCTCTGTCTGTCTCTGTCTCTGTCTCTCTCTCTCTCTCTCTCTCTCTCTCTCTCTCTGGCTCTAACAGATACGGTGGACATTGCAGACGGTCACTGACCTCAGGGGGCGTGGCTCCCTGACCTCAGGGGGTGTGTCTCCCTGACCTCTGGGGGCGTGGCTCCCTGACCTCAGGGGGTGTGTCTCCCTGACCTAAGGGGGAGTATCTCCCTGACCTCTGGGGGGGGTCTCCCTGACCTCAGGGGGTGTGGCTCCCTGACCTCAGGGGGTGTGTCTCCCTGACCTCAGGGGGTGTGTCTCCCTGACCTCAGGAGGCGTGGCTCCCTGACCTCAGGGGGCGTGTCTCCCTGACCTCAGGGGGCGTGGCTCCCTGACCTCAGGGGGCGTGGCTCCCTGACCTCAGGGGGCGTGGCTCCCTGACCTCAGGGGGTGTGTCTCCCTGATAACCCAGATAACCCTTTTAACATATTGTTCAGCTGTCCTTTTATTTCATTTGTACATCTCTTACGTCTTTCAGATATAATGGTTACTTTTTTTTGTGTTGTTTTTCTATTTGTGTTGTTTTCCCCTTTAGGTTAAAAAGGGAAGAGGGAGGAAAGGAGGACCAATGGGAGGCGGCAGGCGGAGTCTGAGGAGGGAGCAGAGCTGAGTCCATGTTTCAGATTGATGTTGTTGGTTAACTTCTGTTATAGCGCCCCCAGGAGGAGCCAAGGGGAACAGGTCTGCACCGGAGCCGGTGGGGGCCAGAGGGGCCGGGGCCCTAGAGGGCCCCCCCACAGCGGACCGGTCAATACAAGTTACACATCTAGTGAATCAATCAATCAATCAATGCAAGTGATACCACGATCAATAAATAAATAAAATAAAAGGGATGTGTTGTGTGTCTCACACACACACACACACACACACACACACACACACACACACACACACACACACACACACACACACACATATAATAAAGGGTTTAAAGGGAGAAGGAACAGGCGCCCATTGAAGGTTTTTGTTATGGAACAGGACGTGGGGACCCGAGTGCTGAACACAGGAAGGCAGAGACTTTGAGATGTGAATTTTCTTTTTTTTATAATAATTGCCCTATTTCCCTTAAATTGCCCTATTTCATTCCCTTAAAGGGCAACTTCACCCATTTCACATAAGCTTTGAATTTTTAGAACCCCCCGCATATTTTTGAATGGTCTAGCATCATTTCCTTATTTTCTGGAGACACTGGAGAGATCCGTATCGATCTCCAACACTTCCTGTTTTAGATGACGCAATATGACGATTTTTGCGTACAAGAAGTGGTAAGAGGGGAGGATTCTCGTAAGACTACAAACACCCCACTGACGCTACAGACCTATTACAGCAGTGCCAGTGGGTGGGACTTCACCAGCAGAAACTAACATACACAGCGTCTGAAGCTAAGATAACAGAGGCTGTTGATAAAACTGAAGTACAATGGCGGAGGGTACTGGATCTGACATAAAAGATGGCACCATGCAAAAGTTCACCATTTTGAAAGAAATACAAACGAGGACTACCGTATTTTCCGCACTATAAGGCACACCGGATTATAAAGCGCACCTTTAATGAATGGTCTATTTTAGAACTGTTTTCATATATAGGGCGCACCGGATTATAAGGCGCATAGAATAGAAGATACTGCAGTCAAACGTTTGAATGGGGTTGCGTTATGCATCGACTAGACCGAGCTGTGCTAAAGGGAATGTCAACAAAACAGTCAGATAAAGTCAAACTTTATTAAGCGTTCTGACAACTCCGGTCACTCCCATGGTAACGATGTTCAAACGTTAATGTGCATATTAACAATATCTCATCAATATCTGATCAATATCAATATCTCTTAACAATAAGCTCACTTTTTCAGTTCATTCCCCGTCTACGAATCCCTCGAATTCTTGTGTCCGAATTGTACAGTTGGGCGAGTACGGCATCCAACATGCCCGGATCCCTCTCGTCATTATCCGAGTCAGTGTCGCTGCTGTTGCCTGGCAGTTCAGTGATTATTCCTGCCTTCGTGAAAGCTTGGACCACAGTTGAGACTGTTATATCAGCCCAGGCATCCACGATCCATTGGCAGATAGTGGCGTAAGTCGCCTGGCGCTGTCT
>NC_044069.1:1747184-1797184 GCF_902167405.1 Gadus morhua
TTCCCCCCCCCCCCCTCCCCTCCCCCTCAGCCCGGTTCCCCCCCCCCCCTCCCCCTCCCCCCCCCCCTCCCCCTCAGCCCGGTCACCCCCCCTCCCCCTCACCCCTAGTCCCCACCCCTCAGCCCGGTTCCCCCCCCCCCTCCCCCTCACCCCTAGTCCCCACCCCTCAGCCCGGTTCCCCCCCCCCCCCTCCCCCTCCCCCTCCCCCTCAGCCCGGTCCCCCCCCCCCCTCCCCCTCCCCCTCAGCCCGGTCACCCCCCCTCCCCCTCACCCCTAGTCCCCACCCCTCAGCCCCTTCTCCCCCCCTCCCCTTCCCCCCTCAGCCGGTCACCCCCCCTCCCCCTCCCCCTCAGCCCCCCCTCAGTGTAACAATGTAATACCTGCTGGGTTTTATACAAGCAGGTTTAACTGTGATGGTGGACAGTATTAATAGACCTAAGATACATGATGTCAGCCATCATCTTCATTCCCAGTAGGATGTGACCTCACTTCCTGCTGTGTGGATGGACTTTCCATCTCAATAGTGAGTGTGTGATGTGATGAATCAAACAGACACTCACATCTCTGTGGAACTGGTTTCAGCCTCCACACTCCTCCGTGCTCCACACTGGGGGGGAAACAAAGTGAGAGCAGTATGTTGAAACATTCACCTTCATCATCTGCTGTCTCATCACGTTCTACACAACATGAGTGACAGCTGCCTCTTCAAACCACTTCATCTAGCAGCTTGAATCCTTGTAGGAGACTATGTCCCTGAGTGGTGAGCTGTCCTCTCCATACCTGAGAGTGTCCAGTCTCCAGCGTGGATCCTGCAGTCCAGCAGAGAGCAGCGCAGCTCCAGAGTCTCCTGGGTGATTGTAGCTCAGGTCCAGCACTCTCAGATGGGAGGGGTTGGAGCTCAGAGCTGAGGCCAGAGAAGCACAGCCTTCCTGTGTGACCAGGCAGCCAGACAAGCTACACACACGCACACAAATTATTATACTTATTCTGGTTGAGAGCAGTTCATACTAAAGTAACCACATTTATAAAGCGTATTCATTCCATTTGGAGGACAAGCAGAGAAGAGGACAAGGAGAACAGGAAGAGGAAGTGGGGAGATGACATCATCACAGACATCAGAACTTCCCTCACTTGGATGTGAAACAGGATCTTAAACAAATGCTCCTTTCTCAATAGCTACAACTCAATGAGATATTGTTCGGTTAGAGTAAGGAGCGTACCCGATGTGTTTGGTACGCTGAGACCGTTTCTTCACAGGTTCTAACATTGTGTAGAACCAGGGAGAGTTTTGTCAGCCGGCAAAAGAGCAACAGAAATGCATCGGACATGACCAGCACTACACCAAACTAATGTGAAGTTAATAAAGTCCATCTTTAATGTTCAATATGATTCACTTTACCACGTGCCAGTGAAGCTCTATGATGAGGTGTACATTATATTCAGATCACAGCACGGCTAAAGCCTCATCCCCATGAGCTCACATCAGCTGACCAGAGTTAGATAACATATAACAAACATATCATACTAGTAGTTAACAGGTCAACCCCTAACCCTCACATCAGCTGACCAGAGCTACATAACATATAACAAACATAACATACTATTAGTTTACAGGTCAACCCTAGCCCTAACATCAGCTGACCAGAGTTACATAACATGTAACAAACATAACATACTAGTAGTTAACAGGTCAACCCCTAACCCTCACATCAGCGGGCCAGAGCTACATATTTAACAACCCCAAGACACAGTTTTAAGAGGCTGAATACTGACCTGAGAGTTTCCAGTGTACAGTGTGGACTCCCCAGTCCAGCAGAGAGCAGCTTCACTCCTGAATCCTGCAGATCATTGGTACTCAGCTCCAGCTCTCTCAGACTAGACGACTTGGAGCTGAGAACTGAGGCCAGAGCTTCACAGCATCTCTCCGACAGATGGCAGGCATTCAGCCTGCACACGTAATAAAGAGAACAGGTTAGGAACTGTGATTAATATAACAAACATCTTTAAGTTATTAAATAATCAAGGAATGTTATTAGTTTAACAAACATACTAAACAATTAAATGTATAAATGTTAAATAGTTGTTTAGTTGAGATTGAAAATGTCTTCTATTTTCTATTGTTGTGAATATTCTCTTATGTGTACTGTAATACATTAAACGTTATTAGGACACCTACAGTGATGTTTTGTACGATATTATAACTAGTATGTTTAAAATGATGTTGTTATGAACCTACAGAGATATTTTTCATATTATATTAACCTTATATTCCAGCTGTATTTATATTGTGTAGTGTGTAATGTGATACATGTTATTAGTGAACCTACAAAGATCTTTTTCAGATTATTTTAACTTTATATTCCAGTTGTAATTATATTGTGTAGTGTGTATTGTAATACATGTTATTAGTGAACCTACAGAGATGTTTTGGAGGCTTTGACCACTGGCAGCAGCCTCAGAAGACCCTCCTCTGAAGCAGAGTATTTCTTCAGGTCAAACACGTCCAGCTCCTCTTCTGATGTCAGTAGGATGAAGACCAGAGCTGACCACTGAGCAGGGGAGAGAGTTTTTCCGGAGAGACTTCCTGATGTCAGGTACTCCTGGATCTCCTTCACTAGAGAACAGTCGTTCAGCTCATTCAGACAGTGGAACAGATTGATGCTTCTCTCTGCAGATAAGTCTCCTTTTATCTTCTTCTTGATGTAAGACACTGTTCCCTCATTGGTCTGTGACCTACTTCCTGTCATTCGCAGCAAACCAGTTTTAATCTGAGTGGGCAGTGATCTTTTTTTCTGTCCCAGCAGACCTTGTAGGACAATCTGATTGGTCTCCAGGGAGAGGCCCAGGAGGAAGCGGAGGAACAAGTCCAGGTGTCCGTTCTCACTCTGTAAGGCCTTGTCCACAGCACTCTGGTAGAGGAGGAGTTTATCTTTCCTGGAGGTTGAGAGCAGGTTGACACCAGTATCGATGAAGGACAGAAAGACATAAAGGGCAGCCAGAAACTCCTGGATGCTCAGATGGACAAAGCAGAACACCTTGTCCTGGTACAGCCCACACTCCTCTTTAAAGATCTGGGTGAACACTCCTGAGTACACTGAGGCTGCTCTGATATCGATGTCACACTCTGCCATATCTGCCTCGTAGAAGATCAGGTTGCCACTCTCCAGCTGATTAAAAGCCAGTTTTCCCAGAGAAACAATGATCTCCCTGCTCTCTGAGCTCCAGTCTGGATCTGTTTCAGCCCTCCCATGGTACTTCCTGTCCCCCTGTATGGACAGAACCCTCAGGAAGTGGCTGTACATCTGAGTCACGGTCTTGGGCATCTCTTCGATCTGGGATTTTTTTAAGATGTCCTCCAGAACTGAAGCAGTGATCCAACAGAAGACTGGGATGTGACACATGATGTGGAGGCTTCGTGATTTCTTGACGTGGGAGATGATTGTGCTGGCCATCGTCTCCTCTCTGAATCTCTTCCTGAAGTACTCCTCCTTCTGTTGGTCGGTGAACCCCCTCACCTCTGTCACCATGTCAACACACTCAGCAGGGATCTGATTGGCTGCCGCAGGGCGTGTGGTTATCCAGATGCGAGCGGAGGGAAGCAGGTGGCCCCTGATGAGGTTGGTCAGCAGCACGTCCAACGAGGTGGACTTTGTGACATCAGTCCAGATTGGGTTTCTCTGGAAGTCCAGAGGAAGTCGACACTCATCCAGACCATCCAAGATGAAGACAACTTGGAACTGGTCGAATCTGCAGATTCCTGCTTCTTTGGTGTCAATAAAGAGGTGATGAAGAAGTTCCACCAAGCTAAACTCTTTCCCTTTCAGTACATTCAGCACTCTGAAAGTGAGGAGAAATGTGAAGTGTATGTCCTGGTTGGTTTTGCCCTCAGCCCAGTCCAGAGTGAACTTGTGTGTTAAGACGGTTTTACCAATGCCGGCCACTCCAGTTGTCATCATTGTTCTTATTGGTTGATCGCGTCCAGGTAAGGGTTTAAAGATGTCCTCACATCTGATTGGTGTTTCTTCCTTGGCTGGTTTCCTGGAAGCTGTTTCAATAAGTCTGACCTCATGTTCCTTGTTGACCTCTCCACTGCCTCCCTCTGTGATGAAGATCTCTGTGTAGAAGTCGTTCAGATCTGTTCGCTGTCCTGCTTTAGCGATTCCCTCAAACACACACCTGAACTTCTTCTTCAAATGAGACTTGATTCTATGTTGGCAATCGACAGCAGCAGATCCTAAATGAGAAAACAACAGATGACATCAGTTAGTGGATGGTGATCAGTGGAACAAGGTCAATATTTCCTGTTTAGTTACCAACTTCATGATATTTAGGGGCTTCATTACTAGTGGTCGGAAAAGCAGATTCAAAATGTTAAGGCCTATTATTTCCACAGCAATCTGATTGGTCTAATGATAGTAATAATGATAGTGAATCAGTGTAAAGTGATTTGCTATGCTGATACAACAAGACAGGGTTTCATCACTTCCACTGAGTTGTCCTGCTGTTGGTCTGCAGTATAATGTTTAATGTTAATGTGGCTTCATATCTTTTGGTCGGAGAAGCTGGTCGTGACAAAGTCGGCATGTTACAGATTCAAAATGTTACAGACTTTTCGTTTTTTCCACAGCAATATGATTGGTCTAATGATAATAATAATGATAGTGAATTGGTGTAAAATGACATGCTGATATAACAAGATAGTGTTACATCTCTTCCACTGAGTTATTCTGCAGCTTATGTTGAATATTATCAATAATAATAATAATAATAATAATAATTACATTGAATAACATTTTATTTCAAGGCACCTTTCATGACACCCAAGGTCGCCTTACAATTCATAAAACAAACTAGGGTCAAAAACAGCAAGAGCTGCATCGCCAACAGCATGATCAAAACAAGACATAAGACCCAAGTAGGAGGGGGTAAGAACAGTGAGGAGACCCAGGTAGGAGAGGGTAAGAACAGTGAGGAGACCCAGGTAGGAGGGGGTAAGAACAGTGAGGAGACCCAGGTAGGAGGGGGTAAGAACAGTGAGGAGACCCAGGTAGGAGGGGGTAAGAACAGTGAGGAGACCCAGGTAGGAGGGGGTAAGAACAGTGAGGAGACCCAGGTAGGAGGGGGTAAGAACAGTGAGGAGACCCAGGTAGGAGGGGGTAAGAACAGTGAGGAGACCCAGGTAGGAGGGGGTAAGAACAGTGAGGAGACCCAGGTAGGAGGGGGTAAGAACAGTGAGGAGACCCAGGTAGGAGGTGGTAAGAACAGTGAGGAGACCCAGGTAGGAGGGGGTAGGAACAGTGAGGAGACCCAGGTAGGAGGGGGTAAGAACAGCAGCACAACGGGGATACGAGGGGAACCCACGGTAGGGGGTCATTACAGCGAGAAGGCCACGTGTTTTGAGGAGGGAGTTCAATGTTGTCAGGGTGTCTCTTTCAGTTCAGCTCAGAGCCCTAGCACCCACGGTGCTGAGAGCCCTAGCACCCACGGTGCTGAGAGCCCTAGCACCCAGGGTGCTGAGAGCCCTAGCACCCACGGTGCTGAGAGCCCTAGCACCCACGGTGCTGAGAGCCCTAGCACCCACGGTGCTGAGAGCCCTAGCACCCACGGTGCTGAGAGCCCTAGCACCCACGGTGCTGAGAGCCCTAGCACCCAGGGTGCTGAGAGCCCTAGCACCCACGGTGCTGAGAGCCCTAGCACCCACGGTGCTGAGAGCCCTAGCACCCACGGTGCTACGAGCCCTAGCACCCACGGTGCTGAGAGCCCTAGCACCCACGGTGCTGAGAGCCCTAGCACCCACGGTGCTGAGAGCCCTAGCACCCACGGTGCTGAGAGCCCTAGCACCCACGGTGCTGAGAGCCCTAGCACCCACGGTGCTCAGAGCCCTAGCACCCACGGTGCTGAGAGCCCACAACAACCCTACATACTGGATTAAACCATTTAACCCCAAAGAGGAAAGAATGTCTCCATATTGAAGTTTGAAATGAATAAGTCTCACATTATGTAATTTAGTCTGAAGAGAGCAAATAATAATCTCCTACTGCTCTTCAAAATGTGTATTTCTTCTCTGTTTTCAAGATAAGAGTCTCTTACCGCCCCCCAGTGTGTCGGCCAGTCCCTCCTGGTTCATCTCCATCAGGCAGAGCTTTGTGATGTCCACCACTCCCTCTATGGCGCGCCTCCTCTGCTCCTCCTTCTTACCATCCACCTCCTCCTCCTCCACTCTCTGACCCTCTGAGCATTGTGGGTAATCTGAGAAGAGATCCCTCCAGAGCTTCTTCAGCTCCTTGTCTAGGAAAGCGTGTGCGTTCTCCTCAGCCCTCTGGAACAGAACAAACATCAAGGAGAACTTTACTCTGAACTAACTGAGGACATCAGAAGCATCTTTCCTGGATTCACGTCCCGCTGGACAAGAGATGCTTTCTAATGTTCATGGAGAGCTGAAGTCAAACGTCTTGGTGGACATTTACACACCTTGATCAGCTCTGTTTGATGCTGCTGTAGAGACTGAGCACTGGTAACCTTTGACCTCTTCTGGTGTCTGTGGGGAACACACACACACACACACACACACACACACACACACACACACACACACACACACACACACACACACACACACACACACACACACACACACACACACACACACACACACACAATTATATTTCCCCAGCCTTGTAGATATCAGTATCAGTAGAGAATGATAACAACCAACTGGTCTGTTTTCATCGTCTGTTTGAAACCCCTACCTCTCCTCTCTGGAGGGGCGTCCATCTTTAAATTGAAATGGTATATCCATAGAGTGGTCACTCTTCATGGAGACACAGCTGGGTCCAGGGGAGTCTGCTTTCTGCTGCTGCTCTGGGCTTCAACACACACACACACACACACACACACACACACACACACACACACACACACACACACACACACACACACACACACACACACACACACACACACACACTAATTTTCCCTGACTTGGAAACATCAGTACCAGTAAAGTCTGATAACAAGAGTCTGCTCTCTCCTGCTGGACTCTTGAAGAAAAACAATAAACAGGATTTATGGACGTTCGATAGAAGCTGTATCTTTATGATCTCTGGTAAATCCTCACCTCTTCTCAATAGACTGATTTCCATCTTTAAACTGGTCAGGATGATCCATAGAGCGGTCACTCTTCATGGAGACACAGCTGGGTCCAGGGGAGTCTGCTCTCTGCTGCTGGACTCTTCTAGGAAAACATGAAACAGGATTTCTGTCAGTTTGATAGAAGCTGTACCGATATAATCTCTAGGGCTGTCAAGTTCTGGTCGGTTGGTTGACTGGTTAATCGATATGCACTTGTTAGACCAAATTCCCTTTGGTCGGACTATGGCTGGTGTTCCTTTAATAAGAACAAAGAGCTTCTTAATCCATTATTTTAGGGCCGGGAGGGACAAATGCAGACTGATTTGTTTTATGTTTGAGTGACGGACTATATAATGTTAGAGATAACATTAATTATGAATAAATTAGGTTGAAGGCTCCGTAGTTTCTGTTTTAATAATCATATGGTTTAATAAACGATAAGACTTACCCTGCGTTCACACCAAAAGATGCATTTGCTGCCCGAACGCGTTGACGCCTGAGTTTTGCGGCGCGTCAAATCAAGTTTTGCGGCGCGTCAAACTTTTGACGCGCGTCAAAAGTTGAAATATTTCAACTCAAGCAGCATTTGACGCGCCGCAAAATACGTGAACGCGCCCTTCGCCCGTGCCCGGCAGCGGGCATGCCGCGCCGCAAATCAGATTTTGACGCACCGCAAATCAAGTTTTGCTGCCCGTTTTCTCGGCAGCAAATGCTGCGGCAGCAAAGCAGCAACGCGTCTCTACATTCACTTTGAATGGGATCACGACGCGCGTCAACTTTTTGCATCTTTTGGTGTGAACGCAGGGTTATAAGACAAGAGGTCAAACCCCCGGGTTCCTCAACGTTGAACTGGCCCATAAGGAAGACCGCTAGTCCTAACTTACTGAACCTTTACTCAGCTACTAACTCATTGATTCCAACCAAGTCATCCATCTGGCAGCATTTGGTTAAAAGGACGACAAAATAGCATGCAAAGTGTAGAGTAAGGTTGTGGGCCGATCAGCTAAAATGGTGGCATGAGTACTTTTTTCTTAATATGTCTGTGATTCTTCAACCCCCTTCGTGTTTAACGCTCGCTAGGCTTTGAGTGGAAACACATCAGAATTGGCTTCTTGTCACTAATCCCAGCAGCATCCAGTGGGCCCCGTTATATTACACACAGATAAAAGCTATAATCAATTCTTCGGTGGTGTCGTCTATAAACGACGCTGCCCGACGCTCCGTGGCTCGTCCGCTGTCTGCTTCATATTGAAGCTCTGCCCTAACCGAGTGGACTCGGACCGAGAGGGGGTCTGAAACCCACTGCCCTTCTCCAAACAGCCCTTATGTGATATTGAGGCTAGCAGGTAGAGTACAACGCACTGTGGTAGATTCTGTTGATCCAGAGACAACAGACGCATTGTTTTATAATCATCTTTTCACCATCGACCAATCGATTGGTCAGAGAGTTGGTTGAATTTAAGACTACAGCCCAAATCATCATCTCTAATCAATGCTTACCTCTTCTCAATAGACTGATTTCCATCTTTAAAGTTAAAAGGATGATCCATAGAGCGGTCACTCATCATGGAGACACAGCTGGCTCCAGGGGAGTCTGCTCTCTGCTGCTGCTCTGGGCTTCAACACACACACACACACACACACACACACACACACACACACACACACACACACACACACACACACACACACACACACACACACACACACACACACACTTTAATTCTTCCTGACTTGGAAACATCAGTACCAGTGAAGTCTGATAACAAGAGTCTGCTCACTCCTGCTGGACTCTTCGAGAAAAACAAGAACCAGGATTTATGGACGTTTGATAGAAGCTGTACCTTTATAATATATGATGAATCCTCACCTCTTCTCAATAGACTGATTTCCATCTTTAAAGGTAACAGGATGTTCCATAGAGCTGTCACTCTTCATGGAGACACAGCTGGGTCCAGGGGAGTATGCTCTCTGCTGCTGGACTCTTCTAGAAAACAAGAAACAGGACTTCTGGAAGTTTGATAGAAGCTGTACCTATATAATCTCTAGGGCTGTCAAGTTCTGGTAAGTTCGTTAACTGGTTAATCGATATGCACTCGTTGGACCAAATTCTCTTTGGTTGGACTATGGCTGGTATTCCTTTCATAAGAACAAAGAGCTTCTCAATCCATTATTTTAGGGCCGGGAGGGACAAATGCAGACCGAAATTTGAGTGACGGGCTATATTGTGTTAGAAATAACATTAGTTATGAATAAAAGAATGTTGAAGGCTTAGTAGTTTCTGTTTCAACAATCTCATCTCATCTCATCTCATCGTCATCCGCTTATCCGGGGTCGGGTCGCGGGGGGAGCAGCTCAAGCAGGGGGCCCCAGACTTCCCTTTCCCGGGCCACATTGACCAACTCTGACGGGGGGATCCCGAGGCGTTCCCAGGCCAGTGTTGAGATATAATCTCTCCACCTAGTCCTGGGTCTTCCCCGAGGTCTCCTCCCCACTGGACGTGCCTGAAACACCTCCCAAGGAAGGCGCCCAGTGGGCATCCTTACCAGATGCCCGAACCACCTCAGCTGACTCCTTTCTAAGTAAAGGAGCAGCGGCTCTAATCCGAGTTCCTCACGGATGGCTTAGCTTTTCACACCTTTCAACAATCATATGGTTTAATAAACTATAAGACTTATACGACAAGAGGTCAAACCCCCGGGTTCCTCAACGTTGAACTGGCCCATAAAGAAGACCGCTAGTCCTAACTTACTGAACCTTTACTCCACTACTAACTCATTAATTCCAACAAAGTCATCCATCTGGCAGCATTTGGTTAAAAGGACAACAAAATAGCATGCAAAGTGTAGAGTAAGTTTGTGGGCAGATCAGCTAAAATGGTGGCATGAGTACTTTTTTCTTAATACGTCTGTGATTCTTCATCCCCCTTCGTGTTTAACGCTCGCTAGGCTTTGAGTGGGAACACATCAGAATTGGCTTCTTGTCACTAATCCCAGCAGCATCCAGTGGGCCCCGGTGGTGTCGTCTATAAACGACGCTGCCCGACGCTCCGTGGCTCGTCCGCTGTCTGCTTCATATTGAAGCTCTGCCCTAACCGAGTGGACTTGGACCGAGAGGGGGTCTGAAACCCACTGCCCTTCTCCAAACAGCACTTATGTGATATTGAGGCTAGCAGGTAGAGTACAACGCACTGTGGTAGATTATGTTGAGCCAGAGATAACGTGCACATTGTTTTATAATCATCTATTCACCATCGACCAATCGATTGGTCAGAGAGTTGGTTGAATTTAAGACTACGGCCGAAATCATCATCTCTAATCAATGCTTACCTCTTCTCAGTAGACTGATTTCCATCTTTAAAGTTAGCAGGAGGTGTCATAGAGCGGTCACTCTTCATGGAGACACAGCTGGGTCCAGGGGAGTCTGCTCTCTGCTGCTGCTCTGGGCTTCAACACACACACACACACACACACACACACACACACACACACACACACACACACACACACACACACACACACACACACACACACACACACACACACACACAAACGCAGCTTTTACTCAGACTAATGATGGAGTCATGATGTATCACTGCTGAGCTCTGAGATGGACAACAGTCACAGACAGAGAGATCCTCTTCTTACCTCTTAGCTTTGCTCTGGCGGCCATGTTCCCCAGAAAGAGTGGTCTTAGAGGTAGGACCCCCCTCCTCTATCTCCTCATCCATAGTAGACTGGAGACCTGGACACAAACACAACTCATCCATCACTTCAATTGCCTTTTGAACTTTAGCTTTTTATTGAGAGAGGTCATTGAGACTGCGTCACACTAAAGCATTATGAACGTCATAGACCTTCAATATGAACCCCACAACATAACCACACTGCCCTCACTACAGTACAGATGTGTACAGCAGATGACAGATGAATAATTAAACACCTTGGAGACTGTAACTGTGCTTAAAGTACAACACAAAAAAGATATACAATAGACTTAAAAGAAATGCATTGCAATTAAAAGAAAAGAAAGTTACTTTCATTTGTGTCTGGTACAGTATTATATTTTTATATGTTAGGCTATATATTGAGATGGCAGTGTGAAATACCCGTCAATATTCGGGATGCCCTCATCCCCAGATTGTTGCGCAACACCAATCTAAATGTTCTCAATATGCAGTAGGCCTAGGCCATAACATTACAATATTTCATGGATGCAAGCCAAGAAAATCAGTCTATATCTATAGCCTACATGACAACACACACACACACACACACACACACACACACACACACACACACACACACACACACACACACACACACACACACACTGCATTGGGTAAAGTTGTTGCACGTTATTTTATAACAGGGAGGGGCAAAGTTGTGCATTACAATGCAAACACGAGAAAAATTGGCCCCATTCTGGCACACATGCAGTAGGCTTACCTATGCACAACAATGCACGACAATCATTTATTTACATTGCCTCTATCTTCTGTTAGGCGCACATGACTAATTTGAATATTTGCGCAGGTGTAACGGTTGTGATTGGGTCTAAAGGACTGAAAGACAGGACAAACACATTGGTCTCTTTCAAAGGTATATTTGTGATTTATACAGCAGGATCTGCACGAACAAAAAACAAAACACTTGTGTTGCTAGCGGACATCTAACATAGCTAACCGGTAACATGTGGTCAAACTAAAAATGTGAATAAACTCCCTACCAAGTGACAAATATAAAAACAATAATAACATCAATTATACAATATACAATCATCTTATATGTCGAGGTTCATAACATAAACATACATTCTTGATCTTAAAACTTATAAATCTTCGGGAGCTATTTAAAATGCGAACTTACCACGTCACGTCAAATGGTTCTGACTAGCAACGGCCGCACACACAAGGATGCAGACATGCAATACCCAATCACACCAGCAGATGGCTCTAAAACACCAACAACTGCTCTATCAATTGCAAACTCATGATAACTAATGAACAGTTTTCCATATCTGTTGCACAGGACTGTCTGGCTCCGCTTGGCAAACAAATAGAACACATTTGTGAATGAATGTTTTGAACTCTGAATACTGGACATGGTGAGCTTAAAAACATTTAAGTGACCATAAGTGAGATGGCCTAAATAGGAATACAAATGACTTATTCTAGGAAATAGGCTTTCTGGATCAATTCAGATGTTAAACTGTTCTGTACTGCTTAGAATTATTTTTTTATGAAACTTGTTTATATGCTATTTCCCATGATGATAAATTAGCATTTCATTGCTGTGAGTTGTGAAGATTCTACAAATAAATAGTAAATCCGCTGAATCAGAATACTCTATAAAATCTTTAGTGATGGATTGTAACTGCCCACACTGAAGTACCGAACAATAAGTACAACTTGGAGGTACTTGTATTTCACTTGAGTATTTAATCAAACCGATTTATCTCGAAAATACATTTGTGTCTAATAAAGTGTTACATTTATATATGTTAGGCTATATATTGAGATGGCAGTGTGTGAAATACCGTCAATATTCTGGGTTGTCCTCATCCCCAGATTGTTGCGAAACACTTATCCAAATGTTTTCAATATGCAGTAGCCTAGGCCATAACATTGCAATATTTCATGGATGCAAGCCAAGACAATCAGTCTATATCTATAGCCTACATCACAACACACACACACTCACACAAGCACGCACACACGGACGCATGCACACACTAAACATTTATTGATAATCTGATATATAGTATTCGTAAAGAAACACTGATAGGAGCCTGCATTGACTAAAGTTGTTGGGATGCGTGTTGTTTTATAACAAGGAGAGGCAAAGTTGTGCATTACAATGCAAACACGACAATAATTGGCACCAATCTGGTGCACTTAAAAGAGCAATCAGCTGAATAAATGTCAGGTATATAGCCTATCGGATATGGGCACACCTTCAGTGCACTTCATAATGAGAGCCTGCAGTACGACCGATCGTGACATTATTTAACCATCCATCTACAGCCAATACGACCAGACAGATACATCATTGAACACACACACAAAGCCCACAACAAGCCAAACATCAGCACGGCAGGTGGCAGGGTAAGGACGCTAAGGACGGTCAGTGGAGCCCCGACACACGTCACCTCGTCTCCCAGTCAGGGGGTGGGTCTGGATGCTTTTGTGATGACTGTCCTGCAAAAGTCACATTCATGTGTGTGTTTGTGTGTTAATGTCTGTGTATGTGTGCGTTAATGTCTGTGTGCGTGTGTGTGTGTGTGTGTGTGTGTGTGTGTGTGTGTGTGTGTGTGTGTGTGTGTGTGTGTGTGTGTGTGTGTGTGTGTGTGTGCGTGCGTGTAGGAATGTAGATCTGGAGGCTAGTCTGTCCCCTCGTGGCTTCAGGCCTCCGACCGCAAGAAAGACGGGAACCACTATCGCTGGGGTGGTCTTCAAGGTCAGGACCCCAAACATAGACACACACTCACTCACACACACACACACACACACACACACACACACACTCTTACCAATAAAACATCCACAAGCAGATAAGATACGATCAACTTTATGAATCCCACACGGGGGAATCACTTGTTATTGCAGCTCAAGGTTCAAAAGTACAGCGAAAGAGAGATTAGGGGGAAAATACAAATTCAAAAAAATGTGTGTGTGTCTGTGTGTGTAGATCTGGAGGCTAGTCCCCGCGTGGCTTCAGGCCTCCAACCTCAAGAAAGATGGGAACCTATATCGCTGAGGTGGTCTTCAAGGTCAGGAACCCCCAACACACACACACACACACACACACACACACACACACACACACACACACACACACACACAGACACACACACACACACACACACACACACAAACACACGATAACACTGTGTGATCGTGTTATGCGTGCGTTTCTTACACACGCACACACACACACACACACACACACACACACACACACACACACACACACACACACACACACACACACACACACACACACACCCCCTACCTCCACTCTCCCACATCACCAAGTCATCCTTTAAAACCATACCAGCAGTTCACCACCAAGCAGTCACCCCCCACGCCGTCACCACCAACACCCCCCATCAGGGACGGTCAGACAGGGGAACCAATGAGCAGAGTCCATTAAACCTGCTTGGCCCCCCCCCCCCCATCAGGGACGGTCAGACAGGGGAACCAATGAGCAGAGTCCATTAAACCTGCTTGGCCCCCCCCCCCATCAGGGACGGTCAGACAGGGGAACCAATGAGCAGAGTCCATTAAACCTGCTTGCCCCCCCCCCCCCCCCCCATCAGGGACGGTCAGACAGGGGAACCAATGAGCAGAGTCCATTAAACCTGCTTGCCCCCCCCCCCCCCCCATACCGTCCACAGGGGGGAGCAGAACACGGACGACTGGCTGAAGCAGAACCTTATTCTACCACAGCCCCCCCCCACACTTTAACCCCCTCCTCCAACAGGCTTCCCCTCTGAGGGGGGGGGGGGGGGGGGGGGGCGTGGCTGTGAGGTGGCCCCCCCCCGGTACAGACCCCGCCTCCGGCCCCCCCCCCCTCCCTCAGACACACACACTGCTCTCTACTGCCCCCCCTGTCCTCTACCCCCCCCCCTCCTAGACCCCCTACCCCTCTCAACACCCCCAGCCCCCCCCCTCCATAGCCCCCCACCCGCCCCTCGCCCCCCCACCCCAGGCCCACTGCCTCTCGGGTCCCCCCCCCCCCCTACAGCTCCAGACCCCCGGTCTTCCTCCCCCCCCCTTCCCATACTCCTCCCCCCCCCTCCCTGACCTAGAGCTGTTAAACACCAGACCCCCCCCCCCCCCCCCCCTCACCAATCCCCCCAGGAGCAGCCCCCCCCCCCTCTGGTCTGCCCCCCGGAGCCCCCCGAGGTAGGAGTCGCCATGCCAACACCCTGGTGCTGCCAATCAAGGCCAGGCCCTCCCATTGGCCCACAACGATTCAATTCAATTCACAATTCAATTCAATTTTATTTGTATAGCCCTTAATCACCATTACAGTCACAAATATTTGTGACACCCCCCTTTACCCAAGCCCCCACACGGGCAAGAAAAAACTCCCTTGAAATCAGCAAGGAAGAAATCTTGAGAAGAAACGTGTTCCAGGGATGGTCAGGAGTGCAATGGGTGCCACAATTGACATACAGGTAAATACATGCACATCATATTAAAATGGTGATGGGGTTCTGGCCGGTGATCCATGAGGAGAGTCCAGGCATCTAATTAGTTTTTGTCAATCATCAGATCAGCATGCGTGGTTAGCGTTAGTGATTGGTGATTGGCCCGTTCCTGATTACACGCAATATATAGCGCAGAGAATTATGGAAAGAGGGGGCTTGACTCTATCCGCGCCCGTGGATGCCCCATCGTTCGGACGTCTCTTCACTCCCTACGCTCTCGTGGACGTCGTATGTTTGGATCGCCAGCGCTCTTCACTTCCGCCCTATCGTTTGGACGCTCTCCGACGCTCCGTGGTCGCGATGGACATTGTGTTTAGGGAAGAGGGGGAAAATGGTGTAACTTTGTGAATAATAACATGTCTTGATGCTGAAGTTGAAGATAAATATTCGAAACTCATCCATGACTCTCTGTCTGCCTTTGCTGCCATTTTGACACGTAACAGGGCTGTCCGCTCTGCCCTCCTCCGGTACCCAGACCCCGACAGGCCCCCCAGCCACCTGGCGGAGTCACTGACCACCAACCTGCAGGAAGGACTTTGTTTATAACAACAAGCATTACCTCCAGACGCACGGGACGGCGACGGGCAACAAGTCCCCCCCAGCTATGAGAACGTCTACATGGCGTGGTTCCAGCGTTCTGCTCTGCAGTCTTGCCCGTTGCTGCCACAGGTGAACTGTCGGTTCCTGGACGACATCTTCGGGTGCTGGCCACATAGCTTATGTCACTTTCTGCAATTCTTACACCTATTCAGTACACATCACCCTGGTGAGTGATAAGATCAGGGCCGCTGCTGGCCGTTTCGGTGCCCTACACGAGCGGGGGGGGGGAGCCCCTTTTTATATATTAGGTAAAAACATCTCATTTGCCGAAATTGAGTGATAGGTTATACAATTAAGAACAAACAACGGTGGGCCTCTTCATAACTAATTTACATATTTCTTTAATTAAATTATATTTTTATTTATTTTTATTTTTACAAGCCTTAATTTTGGTGCCCCCTCAGGTACTTGGTGCCCTACGCACTCTGCATACTCTGCTTATAGGGAGCGGCGGGCCTGGATAAGATCAAGTTCACCGTGCGGATATCATACCAACTGCTCTCTGTGCTGGTTAAACCGCTCTGAAGGCAGGACCATACATGGACTTCCTCATGTGGTATGACATCACAACCAGATCGGTGTTGCAGTCCCACAGAGAACAAGACCCAGTAAGAGAAGACTTTTAAACACCTTCACAAAGCAAGATGTTCGTCTTCCTGTCTAAATAATGTTATCATAATACTGCACTACAAATATAAAAGCTGTACATTCTGTCCTAAGTACCTTTAAAGTCACACAAGGACACAAGGAGACAAAAGAAGAAAAAGTCATCATTAACGTAAACCTGACACTTGACTCCAGGCTGGAAGGTTCTGGGTTCGATCCCCAATGCCCACAGTCTAACATCCATCATTCTACAGAGCAGGAATCTTAAAAATGTTCAACCTACTGATAAGATTAAAAATTATTCATATTTATGATCTACCACAGATAAGAGTGGACTACAGTATCTTAGTCTTCTTCCTACAATGTAAAGTGAGCCACACCAAACCATCCGACTCATAACAAGGAAATGGTGAACCAACCAGTTGGACCAGTTTCCCTCCCAGTTCATACTCCTCCCAGACTAACCTCTTATAGGCGGCTGATCCATGACCTCATTCAGTTATGAATAGTAATCACTGTTTTAAATATGAAGAAGGGACAGAGAGCTCTGAGCTCTATCCACTCTGAGTACAGAGTACTCAGAGTGCACACAAACACACAAAAGAAAAAAAGTCACAAACGGTCTACTCTTCTGCAGTCTGTGATTCATTCAACTCCAGCGGTAGTAAAGTGGATCATTCTGCTCGGTTCGTTTTGAAACCCTTGAAAAGGTGCACTGCAGCACCACCTGCTGGTGAGAGGATGTCAGTGGGATTGGCTGAGCTGAAGAACACGAACCGGTCGTCACCAGTGACTTCTGTGTCGAGGCGGTCGCAGCAGTGTTAATTCACCTTGAAGGTCATGTCCCTCTCCTACGAGTGTTGCTCTCAGATATAGAGTAGGCCTTCATTACTGCAGAATGATGCAGGCCCACAGAGAACAAGACCCAGTACAAGTAGACGTTTAAACACCTTCACTAACCAAGATGGCCGTCTTCCTGCCGAAATAATGTAATCATAATACCGCACTACAAATATAACAACTGTCCATTCTATCCTCAGTACCTTTAAAGTCACAACAGGACTTGTGATTAAGAACCAATACTGACTTGACTCAAGGCTGGAAGTTTCTGGGTTCGATCCCTAAAGCCCACAGAGTAACACGTAGCATTCTACAGAGCAGGAATCTTCAAAATTATTCAATGGTAATTTTAACAAATAGCAATGCATCCATACATTGACTAACGTTTTTAAACATGTGGTTTTACAGGAAACTAACTATCAGCCTATTGATAAGTTATTCATATTGATGATCTATCATGGATCAGAGTGGACTACAGTACCTTAGTCGTCTTCCTGCTGTGATGAAGTGAGCCACACCAAACCGTCTGACTCATACCAAGGAAATGATGTCCAACCAGTTGGACCAGTTCCCCTCCCAGTTGATACTCCTCCCAGACTCTGCTTTTATATGAGCTGTGTATTCCGCTCACAGGGGACTGTTGTCTCTGTTAACTTTGGACCAGAGGCAGGGTGGTCTCTCCTAGACGCAGATTCATAGACCCTCTCATTCCCAGACGTTTTTTAATATACTCTTTAATAACGTATCATCATTCAACACAGAAGGACTCAAAAGGCTACAAAATGTGTCTGATAAGATCAAGTTCACTGTGCGGATATCATACCAACTGCTCCCTGTGCTGGTTCAACCGCTCAGAAGGTAGGACCATACATGGACTTCCTCATGTGGTATGACATCACAACCAGATCTGTGATGCAGACCCTCAGAGAACAAGACCCGGTAAGAGAAGACATTTAAACGTCTTCTCTTACCAAGATTCCTGTCTGAATAGTGTAATTATAATACCGGACTGCAAATATAACAACAGTTCATTCTGTCCCAAGTACCTTTAAAGTCACCCAAGGACGCAAGAAGGCACAGGAATAAAAAGTCATTATTAACGTCAACCTGACACCTGACTCCAGGCTGGAAGGTTCTGGGTTCGATCCCTAATGCCCACAGTCTAACACGTAGCATCCTGTAGAGCAGGAATCTTAACAATGATCATCCTACTGATAAGTTATTCATATTTATGATCTATCAGAGATAAGAGTGGACTACAGTATCTCAGTCTTCTTCCTGGTGGACCAGTTCCACTCCCAGTTCAAACTCCTCCCAGACTAACCTCGAATAGGCGGCTGATCCATGACCTCACTCAGTGATAAATTATGATCAGCTTATTAGAGCATGGACAGAGAGCTCTGAGCTCTGTCCACTCAGGGTACAGAATACTCAGAGTAGACAGAGTACTCAGAGTACTCAGAGTACTCAGTGTACTCAGTGTACACAGAGTACTCAGTGTACACAGAGTACACACACACACACACACACACACACACACACACACACACACACACACACACACACACACACACACACACACACACACACACACACACACACACCTCACCGCCTCACCGTGGGCGGTGAGGCTCTCGTATCTCTGGAATCTCCCGACACCATTACAGGTCTTACTTTACCAATACATTTTGTGTGTTGGCAGTTTAGGTGTTATGCCGCTGGTGACGGTGTTGTCTCTACACCCTGCTCCACCTAGGGAACACAACACAACACTATGATAACCTCACTTTAGTACACAACACAACGATGATCTCACTTTAGTACACAACACAATGATAACCTCACTTTAGTACACAATACAACACAATGATGATCTCACTTTAGTACACAACACAACAATGATCTCACTTTAGTACACAACACAATGATGTACCTCACTTTAGTACACAACACAACGATGATCTCACTTTAGTACACAATACAACACAATGATAACCTCACTTTAGTACACAACACAACGATGATCTCACTTTAGTACACAACACAATGATAACCTCACTTTAGTACACAACACAACGATGATCTCACTTTAGTACACAACACAACGATGATCTCACTTTAGTACACAATACAACACAACGATGATCTCACTTTAGTACACAACACAACAATGATCTCACTTTAGTACACAACACAATGATGATCTCACTTTAGTACACAACACAACAATGATCTTACTTTAGTACACAACACAACGATAATCTCACTTTAGTACACAACACAACGATGATCTCACTTTAGTACACAACACAACGATGATCTCACTTTAGTACACAACACAATTATGATCTCACTTTAGTACACAACACAATTATGATCTCACTTTAGTACACAACACAACGATGATCTCACTTTAGTACACAACACAACGATGATCTCACTTTAGTACACAACACAATTATGATCTCACTTTAGTACACAACACAACGATGATCTCACTTTAGTACACAACACAATTATGATCTCACTTTAGTACACAACACAACGATGATCTCACTTTAGTACATAATACAACACAACAAAGATCTCACTTCAGTACACTCTTTTGACGTCAGGAGACAAGATGGAGGCCGTGTTGTGGCAGTTGGTTCAGTTTGTACAGTTGGTGTTGTGGTGCTCCTGGTCTCTGGCGGGAACCCAGGCTGCACCTACCGGGGCATTCCACAGCCAACACTCAGCACACCATGTGACCCAGGCAGCCAATCAGGTCGCCCAGGCAGCCTGTCTCCAAACCAGTCAGATCAGTCCTGGGCGAGCAGCCATCTTGGTTCTACACGCGGGCTGGCCGGGGAACCGAATGAGGATTTATACATTCTATTATTTGATCTGCAGAAAGATTATATCTCTGTTTTCATGATGTTAAACGAGACATATTATGGTTTTTACCAACAAGTAAACAAAGTATTTGACTTCCAGAAAACATGTTTTTGAAGCTGTTTGCTGGAAATTGCTTTTAGGAAAAAAATAATTTGCCTAACGCTATTCCCCTCTGTTTCAGTCTACAACGGAGTATTAGGGCCACACGTGAAGAAAAAAATATTTTTCTTCACGTGTGGTCCCTTCAGAATGCACTGTTTCTGGTGTCTGTAGCTTTAATGCAAATGAGCTGCTGAACATTGACCAATGAGCTGTCAGACTGAACCATAGCATGGAGGTGGGATTGTTGCTGTTTGCGGACTCTTGGAGGTCTATATCTATATAATATAATATAATAATAATATACATGGGTATTTATATAATAATAATATTATATCTAAAATCAAGGACGGCAATGTGCACCTCGGATGATATGAATAATAAAGACTGCATCTGAAGTCTCTTGTACTTCCACAACAAGTAAAGACTTGTAGTGGGCACTAGTGTAGTCTACGTGATACGCAGGTATACACCGTATACCCACTAGGAACGCACCAGGATTTGGGTATACCCACTTAAAAATGTGCACGGATACGTATCAATCGTCTTGTGACAGATCTTTCACTTCTGTGTTTATTTTTCACAAATACCGGTTCGTTATAACTGCAATAAAATACTTTTAGCAGGGGACATTTTCGGACTGGGTGTCAGGCTAAGGAATTTAATAACAGGCATCCTTGGTCAGAGTGAAGGGAAAAAAGTTAGGTAAATGTCAGCCAACATGCAGTTGGTATACACAGTTGAAATTCATAATGTTAATAACTATGCCAATGAGAGTAAAGCTAATTCATGGTCATTTTTGAGGTGCAGTAATTTCACACTTTTACAAAATTCAATTACTGTATGGTATGTTAGATAACAGTAAGAGCTAAAATTAGAGCAATTGAAAGAGGGAAACATTAGTCTCCTGTCATCTCCTTCTCATGCACTGGTTAGCCATGGTTGTAAACAGTTCATTCAATTATTTTGAGTAGATTTTGTCCTTGTTTAGCATGTGCTATTGCTACTATAGATATACAAAGGACAACTTGTTCTATTTGTTCATACTGTTATTAACACTGATAAACCTACTCAGCTTTCCATGATTGTTGATAATCGTTATACTCTTAAATCAGCGGGTTGTAGACCCCTGCGTTGGTGAGTGTGGTGCGACACCCCATAAGCGCCACACACGTACACGTGCCGGTGGGACGGGTTTGTACGAGGCTGGGAGGGAATCATCACAGTATACCCACTACAATAAAATAGACTACACCACTGGTAGTGGGGGATATCTCGGCAATGGTTGAAAAGAATTGGGGGAAAGGAACTTTGGCCTTGACTCTCTGAAGACCATGAACCGCGACATGGAGAAAGGGATTGTCAGCCAAGCTCACACACACACACACACACACACACACACAGATCTGACTGGGGATAGGAGAGGTTAATTCACTTGAGGTGGTAAACAGGTTATGTTTTTAAACTGTTTATTCTCTTGCCAGATGGACCATCTAGAATAGGCTATTTATAAATATTTATGAATATTTTTATTTATTAAAAAAAAATTCCCAAGAAATATATTTGGGGCTAATTAAATAATAACCGGGGCTTTAGCCCCCAATAAAACAGCATAGTGACGCCCCTGGGTTCTGGGTGTGTGTTTAGGATGTCTGGGTTTAGGTTCTGGGTTCAGGGTCTGTGTTCAGGGCCTCAACCAGGTAAACACGTGTCCTGCTTTCCTCTGAGCTCCAGGAAACACACCAAGTTCCAGGTGGTGCATACTAGCTCAGACCTTGTTCACACAATACATTCATGATCCAAAATCTGACCTCGGATCTGAACTGGGCTTTTATTTCTTTCACTTCCTATGCGTCGACCAAACCTGTTGCTAGAGGCAGAGTTATTTGCAGATATAGACCAGCACATTTTAAAAATACACACACACACACACACACACACACACACACACACACACACACACACACACACACACACACACACACACACACACACACACACACACACACACACACACACACACACATTCCTGTATAATTAATGGAGGTGTAAGACACCTCCCTCTGCTGGACAGTTTGGACAACAGCCTCACACCAAACTACATTTTCCGTTTGAACCTACAAAGCTATAGTACATCGATGCGAGACCGGGTTGGTGGTTTGAACCTGTTGTAGTAGCAGAGAATGGCCTGCAGGGGCAGTATGTACATGGTTAAATACATTAATAGGCTTGAATTTAGTATATGGATGTTTGTATTTTTGAAAAATGGATTATGTGAACATTGCTGAATAGCATCCATCATGTATATTAAATGTATTGCAGGAGTTTCGCTTGACATTAACCAAGTTAAAGGACAATTTATGAAACTCACCAAACATGTAGAAGCCAATGTAGGATTTTAATATACAGTATAAACAAAAACACTTGACAGAAGTTGAATACATACTTTTGTAAAGGAAAGCAGAGGAAAACATTTTCCCAAATTAATCATTTCAAAATGTCACCACCATTCACAAAAGCAAGTGAAGAGGTTTGTGTAAAACCAGTCCTCCCTGACCAGCTCTGTCCCTGACTCTAAACCCTGACTCTCAACCCTAACGCTGAACCCTCTGAGGGCAGGAAGACGGTCCTTCAGTGTAAAGGTTCAAGAAGACAGTCCTTCAGAGTAAAGATTCGAACCACGGAGAAGGAAGAAAAAGGTAAGGAGTAGAGATTAGTGAAGTAGTGAGGTTTGTGACAGACGTGAGGGTAAGGCGTGTGGAAGCACACAGGTACATGTGGGGTCAAGAAGATCACTCCCACTGGAGGTCATTGATCCATCAGGATCAGACCTCTGAGTGCAGCAGGTCTTCTGGAAGACGAGGCTAAGATGAACTGAGGAGACGGGACCAGCAGCATCAGGTGGGGTTCAGCTCAGGTGAGTCCGACCCCGACCAAACAGGATCAGGTGAGGTTCAGCTCAGGTGTGTCTGCCCGGAGCAAACAAGGACATGGATTACGTTCAATATTCAAAAAATGCAACATTATCTGAACCAAAGATAAGACATTAAGGAGCAGGCAGGCTTTAGGGCGCCTTGCTCAAGGACGCATCACTGTATTCTGAGGACTTGAACCAGGCACCAATGGTCTGAGAGTTGAACCCCCAACCCCCTACCTGGTCCACCAGGTCCAGATAATGCAAACTTACGAGGAATCCTTGTTGGTCGAGTCCTGGTCGTCCTCAGGATTTGCCTTCCAGAGGTATGGCTTCTCCGTCAGTCCTCCAGATTCCTGGTCTGGTTACAAACGTAATTTGGCTCTAATGTAAGGTAACAAACACAGGAGTAGGTGGGCTCTAATGTAAGGTAACAAACACAGGAGTAGGTGGGCTCTAATGTAAGGTAACAAACACAGGAGTAGGTGGGCTCTAATGTAAGGTAACAAACACAGGAGTAGGTGGGCTCTAATGTAAGGTAACAAACACAGGAGTAGGTGGGCTCTAATGTAAGGTAACAAACACAGGAGTAGGTGGGCTCTAATGTAAGGTAACAAACACAGGAGTAGGTGGGCTCTAATGTAAGGTAACAAACACAGGAGTTGGTGGGCTCTAATGTAAGGTAACAAACACAGGAGTAGGTGGGCTTTAATGTAAGGTAACAAACACAGGAGTAGGTGGGCTTTAATTACGCGTAACAAAGTAGCAGCTGTAGTTTGTCTGGTAACCAACAACAGTAGTATGCCTTAACTCAACTACTGGACAAACTAATCCTGCGTTACAACAAGGCGATCCGTTTACTTTATGCAAACTAACGAGGATCCTTGTTGATAGAGTGATGTCGTCCTCCAGAGTCTTGGCTCCTCCATCAGCGCTCCTCAGCCAGAGTCCTGGTCTGGAACAAACAGCTCAAATCTGGCCCCAACGTCTGGCAACAAACATGTAGTTTGTCTTATTTTCAAGCTCTCTGTTTCCACTTTGTTATGTTAATAAAAACATACAATCCAAATTGGACGAGTGATTTTCATCCTCCAGATTCACGGCTCCCCTACCAGCTCGCCTCCGCTCCAGAAACGCGTGGTAGTTTGACAAATGTCAAAGTAATAGCTGTATTTTGCCCTTTTCAAGTTAACCATGTTAAGTAAAGAAAAACTTACGAGGAATCCTTGTTGGTAAATTCCTAATCGTCTTACAGCTTCTCAGCTCCTCCACCAGCTCTCTTCAGACAGATTCATGGTCTGGAACAAACAGCGGAAGTCTTGCTTTAATGTGTGGTAAAACAGATGTAGTTGTCTGGTATATTAACAAACGCCGGTAGTTTGTGGTAGCAGTATTCTACGGTAAGTGGCACTTAGTGTGATGATCACTTCAGGGTCAGGCTCCATCTACCCAACAACAGGACTCCTCCACCAGGCAGGGCCTCCATCAGTTCCTCCACCAGGCAGGGCCTCCATCAGCTCCTCCACCAGGCAGGGCCTCCATCAGCTCCTCCACCAGGCAGGGCCTCCATCAGCTCCTCCACCAGGCAGGGCCTTTAGCACGGCTCCTCCATCAGGCAGGTTCTTCAGCACGGCTCCTCCATCAGCCCCTTCAGCCATGGATTCCTGGTCTGGTCACAAACAGTTGGTCTCAGCAGTAAATCACCTGGAGACGCAACACACCCCACCTCCCGCATCTGAGGTTCACTCGTAAAATGGAAGATGAATTTAAACATATTTAAACACTTGAATTAGACAACGTCTACAGATTGACCCATTCAGCAATTCATCCACTACGGTCGTAGCAGCACTCGTTACAATAATGGCTCATATGACTCCTACATAACCCCGGTATGAATTAACTGAAATCCCAGCTTGGCACAGATTTAAAGTCATAAGATGATCAAAACCAGACCTAAACTACTGAGGATTTTAGTGTTTCAGATGAGATTGGTGATGGTTACCCCCTGGTCCGGTGCTGCAGGCCCCTGGTCTCCAGCCTCAGTCTCCGGTCCATCCTGGCACCACAAGCCGGTCCCCAGCCTCTCAGCCTCGCCTTTCAGCTACAGCAGCAGGTTTACATCAACATTTGCCCAACAATAAACTTATTTGACTCCGAAACCGATTTACACGATTAATTTAACTATTATTTTATAACTCAAGGCTAGAAAAGACTGGAGAGATCAGACATGAGCATCCCGTTTGGGGAATGAAGACAGAGCAGTTTAAAGAAGTTTAAAGAAGTGGTTCAGCCCATGCATTGAAACTGACTCACACACCAGAGCACTGACCTGTTCTGGAGGACTTCTGACAGGAGGTGGAAGTCTGGCTCTGGGTGAGGAGGTGGAGGTCTGGCTCTGGGTGAGGAGGTGGAGGTCTGGTTCTGGGTGAGGAGATGGAGGTCTGGCTCTGGGTGAGGAGGTGGAAGTCTGGCTCTGGGTGAGGAGGTGGAGGTCTGGCTCTGGGTGAGGAGGTGGAGGTCTGGCTCTGGGTGAGGAGGTGGAGGTCTGGCTCTGGGTGAGGAGGTGGAGGTCTGGCTCTGGGTGAGGAGGCAGACACCTTGGGACAAACTAGATGTTACCTTTTTAACCTTGTACAGTTGCAGAGTTTCTTCTACTGTAACATGTGGGAAAGACGGCCATTATTTTAGCTTTGTTATTATCCAGTTGGTAACTAAGCACCAAAGTCGTTGTTTAACGTCATTCCATTGGGTAGGGTTTTACTTCTGTGGCAATTATTGACACCAGATATTTAGAACGTACGAAAGCTGAAATAACAAAGAACACTAAGCAGTATCGATAAATCAAATATACTCAGCCATATTCAGGTGCAGGGTTCCGTCGAAGAAATGCCAAATTATGTTCCACCTTGAAATGATCTTCAGCCTTCACTGATGATCAGAAATGAGCCCGCAAGTAGAACGCTGTTTTGAACGCAGCGAGAGTCCCGTCAACGTGGTTAAAGTCGGCGCAACAGTCGGAAATTATCAACATATTGTACGATGTACGCGTCAGTGTGTATTTAATATCAAACTTAAATAGTTTAAGATAAGGGGCAACAATTCCTAATGGAAACTGACAAACTGTACAAGATACGCAAATACATCCAGAAAGTTCTGCCAGATCCCCTCAGGGGATTCACGTCCAACTAACGCCACGTGGGTTCTTAAGGTTGTCAAGACTACAACGTTCTATGCTAACGATTGAGACTAAATACCAGAACCTTCCACGGTGGGAAGCACAAACCGTCCGACTGGAATCCGAACATTCCAGCCGGAACCAACCAAAGAAAAACAGAACCAGCGCCTCACCTTGAGCTGAACGGAGGAAGATCCTGAAGTCCAGCGATGGTCTTCATAAAAACACAGCCAACAGACTTACCTTGATGTGATCTGTTTGTTGCTGTTGGTCATTACTGCTATTCAGTGTACCTTTACATTATATGCACCCAGTGTGTACAAGTTATATCACTCAAAACCGTACGAAGAACCGAACTACCATGTACGTTCCACAACAACTTTAAACCTCAATTCCTTGCTTAAAAACAATGGAATAATTCAATACAAAACCGTGACTACATTATAAAATTAAAACATTTATCTCGATATTCAGGGTACAAACCATACAGATCAAATCTAAACAGCGAGCTCACAGAGAGCCGACCATAGCCAAGCAATGTCACCCTGACCGCCTCATTACCAACAGCAAATCATGCCAGCCAACCAACACATGTACAGGTCCAGTGAGAAGTGGGCATTTGAGCGAAAGGACTGCCCATAGTAAAATTAAGCCCAATTCCTGAACTATCCAACCATCTTCATGGTTTAAAGACTTAAATTGCAATTGTGTTCGAATCACCGTTGTCTGCTCCATCTTTACTTATAAAACTCTACATCTCCATCGCTATAGCTTTGCATCCTACTCATGAGGGTGTGGTCTGAGTGAGCAGAGATGCGTGCTGGGATACAGTGCTGTCTGAAGTCTTCAGTTCTATAGACACGCCCCTCAAGAGAAACCAAGTGTTTGAGAATCTGTCGTGACATCAGTTACATGAGCTGGAATATACTTCAAGATGGCACCAGGATTCTCAGAGGAGAAAGTCCAAGAGGAAGGTGTGAGGGTTCTTCCTCTCAGCCAGTGAAACACAACAACGGTCTTCATCAGAATACTATGGAACACTTTGAAACGGTCTCCTCTATACACATTGTAGCCCCAGTGAAGGTTTCCTTTCCTCCTCAGCTGAAGAGCACAACTTCAGCTTGAAGAGCGCACTAGTTGGAGTTCCCAGATTGGTTCTGATTTAAGGGAACCGATCGTTCAGCTAGTCCTGTACAGCAAATACAGTTCAGCCTGAGAAGACGTGCAACTGAGAGCAAGACAAGATCCACAGGGCTCTCCATCAATCCAGCCAGGTAGGAAGATCCACCTCATTACAGGTCTGAAGGTCATCTTGAACAACCATTGAGGTCCCTTTCCAACTTCAGAGTCTCCTTGTGGAATGCCTTTAGGTGTCCATCCTCCATTGATCCTGATTGCTGTAGTCCTAGTTTGAAGTCGCTGATCTGAACACGCCACTTGCATCCTTTTACACTTGATTTGGATACTCTCCTTCCTGCCCAGTGTGTAGGATATCGCTACGGAGCGTCGCTCAGGGCTCTTCATGTCTCCTGGAGGCCTCAAGTAAACGTGTGGCCTTCCAGCAGGCATGATTTAGTTGACCATTCCAATACACCAAGCCAATCACACAGACCCCCGTAAGAAAATGATCAATGTCAAAGCAAGCAGGACGCAGAACCCAGAACTCGCACGTAGAACCCCATGCCGGGTGTGACACACACACACACACACACACACGGTAGAACCCTAGCGATGTTCAAAAATCTTCCATCTCATGTCAAACCCACACACACCACTGAGCCATAAAAGACCAAACACTCATGCAGGGTAAAAACCTCATGCCAAATACCATTCCATCATCCACCCCCAGCTCTTCTGGCAGGGCACCCAGAACAGAACCACCAATATCTCCAGAGACGTAAATTATGCACAACATTCTTCAGTGGCGTCCCACATTGGTGATGGATTATGCTTGGTGTCTCCATTCACGCTGTTTCAACGTCTCTGAAGTCATGTGTTTGTAGTCCAGTGGTTTAGTGATTGAGGGGCCTTCACAGATGCAAACGGTGCAGCTTTAGTCAACCTGAGGACAGGAAGGAGATCATCTGTTCAGAAGACCACCCAGTGGAGGGGGGTGGCTCTTGAGGAGCAGGATCCATCTTGGAATGGCCCCAAATGAGACCTTCTCTGAAATAAAACTGTTCCTGGAGGAGTCACGATGCCTGGAGGGGACTGTTGAAAGTGTTCCATGGTTCTCTGTGTCAGACTGAAGTTGTGTTGAAGTCGTTGAGATGAGGAGCCCCCTCATCTCTCCCTGGTGTTTCTCCTTCTGCATCCCTGTCTCCATCTTAAAAAAACATTCCAGTCCATGTAACTGACGTCACGACGGTTTCTCAAACACTCGGTTTCCCCTGAGGGGGCGTGTCTACAGACCTGTAGACTTCAGACAGCTCTGTATCCCAGTATGCACCTCTGCTCACTCAGACCACACCCTCCTCATTAAAGTAACACTCATGTGATGAAGATGCAGAGCTCAGGAGAGTAGCTGGAAAGAAGACTGAAGACATCAGAACCCAACCCATTACTCCAGCTTACAACAATAACTTTGAACCTGAAACCATTTTAACAAACCATTAAAACCAACATAAACCAAACGCCTAAGTAACCCATGAACCAATAAAAGATCCTTACTAATCAGATCACCCTTCAGCTAACGGGTTAACTCACCAGGAAGCCAACATACATGAATGTGCCCAAGAGTAATGAGAAACTAATGACTTACAGTTCGCAGTTCATCTTCATGTTAAAGTTGGGATACTCACAGTACTGCAGTTAGATATCCATGATAGACCTTTGAAGTAACAAACAGTTTACTTATTATTGTCCCCAAACTTGGGCACTGTCCCAAGGTTCAACTTCTGCCATGTCCATTAAATCAGATAAATGAATGCCAATACAAATTCAGGGCTGTTGGGATCATCCAACTTTTAAATAATGTTTAAGATAAATAAGTTATAGTAATTATTTGACTTTCATTATTCAAGAGTGATTACTTCTTACTTTCAGAAGTTTGAATGTATAGTCTCTAAAATGTTACTTTCAGGTAAAATCATTATTTAATTTCAAATGAGTTAAACCACCACAATCCCTGATTTCCTTCATACATTATCAGTGATGTATATCCAACATACAAGTCAATGCAGTTGTGCTTTGCTACACATTTCTACTCACATCAGGTCCAGATGAGATGCTCCTCTTTACTTCAAAAAGTCTTTAACCTGTGAAACAGGAAGAGATGACAAATAAGTCACAACAGAGCTCAACAGAACATTACACACACGTTCTAGTTTCTGAGAACACAACAACATACCGTGTTTGGGAGACGATAAACTGCCAAACAGTGGAGGACACAAACGTATTGTCCGTGTCCCTCTTATGTGAAATGCACCAGATGCAACCAATGAACCAATTAAGAAAACTCAACCCAGGTTCGACCTCCTCAGGTCGCCTTGGTAATAGTGAAAGTCTGTTTAAGCTCTGTGTTTGATCTTAAATGACCTCCCTCATTTTATTAAAATTACGAGTCTGATTTGACAGATTTAAATTCATACTTCAAAACGAAGAAAGTCTTCATTCAACTCACCTTACTGTGTGTGTGTGTGTGTGTGTGTGTGTGTGTGTGTGTGTGTGTGTGTGTGTGTGTGTGTGTGTGTGTGTGTGTGTGTGTGTGTGTGTGTTACTACTGTTTGATGTCAAGTTGGTGAAAATCAAGTCACATGTGATCTTGCGTCCATGTGTATGTAGTGAGCGGATTTGGACAGCAGAGGGCGATGTTTCCACACGAGAACATCTGCTCTCTGTGCGCTCTGCGAGATACCGTCTCCATAGCAACCATAACTTGACAGCATCCTGAACGGCCCTGTGAGGAGTGAGAAGGAAGCTTTCATCAAAGAGACCAGAGAGACTCATTCACTGGTTAGCTGGAGTCATCGCCCACCACACACAGACACACACACACACCATACAGACATACACCAATACACCATATAGATTCACACCATATGCAGGCACACACCACAGATACACATATATAGACCAGGTCCAGGACCAGGACCAGGTGGACCAGGACCAGGACCAGGACCAGGACCAGGACCAGGACCCGGTGGACCAAGACCAAGACCCAGTGGACAAGGACCAGGACCAGGACCCGGTGGACCAGGACCAGGACGAGAACCAGGACCCGGTGGACCAGGACCAGGACCCGGTAGACCAGGACCAGCACCCGGTGGACCAGGACCAGGACCAGGTGGACCAGGACCAGGACCCAGTGGACCAGGACCAAGACCCAGTGGACAAGGACCAGGACCAGGACCCGGTGGACAAGGACCAGGACCAGGACCCGGTGGACCAGGACCCGGTGGACCAGGACCAGGACCAGGACCAGGACAGTCCACTCCCATCTCCCCACATCATACTAAGTGCAGTACTTATAACCGCTGTATGTCCGTATGAAAACGGTCAGAATCTCCACAATAACAATGTCCATACTGTCAGCCTGATAACATATAACCTACACCCTCCATGTCTTCACTTCCCACCTTCCTCTTTCTTTGTGTATTAAAGCCGGCCTAAGAGCCAAGTGTCCCCACACCTGGAAGGACGTCTGACCTCAGGGCCCCTGGAGGTCCCCGGGGCCCCGCCGTGCGCCGCTGTCCGTGGCCAACGGGTACGACCTCTGTACCCGGGGTTCTCCAGCCCTTCTCTCCCCAGTCTGGACCCTGACGTCCTGGCCCTGATGAAGGGGTGGAAGCGGACATGCAGAGTGGCGGCGGCCGTGGTAGATCCGGCGGGACGACTTTGTCTGTGCGTCTCTTTCCTGAACCCGTCGTCTGTCAACAGGTGCAGGCTGTGGCTTCTCTTCCAACACAGGAAGTGTAGTTCTGATGCGTCTCCCGGTCCTGAGCTGAGCTGGGCTCCCACCGGCTGCTGCCCTAGGGGTAGCTCTGGGACACAACAGAGCCAGATGTGGACCGGCTGCTTCAGGATGTGCTTGGCCGTCTGAACAGCCCGTTCTGCTGCGCCGGTCGCCTGGGGGCGGTGAGGGCTAGTTGTAGTAGGGGCAGAACCAGACTTCTCACTAAAGTCTTTGACCTCACCGGATGTGAATGTTGTCACTCACCGGTTGGAGTGGTATCCCCCATCTCAGGAACATTGAGCCTGCTTTGAGCCTGTTGATGACTTGTATGCTGGACGGTGAAGAGAGGTGAGCTATTTCAAGGTCCCTTGAGTAATAGTCCGCCACCACGAGGTAATTCTGCTTTTCTAGTGTTCAGAGGTCTGCTGCAACGCGCTGCCATCGGCCCTCTGGTAGTGAGTAGTGGCTCACGACGCTGAGTGGGTCTGTTTTTAATGTCTCTCTCTCTGTCTCTGTCTCTGTCTCTCTGTCTCTCTCTCTCTGTCTCTGTCTCTGTCTCTCTCTCTCTCTCTCTCTCTCTCTCTCTCTCTCTGGCTCTAACAGATACGGTGGACATTGCAGACGGTCACTGACCTCAGGGGGCGTGGCTCCCTGACCTAAGGGGGAGTATCTCCCTGACCTCAGGGGGCGTGGCTCCCTGACCTCAGGGGGTGTGTCTCCCTGACCTCTGGGGGCGTAGCTCCCTGACCTCAGGGGGTGTGTCTCCCTGACCTAAGGGGGAGTATCTCCCTGACCTCTGGGGGGGGTCTCCCTGACCTCAGGGGGTGTGTCTCCCTGACCTCAGGAGGTGTGGCTCCCTGACCTCAGGGGGTGTGTCTCCCTGACCTCAGGGGGTGTGTCTCCCTGACCTCAGGAGGCGTGGCTCCCTGACCTCAGGGGGCGTGTCTCCCTGACCTCAGGGGGCGTGGCTCCCTGACCTCAGGGGGCGTGGCTCCCTGACCTCAGGGGGCGTGGCTCCCTGACCTCAGGGGGCGTGGCTCCCTGACCTCAGGGGGTGTGTCTCCCTGATAACCCAGATAACCCTTTTAACATATTGTTCAGCTGTCCTTTTATTTCATTTGTACATCTCTTACGTCTTTCAGATATAATGGTTACTTTTTTTTGTGTTGTTTTTCTATTTGTGTTGTTTTCCCCTTTAGGTTAAAAAGGGAAGAGGGAGGAAAGGAGGACCAATGGGAGGCGGCAGGCGGAGTCTGAGGAGGGAGCAGAGCTGGGTCCATGTTTCAGATTGATGTTGTTGGTTAACTTCTGTTATAGCGCCCCCAGGAGGAGCCAAGGGGAACAGGTCAGCACCGGAGCCGGTGGGGGCCAGAGGGGCCGGGGCCCGCTCCCCCCACAGCGGACCGGTCAATACAAGTTACACATCTAGTGAATCAATCAATCAATCAATGCAAGTGATACCACGATCAATAAATAAATAAAATAAAAGGGATGTGTTGTGTGTCTCACACACACACACACACACACACACACACACACACACACACACACACACACACACACACACACACACACACACACACACACACACACACACACACACACATATAATAAAGGGTTTAAAGGGAGAAGGAACAGGCGCCCATTGAAGGTTTTTGTTATGGAACAGGACGTGGGGAGCCGAGTGCTGAACACAGGAAGGCAGAGACTTTGAGATGTGAATTTTCTTTTTTTTATAATAATTGCCCTATTTCCCTTAAATTGCCCTATTTCATTCCCTTAAAGGGCAACTTCACCCATTTCACATAAGCTTTGTATTTTTAGAACCCCCCGCATATTTTTGAATGGTCTAGCATCATTCCCTTATTTTCTGGAGACACTGGAGAGATCCGTATCGATCTCCAACACTTCCTGTTTTAGATGACGCAATATGACGATTTTTGCGTACAAGAAAACAGGAAGTGTAAGAGGGGAGGATTCTCGTAAGACTACAAACACCCCACTGACGCTACAGACCTATTACAGCAGTGCCAGTGGGTGGGACTTCACCAGCAGAAACTAACATACACAGCGTCTGAAGCTAAGATAATAGAGGCTGTTGATAAAACTGAAGTACAATGGCGGAGGGTACTGGATCTGACATAGAAGATGGCACCATGCAAAAGTTCACCATTTCGAAAGAAATACAAACGAGGACTACCGTATTTTCCGCACTATAAGGCACACCGGATTATAAAGCGCACCTTTAATGAATGGCCTATTTTAGAACTGTTTTCATATATAGGGCGCACCGGATTATAAGGCGCATAGAATAGAAGATACTGAAGTCAAACGTTTGAATGGGGTTGCGTTATGCATCGACTAGACCGAGCTGTGCTAAAGGGAATGTCAACAAAACAGTCAGATAAAGTCAAACTTTATTAAGCGTTCTGACAACTCCGGTCACTCCCATGGTAACGATGTTCAAACGTTAATGTGCATATTAACAATATCTCATCAATATCTGATCAATATCAATATCTCTTAACAATAAGCTCACTTTTTCAGTTCATTCCCCGTCTACGAATCCCTCAAATTCTTGTGTCCGAATTGAACAGTTGGGCGAGTACGGCATCCAACATGTCCGGATCCCTCTCGTCATTATCCGAGTCAGTGTCGCTGCTGTTGCCTGGCAGTTCAGTGATTATTCCTGCCTTCGTGAAAGCTTGGACCACAGTTGAGACTGTTATATCAGCCCAGGCATCCACGATCCATTGTCAGATAGTGGCGTAAGTCGCCTGGCGCTGTCTTGGTGACTTGGTGACTTCGCCTTCTTGGCCCCGTCCACACGAAGCCGATTTTTTGGGTGAAACCGCATAATGCTACGGCCACACCAAATGCGTGTAACGTGCCTAACTTGACGCTTGATCATTGTGTGTCACAAAAATGGTTCAACACGCCAACGCGCCTGTGGCTGCGCTGGATTTAGGAGTCCGAGGTAGGAAACCCAAACGCCGCCATGTTTGGGTGCATGATAGAGTTTAGATCGGGTTAGATTAAATAATCTCGGATATAAATAACAATAATCGGATGAAATAACTTCACATGGTGTGTCTGGTGTGTTTCCAGCATTCGTAGTGTTGATCAGCAGATAGTCTGCCAAGACGTTGAGGTTGCTTAGCAACCGGAGTGAATGGAGCGTTCCCTCTTCGTCATAACTATCAAACCAAACATCCTTCACATTCAACGAGCGAACATGATGAAAGTATAATGCACATTTCTCGCTAAAAATGTTTACATAAACGCATTTAATGGCGTAACTATGTTACTATTTCCACCCAGAATAAAGAAAGATGTCGGCCGTATGCTTCTGTGCAAGCGTTACTACTCTCTGCCAGTGACGTCGGGTCAAGCTCCACGCTGATTTGTTCCATTAGTAGATGGAACAAGGAGGTGTCCGATAGGCGGAGATGATCAGCGGGAGTGGCCGCCAGCGAAGCTGTGCATGGTGGGAGTTGTTGTCTTCAATCCACAAGTGCCAAAAAGTCACTTTCTGCCTTTTCTCGGTCAAGACGGCACCAAATTAGAATTTTATTTTATTATTCGACTACATATAGGACCCAATTTCAATACATATTCATGCCTCCACCGGTGAAATGCTCCTTTAAATCAAAGTGTAAAATAAATTCTCCTACTTTTTATCATTCTTAATGTTATTCAGTTTTTTTTTACTTAAACTTACTTCTAATTATAAATATATAATATTTACTTCTCATTTAAATAACATCCCACCATAATCCTTTTAAACATGAGCCCACTAGACCATCATGTTCCATAATTCAATCCGTTTAACTTCAACAATCATATTGTGGCGAGCAGCAGGTGAAGGACGAGACGGGAGCCCAGGTTTAGCAGTCGGCCGCAGCTCCGCGCCCCATACACCGCTGGACAACGGAGCTGCCTTTAATAACACCAGCACGGTACACACTAGAACACACGCCACCATTCAACCACACTAACACTTTCAGTGATGGTGCAATGAACACAACATGAACACAAGAGTCACCAGCACACCCCGACATCGATAAACCCCAACCCATGAACCCTGATTAGTTTACCAACCACTAATGACCCAGGGGGGCCCCGAAACGGTCCCACCCCCTAGAACAGGAGAACCCCCAGAATCCTTAGCGAAGGCCCTCGTCTGCCAGACCCCAGAGTCAGCAGGAGCCCTGGGGGTGAGGTCAGGGACCACCTCCTTCGGGGCCCCCACCTGATCCGTCGTAGGGGGCCGTTGGAGCGCCGTTCGGGGACCCTGTCCTCCGCCGCCCTCCGACGTCTGGCCCGTCGACGGCCACGCCGGCGGCTGGGACGAGGAGGGGTGGCGCGCCCCGTCCCCCCGCAGCCCTCCCCCAGCCCCAGCTGCCCACACTGCGGCGGTTGGTGTTTAGTCCCGTTAACACGGCAACAGTTTGATGTTATCCCGGGTAAAGTGTTGGGCAGGACGTTAGCCTAGGGCTAGTCATGGACCTACAGAGCGGCAAAGCCACGCCCCTTCTGGTAGAGCCCATGGGACCAATGAGATCGAAGAATATGAAAGGGTTTCAATGGAGAGAAAGTCATTATTGTCTGGTCCCAGTCTTTATATGCCCCGGGTTACACATATGATGTTTGTGGATTTAAATGATCATTTTTCATGCAAAGAAAACTAAACATTTTCGTGAAGAAGTTTGATAATGTTAGGTTTTTTCCAAGGGGAGGATAAAAGCATCCAAAGAGGTGAACACCATTATAAGTTTGGGCATGTGGAGAGTTACAGTCATGCCGGAGGGGAGATTGGCGGTCTTGTCCACGCTAGTTACAGGAGCGTGACGGCACATACGAGACATGTAGTCTATCTCATTGTGTTTTATCTACAGCCTTTAACTGAACAATTGCACAATAATAGAGATGGGGAGACAGAGACAGAGAGAGAGAGAGAGAGAGAGAGAGAGAGAGAGAGAGAGAGAGAGAGAGAGAGAGAGAGAGAGACAGAGAGAGAGAGAGAGAGAGAGAGAGAGAGAGAGAGAGAGAGAGAGAGAGCGAGAGAGAGAGAGAGAGAGAGAGAGTGAGAGCCCGGCCGTCTGTCTATGGTTTCTTTCTACAACCGACACAGAGAGACTGAGTCGGTTCCACACAGACAACCAAATCCAAGGGAGGAGGTCCAAGAATAATATCGGAAAAACTTTTGTTGGTCCATTAATAATTTCTGATTAATATATTATTATTCTTAAGGCACTTATGGACTTATTATTCACTAATAAAACGAGAAATCATCGGCTGAACACACGAGAACATTCAGTTTGATCCACTGAGTTCTTTATTGCAATTATGCTTAACAAATAAGACAGAAAAATAGCCCCTCACATGTACACAATAAACACTAAAACAAAGGACTAAAACAATAGAAGAAGCAGACTTTCATCAACAGGTGTGCACGTATCTTTAATAACTGAACATGTTCTGCGGCCATTTGGTTCCCAACAGAACACAAAAAAATCAATTCAGTTTAAAGTAATTTACAACATGCAACATTATCCCACAGACCTCTTGGTTATTGTGAATAAAATATAAAATCTGCTTTAAATCAGGTTGTAAATCAGGATTATGATAAAATTATATCAGAGAAAGAGAAAGAGAAAGAGAGGGAGAGAGAGAGGGAGAGAGAGAGAGAGAGAGAGAGAGAGAGAGAGAGAGAGAGAGAGAGAGAGAGAGAGAGAGAGAGAGAGAGAGAGAGAGAGAGAGAGAGAGAGAGAGAGGGAGAGAGAGAGAGACACTATGTGTGTGTGCGTATGTGTTTTTTTTATGTGTATGTGAACGTGTATGTGTGTATGTGTGTATGATTGTGTTTGTGTGTGTGTGCCGGGGCGGCACGCACACACACACACACACACACACAAACACACACATACATACACACACATACACACACACTGAGTCTGCGGCACCCCGCTGACCCCCCCCCCCGCCCCCCCTCCATCCAACTGACCCCCGGCGCCCCTGGGCCCGTTTTTTTTTTTCTACAACCGACACAGAGACGCTGAGGACCCCGCTGAGGACCACACTGGGGACCCCTTCCACCAGAGCACCACCCCCGGGAGGAGGTCCTCCTGGGTGAAGGAGGACCAGAAGGTGTGGAGGTGTGTCAGTGTGTCTGAGGACCCTCCTCCACCTGGGGACACTCTGTAGAAGGACAGAGAGCCAGCAGGCCGGTCCAGATACACTCCTACTCTGGTGGAGCCAGAGGGGCGGAGAGGGAGGGCTGTCTCTGTACCGTTGTACCGGACAGAGTAACCACCACCATTACAATGAAGACTCCAGGACTTGTTGTTCCATCCAAGCAGGCTGTCATCACCCAGTCCTCTCCTTGTGATTCCTCTGTATGTCACTCCTATCTCAACCCATCCTTCCCACTCTACCTCCCAGTAACAGCGGCCAGTCAGAGCCTCTCTACCCAACACCTGGTACCAGGAGTCAAATCTGTCTGGGTGATCCGGATACGACTGGTCCTCTCCAACCCGCGTCACCTTCCTGTTGTCCTCAGACAGAGAGAGGTGTCTTTCGGCCGTGTTGGGGTCCAGTGTGAGGTCACAGGCATCTGAGGGAGAACCAGACATGATGAGCTGCTGAACCGCTCTTCATCCTCATCATCATCATCACTAGTACTGTTCTCCTGCGCTCTGTGTACATATACATAGATATGAACACATACATACATGTACATATGTACACATACATAGATACACACACCTCAGCAATAACGTTATGAACACATCAACAACAATATTATGAAAACATCAACAACAATGTTATGAAAACATCAACAACAGTGTTATGAATACACTCATTCATCACTAGTACTGTTCTCCTGAACATGACATGTGTGGGGGGGGGGGGGGGGGGGGTCATGTGATGATAGTTACACTATTGCTACATCAACAACAAACATCTCTCCTTGGATCCAGGACTTACCAAAGACAAGCAGCTCAGCGCTGTGATTGGCCGTGCCAGCGCTGTTGCTCGCCATGCAGCAGACCGTGTTCACGCCGTACCTCCCACCTCTGACGAAGAGGAAGCCCCTCTCCACCCAGGCCTCTGATTGGTCGTCTGTGCCGTCCCTCTCCAGGGGCCTGCCGTTGTGGAGCCACTCTACTGTGGGCTCCGGCGTGCCGCCGGCGTGGCAGGTGTAGCGGGCCGTTTGGCCCACGGGCAACACGTGGGTAGAGGAGTGGAACTCTGTGATGCTGGGGGCCTCCTCCTCCTCCTCCGTGGGCATCACTGAACCTGAAGAAACCAGGAGGAAAGTGAACGTCTACAACACGGATCTAGAGATGCAGCGTCAGACACTCCCTTCACTCTCTCCTAACACCTGTCCACTAGAGGGCGATCCAGGGGATTGACAACCAGTATTCTCACCTGCCTTTTCATACATGATTGAGGATCACAGCAGTGTCTACAAAGATTACCCAGGGAGGGGAAGTCACTCCACGAAGAGGTTAACGGGTCAGGGGGCGGAGCTTGAAGAGAAGAACGCCAAACCGTTCAGCAGCTCCAATAGAAACTAGTGCAGGTGAACCCAGAAAGGGTTGAACCTTGTGACCTGACCTCAGTAGACCACAATAGAAACCTGACCTCAGAAGACCACAATAGAAACCTGACCTCGGTAGACCACAATATAAACCTGACCTTGGTAGACCTAAACACATCCAACAACCTTTTAACTCTTAAAGAGTGTATTTACTGTATCTACGGCACAGAGAACAGAAAGGAGGAACCGTTCTCCACTCATGAACACAAACAAAGTCTACGGACCCTCTTTCTTCCGCTCAGCCTCCAGATGATCCAGGTCTAGGACCTTCTCACAGATCCAGTGGTGCAGTCTTTTACACGGTTCTTCAGACCAGCCGTCCTCCCCTGCTACGACACAGTCTCTTGCTCCGCCGTCATCGCGTGGTTTAACGTGTCTCCAACTGAGAACCACGAGGAGGAGACAGTGGAGGTCAGTCTGTCACTCTCAGAGAAGAGATGCTGCTGAACAGAGTCTTCAGCCTTACCTTGAGGTCATAGGGGTACCATCCACCCACTTGTGGGTCCCCTCTTTCTCTCGATCACTCAGTCCAATCCAGGAAGTATCCATCAATCTGCTGACAAACGCCTGTTTCCAAAGGTAATAGCATCTGTTGTTATGCAACACAGATGAACACACACACACACACACACACACACACACACACACACACACACACGCACACACACACGCACACACCACACACACAGACACACACACACACAATCTCTCTCTCTCTCACACAATGTTGCTCTCTCTCTCTCTCCATCTTTCTCTCTCCATCTCTCTCTCTCTCCATCTCTCTCTCTCTCTCTCTCTCTCTCTCTCTCTCTCTCTCTCTCTCTCTCTCTCTCTCTCTCTCTCTCTCTCTCTCTCTCTCTCTCCATCTCTCTCTCTCTTTCTTAATCACTCACTCACTCACAAAAACAATTGGTCTCTCCCACACGCACGCTCACACACACACACGCACACACACACACACACACACACACACACACACACACACACACACACACACACACACACACACACACACACACACACACACACACACACACACACACACACCAGTTCTTCTCTGCTGTTGATGACCACCAGGTCTGCCTTTCTCTTCTGACAGTCTTCTCTACTGGCCCTCCAGCCCTTCTTAGTAGTAGAAACACGGTAGAGATTCTTGTCGTGAAGCATCCAGCCCTGAAGTGTCAATTCATCTGTTGAATGTAAAAGAACATCCTGAACAAACAGAGAACTGCTTATCTTACGGTCTTCGTTACGTACACACAACCCTGAGACCTGACCTTAACAGACCACATAGAAGCATGACCTTAATAGACGACAATAGAAACCTGACCTTAGTAGACCACAATATGAATCACAGAAGCAGAGGGTGTTTATGTTAATGTTAATGACGCGATTGATTTAATAACTTGGATAAAACCCTCACCGAGTTCATCCAGTAAGTGCTCTCTCCCCTCTTTCCAGGGTGACGGTGAGTCTAGGACAGGACAGAGGAGTACAGAAGATATGAGCTCTAAAACAGAACGACATCGTCTCTAAACATCACAGGACCCACAGCCAACCAAACACAAAGTCCATAATATTAATACTAATTAAAATAGCAATAACTACAGTTATCAATATCATTATCGTTGCTATTGTTACAATTATTCATATTAGTAGGCCTAACACAAATTCTAACAAATACAATAACTATGGGGTCAGAACAGTCTCATTAATAATGAATGCACAGAGAATGTGATTGGCTGAAAACGAGGGAGGCATCTGATTGGCTACAGGGAGTTCCTTGTTGAAAAAAATGCATTTGTGAATCTAGCGACGTCAGGAGAGTCTCAAAAATCCACACATAAATACAGACCAGTTCACGCACAAATGCAAATAAGTTCACAAATGAAAAACGTCTTGTAAATACAAGTTTAACAGTTTGTATATAAATGCAACAACATCCAAATACATTGTGATGAAAATTGCAAATATTTTTTTAATTAATATATTTATGGATTTATATTACATTTATTTAAAACAAGGTACATTTGTGTATGGATCAGAAATGTGTTTGTGAAACTTATTTTTGTTTATGGATTTATTTTACATTTATACATACCGATATCCATTTATGTGTGCATTGCAATGTATTTCAGAGAAGAGAGTAATTTATATATAAATCAGAAAATACATTTGTGAATCCTTCTCTGTGCATTCATTATTAATGACACTGTTCTGACCCCATATAACGATCATTATCATTGCTATTATTACAGGTTGAGCGCGCGCATTGCACGCTCAGCCTCGAGTTGTAATTAAACCCATAGCTATAATGTGGAAACCCCAGTCGATAATGTAACACATTTCTGAGCACATAATATAATAACACTTTGCCTATAATGTTACAACGTATAACATTTAGGTTCAGCTATAACGTAATGAAGCAAGCATAATCATTTCCTCTCTACTTATGAAGCAAGCATCTTTTGCCCGCCAACGGAGCTTCATGCCAATTCATTCTCAACCACGGCCGAGATAACCACCGTAGCATGTCTTTACCTGTTGTGGAAGAGGGAGGGACGGCGCAGAACCAGACGCAGTCGATTCATAATATCGTAATGACCACGGAAGAGGCAGTGAATGAAGTATTGATTAGACCGCGATTTATTAGATACCACCGCTAATAAACCGTTGGAAAACACTAGACCGGTAACCATAGCAACGCCAGTAAACAAACCCCTCGAAGCCCAATCCCGACGCGCTACGGCCGTCCGGAGGCTCACACAGCTTCTGGCCGTAATATTATATATGACATTTATATCATATTATAAACTATTATAGATAGAGCTCCGGGAGTGCAAACGGCAACAATCCCTTCTCCTCCATGCTGCGGTTCACCCGCACGGCACTGCAGGAGGGAACGGTTGGCCGGTTGAAAGCTGATTGGCTGTTACGTTACGTCGCTCAGTGGCCACGCTGTTGAACGCTGATTGGCTGTTACGTTACGTCCCTCAGTGGCCACGCTGTTGAAAGCTGATTGGCTGTTACGTTATGTCACGCAGTAGCCGTTGAATGATGATTGGCTGTCATCACACGAATGTCGCGGTGAAGTTCAAATATTTCAATAGAGTGGCGAAGTCACGCCCCTTCCAGTAGGGCTCATGGGACCTATGAGATCGAAAAATATGAATGGGTGTCAATGGAGAGAAAATAATTATTTTCTGGTCCCAGTCTTTATATGCCCTGGATTACACATATGTTGTTTGTGGATTTAAATGATAATTTTTCATGCAAAGAAAACTAAAAATGTTCGTGAAGAAGTTTGATAATTTTAGGTTTTATGTGAGGCCGCTTTGTGAACTACAGCTCTTCGCTGCTCTCGACGCATATGATATACGTCACCACACCCGCCCTTGGAACTCGGCACAGAGATGGCGATCTCTCTGCCACACTTTACCGCTTTTTCCAAGGGGAGGATAAAAGCATCGAAAGAGGTGAAAACCATTATAAGTCGGGGCACGTGCAGAGTTTCAGTTATGCCGATGGGAAGATTGTCGGTCTTCTCCACGCCAGTCGCAGGGAGCGTGACGTCACATACGAGCCGTGTAGTCTTTCTAGTGGTGTTTTCTCTACAGCCTTTATCTGAACAATTGCACAATAAACGGTCGAACTCTTTGCATGAAAAATTATCCTTTAAATCCACAAACAACATATGTGTAATCCAGGGCATATAAAGACCGGGACCAGAAAATAATTATTTTCTCTCCATTGACACCCATTCATATTTTTCGATCTCATAGGTCCCATGAGCCCTACCGGAAGGGGCGTGACTTCGCCACTCTATATCATCCCACTGCAGACACAAATGGGCGTTCTCGTGTGGTGGGGGTTCCTGTTCACGCAGACTGGAACGCCCCCTTCTTATTCTTCGTCGCCTTTCTCGCTTAACTGTATTAAAATGTCAAAGTGTACTACTCCGAAACCATGTAAATAGTGTTGTAAATTATCTTCCAAAGTTTTTCAAATCTTATTTGGAAAATAACTTCACATGGTGTGTCTTTTCACAATTTATTCGTTACCAGCATTCGTAGTGTTGATCAGCAGTGAAATAGTCTGCCGCTGGGGTTGACAAGTTACGGGACTACTACCCATGCAAGTGAACGGAGCGTTCCACGGCATTGAGAAGACCCGTGTAATAAAGGCCTATAATATTTCTGTTTATGGCATAGATTTCTCCTCAGATTAGCCCAATAAAGGGCTAATGGGCTAATCGATCAAAGGCCCGGCCTTTGATCGAGTCTCTACGTTGAATTTGTATGGAGTCATGTCGCCCCTTCGCGTTTGGTGTGGACGCACCTTCACCTGTGCGACAGGCCTGCTATTCTATAGCAGTAAGATGTTTAAAAACATAACGTCTAACCTGGGCGAGTCGCGGTGTGTGCGTGTGTGGTCTTACCTGGGCGCGTGTGTCGATGACGGAGCCGTTATGTTTGAAAACATAACGTGTTACCTGGGCGAGTGTCGCTGCGATGTGTGCGCATGCTAGTGTGTTCTTACCTGCGCGTGTGTCGATGGCGGAGCCGTTACGGTTAAAACATAACCTCTTACCTGGGCGAGTGTGTTGCTGCCTTTGTATTGGCTAGTGGTGTGTGTGCGTGCGTGTGTGTGTGCTTCCGTGTATGTTTGTGCACAGCTGCGTATGTGTGTGGTGTGTTTGTTCGGTGTGTGTGGATGCGGTGTGTATGTGCGTGCTTGCGGTGTATGTATGCGTTTGCGTGTGCTGTGTGTGTGTGAGAGCTGCAGGCTGCTTGGCACGTGCACACTGACCAACTTGAGTAACTGGCGCGACAGGCCTGCTATTATATAGAAGTAAGACTAGAGTGTCCGTGTGTGCGTTGCCTGCGCTCAACCTCTAGTAGTTTTTAAACCCATAGCTATAATATGGAAACCCCGGTCGATATTGTATTTAACCATATCATAATGTAATATAATTAAATATAAAAAAAAAAATTGCCTATAATGTTACAACGTATAATATATTGGTTCACCTATATCGTGACGAAGCAAGCATAATAATTTTCTCCTAAATTCATGAAGCAAGCATAATATTTTTAAGTTTGCCGTATTTGTATATCAGAAGATTCGACCCTGAGGGTTTTTCACACTTGATGCTTTATATGCGGACATCAATGTCGTTCAGACATCAGCAGAATCAAGGGGGGTGGGCTTGCAAAGGGCGGGATTGGACGCATGGTCGAAGTTCGCATGAGGCGGGATAAGTGCGGCCGCTGAAACTGTAGTTTGTTTTGGTTTGACCGCAGACAGCACGGAGGCAGAACGGGCAGAACTCATCGCCATCATCTTAAATGTTACTGCAACGATGCATCATATATTCCGTTGCATTCACAACATCCGAAGAATCGATCAATGAAAGATTAGAGCATGAGTTAGAGACAAATTGAAGAAAAGACGAAGAAGAAGGGCGTCGCGAACGATACCGGAGAAGGAGAGTGTATTTTATTGCTTAAAGGTCCCATGGCATGAAAATCTCCCTTTATGAGGTTTTCTAACATTAATATGAGTTCCCCTAGCCTGCCTATCGTCTCCCAGTGGCTAAAACTTGCGTTCGGTGTAAAACGAGCACTAGGTATCCTGCTCGCCTATAAAAAATAATAAGGGGCTAAGTTACCTGCCCTTTCTCTGACTGGCCCGCCCAGAACATTCGGTCTGCCAATCAGACAATGAGCTACGACCATGCGAGCGCCACATGTGTGGTGCTTTGTAGTTTGGATATCCGTTCTGCTTTGATGCTATGGCGCATAAAACGTCGGTTCTTTGACGTCCCTAATAATTCCGCAACCAGACTGTAGTTGAGGGTTATCTCCGCCATGGTTAAGAAGGAATTGGGGGAAAGGAACTTTGGCTTTGACTCCCTGAAGTACATGAACCATGAAATTGAGGAGAAAGGGATTGATTGTTGTATGCTTCGTCATTGTGAAACATCCACTGTAAGCAGAGCGCATGGTACCGTGGCCTCAAGCTGCTCAGGGCCACACCCCCACCCTCCTTCTTGACCCGCCTCTCTCCTCCTCATTTGCATTAAAGCTACTGACACAGAAACGGCATATTTGGGGAAAGCTCAATGTGCGACTGGCTCGTAGTGGCTGTAATTCTGCACCACGGCTGAATTTCAGGAACATCTTCAAATACTGTGTTTGGGGCCAACTAATACCTATATTAAAGCATCCATGAAGTAGCATGCCATGGGACCTTTAATTTCCCATAGCACAAACACTGGGACAAATGCAGTTGATTTCTTGTTTAAACAGGGTGAGAAAACAGGGAGTGGAAGGATGCGACCATATAATGTTCAGCTAACTGTTGGGTTACAGGGGTATTTGTTTAATGGAAAGTGTAGTAGACTATGCATGCATCAATCATTCAATAGCTTTTACTGTTATTCAGGGCTCAAAGTGCATTGATACTAAAAAAAATGCATGGCAACTACTATTGGTTAGTTGGAAATAATAATAACAAACAGCTGAAAAATGTGTTCATGTTACAACAGCTAAGGCAGCAACCTACCTAACCATAGTGAACTAAAGCACAGGCTTGTGTGTGTGGGGGGGGGGGGGGGTGAGGGGGGGGGGGGGTTGTGAGGGGGGGTTGTGAGGGGGGGTTGTGAGGGGGGGGGGGGTTGTGAGGGCTACATTGCAGATTGTACATTGGTTACCTGACGTGAGAGATGTTTTTTTTTTGTTAACAGAAGAATGCGTCATTAAGATTAAACATCTCTTCAAGTGATCTGGCCAAGACAGGCGGCAGTAGCCTACAGTCACACATAGCCTACACATAAAACATAAGAAAAATAAAACAACTAATACAGTCGGCAGGGGGGAGGGGGGATTTCAATATCACAAGACATTTCTGGAGCCTCAAGGAGATGGAGAATGTTTAAAGAAAAATAAGGTTTTGCAAAAAAGTGTCTTTGATGGACAGCTCAGGTGGGAGAGTGTGTCGACGGCGGGGCTGTTATCTCAATCTTGCCATTGTCTTGAAACATCTGCATCCGCGTGTGTGCAGTGTGTGTATGCACGTGCATGTGTGTGCGTGTGTGTGTGCATGTGTGTGTGGTGTGTGTGTAGGCGGTGTCCTGCGCTGCCCTTGTCTTGAAACGCCTGCATCAGCACGCCCGTGTGTGCAGTGTGTGTGCATGTGCGTGTGTGTTCGTGCACGTGTGTGTGGATTGTTTGTGTGTGTGTAGGCTGTGTTTATGGGTGTGCGTGCGGTGTATGTGTGCTAACCCTATTATTATCACTAAATCTAACAAAAACAATATTTAACATTATCATTGCTATTAATACAATCAATGATATGATTATACTGTATTGTAATTCTATTCAGGAGGATATGACTTAGACTCACTGAAGCGCAGGGAGATGAGGAGAATACTCAGCAGTCCGATGCTCACAATGACAGTGATGTGAAACCATAGAGCTGTTCAGGAGTAGGACACACACACACACACACACACACACACACACACACACACACACACACACACACACACACACACACACACACACACACACACACGGTCACTTTGGCAAAAAAAAAAATCTAAACATAAATCTTAAATGTATTTGGAGGAAATCATACTTTTTTGGATCATTGTTTTGGACTGGATTATTTCTTTTAAATTCTCTATAAAAGGGGCACCTACCAAATCTTCTCTTCTTGGTCTCCTCCCGGTCCGAGATGGTGACCATTGTTACTCTCTGACGGCTTCCACGGCGTCTGGACTTAGCCTTCTTCTTTGCTCTACCAGCTGGAAAAACAACGTCACTTGTTTTCATTCTGACCAATTATCAGCTTGCACTCTGATACCATCAGTGTAAGGAAATGTTTTTCTTCGACTGCACACAGACTCACTAACGCACTCAAGCACACACACACGGACACACAGAGTAATGTACACACTGAAATATTCATACTGCGTGGCTGTCATTCACAGTCCAGACTCCCTACGGTCTGCAGAATCCCTCCCCGTCTTGAAGAAACACCTCAAGACATCTACAGAGAACACCTCAGTAAGTGATGACTGGTACTGTGGCTCTCGTGTTTAGAACACACTTAAGCAGAGCAAGTACTGGTCTCTAGCATACATGTTATTATTCCCTCATTATTGTCATATACGCGCACATAGTTATACAGTAATACACACAGAATCACATACGTACACACACAGTAATGGAGGGGGGACAACATGTGGCCTGCGTGTCACCAGGGTCTTTCACATCGGCCCACGCAGAAAATATGGGGACATGTTTTGTGGGATAATTTAAGATCACTAAATCACTAAAGCAGCAATATCCCTCCTCTCAATCACATTGGCTCTGAGCAATAACTGTTTAAATCCTCTCACTCACTCACTCACTCACTCACTCACTCACTCACTCACTCACTCACTCACTCACTCACTCACTCACACGCTCATCGCACACACACAAACAAGCTCACACGCACTCTTTCTCACGCACAACTTACACACACACTCTTCCCAGTTCCCGATTCCCAATGCAATATTCCCTCTGTGAGCCCAACCCTCTCCCTGTGATTGGACGACACTGTGGATCAGAGTGAGCGTACATTAACCTGATGACCACTGATTGGTCAACGAGCAACAGGTGTGGGAACCCTTCCTCTCTCTCTCTCTCTCCTCTCTCTCTCTCTCTCTCTCTCTCTCTCTCTCTCTCTCTCTCTGTCTCTCTCTCTCTCTCTCTCGTGTGTAAAGTGGGTCAGTAAGTGCTTCGATTCTACTTACAGTCAGGGCCTTCAACGATGAAGATGTACACCAAAAGTGCAAAAATCCTTTAAGTACATATAAAACAAAATCTTGAAATAACTAAAGCAACGGTTTTTATGTGTTACACTATAAAGACAAGAGATATCGATAGATAGAGGAATCTCTCAGATAGCACTTGTTATGCTACCATTACGTCTGCACATTATTATGTCTCCTATTGCACTCCTACCATCACTGGAAAGGGATCCCTCTTCTGGGTTCCTTCTCCAGGTTCCTTGATATAAGGGGGGGTTTCCCTGCCCTTTGGGGGGCTAGGGTCAGGGGGCGTCCTTTAAGAAGCGGCCTGCGAAGCCCTTCAGATCTCTGGTCCAGGGCGTTCTAAACTGTTTGACCTGATGGGGATGTGGTGTTTCAAGGCTGCTCGGACGGCCGGGGAGTTTCCCCCACAGAGCCATCCCCCCAAATACAGACATGTTGCCATGGCTGAGAATATATTGTGAAATACACACACACACCGCACACCACACACCACACACACACCCACACACACACCCACACACACACCCACACACACACACACACACACACACACACACACACACACACACACACACACACACACACACACACACACGGTCACTTTGGCAAAAAAAAAAATCTAAACATAAATCTTAAATGTATTTGGAGGAAATCATACTTTTTTGGATCATTGTTTTGGACTGGATTATTTCTTTTAAATTCTCTATAAAAGGGGCACCTACCAAATCTTCTCTTCTTGGTCTCCTCCCCGGTCCGAGATGGTGACCATTGTTACTCTCTGACGGCTTCCACGGCGTCTGGACTTAGCCTTCTTCTTTGCTCTACCAGCTGGAAAAACAACGTCACTTGTTTTCATTCTGACCAATTATCAGCTTGCACTCTGATACCATCAGTGTAAGGAAATGTTTTTCTTCGACTGCACACAGACTCACTAACGCACTCAAGCACACACACACGGACACACAGAGTAATGTACACACTGAAATATTCATACTGCGTGGCTGTCATTCACAGTCCAGACTCCCTACGGTCTGCAGAATCCCTCCCCGTCTTGAAGAAACACCTCAAGACATCTACTGAGAACACCTCAGTAAGTGATGACTGGTACTGTGGCTCTCGTGTTTAGAACACACTTAAGCAGAGCAAGTACTGGTCTCTAGCATACATGTTATTATTCCCTCATTATTGTCATATACGCGCACATAGTTATACAGTAATACACACAGAATCACATACGTACACACACAGTAATGGAGGGGGGGACAACATGTGGCCTGCGTGTCACCAGGGTCTTTCACATCGGCCCACGCAGAAAATATGGGGACATGTTTTGTGGGATAATTTAAGATATGTTCATATGAATGACAAACTTTATAGAATTATGTTAAATTCATAAGTACCCCTGATATCACTTCAGTTAAATGAGCAGCCATTATTAAAAGACAAAATTGTTGATTACATAAACCATAGTCACTCTAATGTCACGTTGCACTACCATTAATAATAAGTAATGAAAAAACTAAACTTGTGTTCTGCTCCCTAAAGTTACTCTGCACTCTGTTCCACGTATATAACGGACATATATCATAAAACACACAACTACTTGAGATGCCTATCAGTAGTCCGTAACTCATGGGCGTAATCACACGTATAGTAAGGTTAATGTGAGCTTTTTGTCTCGAACACACACATGTCGTTAATTAGGAGAATCAATCTGTCTGTAGGGTCGCTGGTTCATCAGGTCGGTCCCTTTGGCTAAAAACGTTTTCTAAAAGTACATTTCAAATGTATGCAGAAGAAAAGACGTTTTTTTAATGGATTATCTATTTTAACTCCTCTCTAATGGTCACCTACCAAATCTTCTCTTGCGCTCCCTCCGGTCCAAAGACGTGTCCTCAGGTTCCTCAGAGAGTCCAGGGTCCGGTTCAGAGATGGTAGCCACGGTTCCTCCCTGACAGCTTCAGATACGTCTGCTCTCAGGAGTCGGTTCTGCTATATCAGCTGGAAAAAACACGTTGCATGTTTTAATTCTGAGGAGTCCTCAGCCTGCAATCTGATATCATCAGTGTCAGGAAGTGACAGTGGTGACACTCTTATCAGAGTGAAGACACTCTTATCAGATGTCTTCAGTTGACACACGGACTCCTGCAAGCACAAACAGACACAAGATTATTTTTCATTGAATATAAATATACAACGTACATAGGTATAATA
>NC_044069.1:1799684-1802184 GCF_902167405.1 Gadus morhua
GTGTGTGTGTGTGTGTGTGTGTGTGTGTGTGTGTGTGTGTGTGTGTGTGTGTGTGTGTGTGTGTGTGTGTGGGTGTGTGTGTGGGTGTGTGTGTGGGTGTGTGGTGTGCGGTGTGTGTGTGTGTATTTCACAATATATTCTCAGCCATGGCAACATGTCTGTATTTGGGGGGATGGCTCTGTGGGGGAAACTCCCCGGCCGTCCGAGCAGCCTTGAAACACCACATCCCCATCAGGTCAAACAGTTTAGAACGCCCTGTACCAGAGATCTGAAGGGCTTCACAGGCCGCTTCTTAAAGGACGCCCCCTGACCCTAGCCCCCCAAAGGGCAGGGAAACCCCCCCTAATATCAGTGAACCTGGAGGAGGAACCCAGAAGAGGGATCCCTCTCCAGGGATGGTAGGAGTGCAATAGGAGACGTAATAATGTGCAGACGTAATGGTAGCATAACAAGTGCTATCTGAGAGATTCCTCTATCTATCGATATCTCTTGTCTTTATAGTGTAACACGTAAAAGCCGTTGCTTTAGTTATTTCAAGATTCTGTTTTACATGTACTTAAAGGATTTTTGCACTTTTGGTGTACATCTTCATCGTTGAAGGCCCTGACTGTAAGTAGAATCGAAGCACTTACTGACCCACTTTACACACGAGAGAGAGAGAGAGAGAGAGAGAGAGAGAGAGAGAGAGAGAGAGAGAGAGAGAGAGAGAGAGAGCGAGAGAGAGAGAGAGAGAGAGAGAGAGAGAGAGAGGAAGGGTTCCCACACCTGTTGCTCGTTGACCAATCAGTGGTCATCAGGTTAATGTACGCTCACTCTGATCCACAGTGTCGTCCAATCACAGGGAGAGGGTTGGGCTCACAGAGGGAATATTGCATTGGGAATCGGGAACTGGGAAGAGTGTGTGTGTAAGTTGTGCGTGAGAAAGAGTGCGTGTGAGCTTGTTTGTGTGTGTGCGATGAGCGTGTGAGTGAGTGAGTGAGTGAGTGAGTGAGTGAGTGAGTGAGTGAGTGAGTGAGTGAGTGAGTGAGTGAGTGAGTGAGAGGATTTAAACAGTTATTGCTCAGAGCCAATGTGATTGAGAGGAGGGATATTGCTGCTTTAGTGATGTGGTTGACATGGTGTGAATTATTGCAACTGTTTGCTCGTCTGAATTCTGCATTCTCCGTTCGCAAAAAAAACATGAACAATTATCACCATTGTAAAATTACACATTTTTACTCGGAAAAGTGACTTTTGTGCCTGGACAAGAGAAAGGTAAATGTACTTATCTGAGGGACAAGGCCTCATGAAAAAGTTAATGTTGACACGCGCACACACACACACACACACACACACAAACACACACACACACATACACCTTTGCTGTTGTGAATGCTCTGATGGACACTTGCAGACCAACACTATTCTCATTTCAGTCCATACAATTTTTATTTAAAGCAAAATATATACAAGCTAGGGCAACGTGTTTATGTTCAGCTGTATGGCTCTGTTGGGGGAAACCAGAATAGATCTCACCGAACCAGATAATCTGAACCAGATCTATACCACAAGCTATTTTGTTTTGCAAGAGAATAGCATCAAACTATCATCATTACCCTTTATAACAAGGCTAATATAGTTATATGAGTCTCATATAGTTATATATATAAGGATAATAAAAAATCTAGCTGTTGAGAACTATTTTATTAAACCTTTTATTAAAGCTTACATACTAATAGTTATGAAGAAACATATTTATCTTCAGATCTTCATTTCCTCTCCTCTACACGCTGAGTCTTGTTATCTGTGGTCTGTGTGTGTGTGTGTGTGTGTGTGTGTGTGTGTGTGTGTGTGTGTGTGTGTGTGTGTGTGTGTGTGTGTGTGTGTGGTGTGTGTGTGTGTGTGTGTGTGGTCTTGTGTTTATTTCCATGTCATCATAATAATTATTGAGTGTATTTCACAATATATTCTCAGCCATGGCAACATGTCTGTATTTGGGGGGATGGCTCTTTGGGAGAAACTCCCCGGCCGTCCCTTAAAGGACGCCCCCTGACCCTAGCCCCCCAAAGGGCAGGGAAACCCCCCCTAATATCAGTGAACCTGGAGGAGGAACCCAGAAGAGGGATCCCTCTCCAGGGATGGTAGGAGTGCAATAGGAGACTTAATAATGTGCAGACGTAATGATAGCATAACAAGTGCTATCTGAGCGAAATCCTCTATCCATCGCTATGTCTTGTCTTTATAATACCACACTTAAAAGCCGTTGTTTTAGTTATTTCATTATTTTGTTTTATATGTACGAAGGATTTTTGCACTTTTGGTGTACATCTTCATCGTTGAAGGCTCTGATTGTAATTAGAATCAAAGCACTTATTGACCCACTTTACACGAGAGAGAGAGAGAGAGAGAGAGAGAGAGAGAGAGAGAGAGAGAGGAAGGGTTCCCACACCTGTTGCTCGTTGACCAATCAGTGGTCAGCAGGTTAATGTACGCTCACTCTGATCCACAGTGTTGTCCAATC
>NC_044069.1:1804684-1807184 GCF_902167405.1 Gadus morhua
TCACCCTGACCCTCACCCTCACCCTCACCCTCACCCTCACCCTGACCCTCCCCCTCACCCTCACCCTCACCCTGACCCTCCCCCTCCCCCTCACCCTCCCCCTCACCCTCACCCTGACCCTCACCCTCACCCTCACCCTCACCCTCACCCTGACCCTGACCCTCCCCCTCCCCCTGACCCTCCCCCTCCCCCTGACCCTCCCCCTCCCCCTCCCCCTCACCCTCCCACTGCTACAGCCTACCTCTCCACAAATGGACAAAGAACATTAGTATTTTTTCTCCTCTGTTACAGTATCTGTCTCATTACTTTTATTTTATGATTTACAACCCCCCTTTGTATTATATTTCCCCCTATTCCCTCCCTCCTGATTTTACTGGTTATTATTTTCAGTATCTGGTGTCCAATGGCAATATATAACTAAACCCGATTATAGTTTGTTTTGCATTTAATCTCTCTTCTGTTTAATTCTATCTTTACCTCCTAAACCCCCTCCCTCTATCTTACCCCCCCTCCCTCCCTCTATCTTACCCCCCCTCCCTCCCTCTATCTTACCCCCCCCCCCTCCCTCTATCTTACCCCCCCTCCCTCCCTCTATCTTACCCCCCCTCCCTCCCTCTTTCTTACCCCCCCCTCCCTCCCTCTATCTTACCCCCCCTCCCTCCCTCTTTCTTACCCCCCCTCCCTCCCTCTATCTTACCCCCCCCCCCCCTCCCTCTTTCTTACCCCCCCCTCCCTCCCTCTTTCTTACCCCCCCCCCCCTCCCTCTTTCTTACCCCCCCTCCCTCATCTCTTTTGAATTAATCAAGTGTGGCCCTTTCTCTATTCTTTAATGAATGCACTCCCATCAAACCATGGATAACTCTTACCATAATGGCTTCAGAGTGTTGGCTTCAGGCCACGCCACACCACGTAGGCCTCCTCTACTAGCTGTTAACCCTGTAGAAAGAAACACAACAAGCAATTTAGATCTGAGTTCAATAAAAGTTTGCCTCAAATTATTACAAGCTATTCATCACAGAGAGATTCTTGAAGAAGCAACCACAAGAGGCTCCCCTCCAACAGGGATGGCTCAAAAGGTAGCTCACCTGACTTCATTCATCAAGCCAGCTGCTCCAAACGACACGGTCCTAAATAAAATAAAAGATAACACTACGAAGTGGATGAACCAGAACCTGACTGCTCTAAAGAACACTATGCTGGGATCCTACTGGACCTCAGCACTGGTTTAGGGCCTTTCAACAATGAGGCTTATGACAGGGCCCTCAGACGGGCCCACCAGGCTACGGCAGGCGACTGACTTCATCCTCCATCACCACACTACACTCCCTGGTCACAGATATCCTCCTCCATATTCTGATCCAGCCCCCATCATGTAATCATCCTCCTCCTCCCCCAGCCTGGCCCTGGACTGCCCAGCCTGTGCTCTTCCTCCCCTCTCTCCTCCTCCCCCCTCCCCCTCCTCCTCCTCCTCTTCCTCCTCCTCCCCCTCCTCCTCCTCCCCCTCCTCTTCCTCCCCTCTCCTCCTCTTCCTCCCCCTCCTCCTCCTCCCCCACCTCCTCCTCCTCCTCCTCCTCCTCCTCCTCCTCCCCCTCCTCCTCCTCCTCTTCCTCCCCTCTCTCCTCCTCCTCCTCCTCCTCCTCCCCCTCCTCCTCCTCCTCCTCCTCCTCCTCCCCTCTCCTCCTCCTCCTCCTCCTCCTCCTCCTCCTCCTCCTCCTCCAGCACTCTGCCCCTCAGTAAGTGTAGCAGCCACCAGTCATCCTGACAATACTGCAGTTCTTTGTAGCTTAAATACTAAAGCCGTCATACTGACTTTTAATGATTTTTAATATAGCCCAGTCTTATTCTGTATGGTATGGAATTTAATTTAATTGAAAATGTTTTTATTTCAAACAAGTCTGCGTGCGTGCGTGCACGTATTGTGTGTGTGTGTGTGTGTGTGTGTGTGTGTGTGTGTGTGTGTGTGTGTGTGTGTGTGTGTGTGTGTGTGTGTGTCTCATTCATGCTGTATTGTTTACCGGTCCTCCTCCAGCTGGCAGTGGGTTTAATCCTCCCTCTCATATTAAACCATATCAGTCCCGGCCCTCTGCCCCCAGCTCCCTCCAGAACCACGCTCCTCTGACTCACCCAGACCACGGCCCTCTGCCCCCAGCGCCCTCCAGAACCACGCTCCTCTGACTCACCCAGACCACGGCCCTCTGCCCCCAGCGCCCTCCAGAACCACGCTCCTCTGACTCACCCAGACCACGGCCCGGCTCCACGGCCGCGGGGTTAGTGGAGTCCTGAAGGGGTTCCCCAGTGTCTCCTAGGACCTAGCACCCTGCTCCCTAGAGGAGTCTCGTAGCACCCTGCTCCCTAGAGGAGTCTCCTAGCACCCTGCTCCCTAGAGGAGTCTCCTAGCACCCTGCTCCCTAGAGGAGTCTCCTAGGACCCAGCACCCTGCTCCCTAGAGGAGTCTCCTAGGACCCTGATCCCTAGAGGAGTCTCCTAGGACCCAGCACCC
>NC_044069.1:1812184-1842184 GCF_902167405.1 Gadus morhua
CAACCCCTCGACACAGAGCCGTGCACGAGCGCTAATGCTGCTTACGGCTTACCTCAACGGCAACCATTGCGTCACTTTTCAGGCCATTCAACTCCCTCAGCTGTCGCCATCGCTGAAAAGCGAATCCAATATTTATTCTCGTTTTTCCTCGAGCATTCTCTTACTTTTTTTTTGTTGCTGCCTTTTCATTTTCTGTCTTTCTTTTTCTTGCCTTTTTAAAAGGATGAACCGGGGCAAGTAACGGTGGCAGTGGTAACTTCTGTTTTTTTTCTTCCATCGTGTTAACGTTGTAGGCTCACTAGGTCTAGTCCACTGTCATGAACTACTATGACAACAACGCTTTCTTTGCCCTCCGTGAACGCGCTCAGGCCGGCTCAGGCTCGTACACAGAGGGGAGAGAACGCGCAGGCTTGTGATTGGTTCTTTATATTTGGGTACAATGTCTCAGATTGGTAAGCATTTTAACAGGTTTATAGCAGATACAGAATTCGTTTTTTTTTCGCTTCTTTTTCATTGCCCATAAGTTATTTATTGCTGTCAGGATGTAAAAACCAATTTCAACAACACATTAAAAAGTGCATATCACTGAAAATCGTACAATATGCCTTTAAGTTGTGTAAAGTTGTGTAGAAAACAAGCAAGGTGCTGTCTTTGAACAATTTATTATGCTCTCATGGTGCTTTCCCGGTCTTGTACCGGCAAAAGTCCGCAATAGAGATAAAGAAAAACCCGCTAAAACATGGTTTCTCAACGGGGGGCGTTCGAACCATATTAACTAGATGCCTTATTACAGTGGCGTCTAGAACGTCACCATAGGCGGTGTCATGCCAAATGTACTTTTTTTTATTACTTTTTAAATAGCCATAACTTGCTAAATTTTCAACCGATTTACAAACGGTTTGGTTTATTACAAACGTTATTAACGTGGTTATGATATTTAAACGTAAATCATTGTAGAATTCCTTACAGTTAAAATTAGGTTACCGTTTCGAAACGTAACTATCATTAAAACCGTGATAACTGTGTGATCTGACACTTTCACAGTAAATTTGTCCAGAATCAACCACAGTTAATAACACCCTCCCAGGCATAGGTGTAGTGTTAATGTTAATGCAGTTAGTTAATTTTAATGCATATCTGATATGGTTTTCTTATCATTAAGTAATGGCTACATTAACATTGTATTTTTTTGCACATTGCTGCTAACTTTGTTTGTGACTGATTGATGGTTGACAGTTTTTTCTTTTCTCCCTGCAGCTCCTTTATAGTCAACCCCCACCACACGTTATCGTCGTCATTTTGAATACCCAAAGGCACTTTTAAGAGCCACGTCCATCTGTCTGCCTTTCTGTCTGGCTGTCTGGCTATCTATCTGCCTGTTTGGCTGTCTAACTCTCTGTCTGCCTGTCTGTCTGTCTGTCTGTCTGTCTGTCTGTCTGTCTGTCTGTCTGTCTGTCTGTCTGGGTCAGTCTGTTTGTGTTGCAATGGCCATGAGACATACCATTGACCGCCAGCATCCCAGCTACAAAGAGGGGAAACGTAAATTGCTTGAAAGTAAACAAGACCACCTTATAGCTGAAGCTGAGGTTAGTGTTTTTATATCAAATGAATCGTTTTTCATTTGTCACCTGTCTCAGTTTCTGTACCTTTAATTATTGAATTTTCCCTTCAACACGCAGAGAGCCGTTGAGGAGAGGAAACGTGCGCGTTCTGGTGGAGGACCTCCATGTGGCTCCACTAGTGACGGTGCAAGACGAGGCAAGCCGAGGGGGAGGCGTGGAGGGCGACGCGGAGGGCGACGCAAAGCCTCAGCCACAGGTTCTTATCTGAATTATTGGACATTTATTGGAATTTAATGCGTAAATACTAGATGAGTTTGTAGCATGAAAGAATATTTATGAATGAATTTATGAACAGAAAAGTTTGTGGAGAGGCTTTCATCTCTAAATGCCTCTGGTCCTTCTGCCAAGCCTCAAAGAAGCTCTGCATCTTCATGGACTTTTCGGCAGCAGAAAGCCTCAGAGCGCTGGACAGAAGCACGACCAAACCACCTACAAGGCCTCATTGAAAAGGAGGCTGTTGGTCATCCCTTGTGTTGCCTCTGCCCCAAGCCGGCTGTTATTAGGTTGGATCACATTAATCTTAAACTTTATTTACCCAGGGTAGTAGCTGAGCATTACAGCAATTCTCAGTGCCCTGCTATATAGGCTAACATGCATGTCTTTTGGGGTGGGAGAGAAATTTGATACACAGAGGAAACCTACATGAATGTGAAAAGTACATCTAGGACCTTTGTATCAAACCGATTATCTAATTTAATTTAGAATACTGTAGCTTACTGTAACTTGAGTGTATTGTAGTTTATGAGTTATTCACATGAATAGTTGATTATATTATTAATTTTTTTCATCCCTAGGTGCAGAGAGTGTCTCCCTGAAGAGTGGTTCTGTGGGGACTGCGATGTACTGCATCACAAAAAACAGCCACTCCACAACAGGGAATGTCTGATACGTGGGTTCTTTGAACCCATTCCTCCAACCACACGCGTCATGAAAGGGGAGGATGGATATTTGACTCAGGAGCAAGGTATATACTCAACAAAGCTTTTATTTTGCTGTTCACATGTGTCTGCAGCTTTTAAAAGATAATATGAATGAATGGTCTTCTTTATTTATGCCAGCTTGCATCTTGCTAACTGTGAGTGTGTCAAACTGCGTCTGCGATGGCACAACCTTCACTGTGTTACCAGGCAAACCAGTGATTTTAATTAACATCAATGGTAAAAACAATTCACTATTTAAATTTATATTTGAAGATGATTTCCAGAAATAAAATCACACATCAAGATATTGGGGTCTTTCAAAATGTGTTTTAAGCATGTTTTTTTTCTTTCTTGCTCTAAGGACGTTATGACTTGCATCAGCCACTGTATGTATGTCAGACGTGCCAGCAGCAGAGGACCCCTGACATGAAGCACTTCCTTCAGAGTGGATATTGGCCAGCCTCTCTCAATACTTCCACGTTGTACACGTTGGACCTCTTGAGCTCCTTTCAGGAACTGAAAGTAATCTCTCCGGGATTCTCCAGACAGGCCTTCGCAAAGCTCCTGGAGCATCGCACCAAGTGTGGAGGACGAGTTAGTATTATTGTTCTTGGACATATTACAACATTTCTGTGCATAAGCAGACAACATCCCAAATATTTTTTTATTCTATGTATCTTCCAGTCTGGACATATCAAAGGCGACACCCTGCAGCGCAGCTTCTTGGAGTTTTCATATGCTTCGTTTGAGAAGGACCAACTCTGCTGTGGTGCTGTTCTCACCTGCCCAGCCTGCACACCAGAAATGTTGGCTGTTTCAGTAGATGGAAACAGAAAGTTATATCGCTTTCGCCGAAATGGAAGGTGCTCTTTGTTCCAGTGTTATTATTGATTGATTGATTGATTGATTTAGTTACATATTTAATACATTTCATTTCTATTTGTCTTCCACAGTTCTGGTGACCATGCCTTTTTTGAAGGTTTATTTGTGGCTGAAGACAGTGCAGTGTCTGGATTTGTGGACATGATCCAGAAAGCTGTGAAAAAGGCAAGTTTGAATCGTAATTTGACAAAATACTTCTGTTGCTAAAATAAACATATCTATCCAACATAGATTTCCTCCCCAACTGCAACTTCTGCCTGCCAACTAAAAAATCAAATTTAGTGAATACATGGCATATATAGTGTTTTATGATACCATTGATTTTATTTGATTTATTTTTGTTTACGTGTCATAGACACAGGGAAGAGGCACGTGTGGGGACTCCCAATGGACAGCAGCACGGGAGACATCAAGAAGGGCATCCAAATTGGATGAAGAGGGCATGGAGGTTGCTGTGTGTCGCCATGGTTTCCTTCTTAAAGCCCTTAATATGTACAGGGGAGAAATATTTGCCTGCCCCATGTACCTTCAAAAGGAGCTGATGCCAGCCAAGGCACAATTCTTTGCCATGGATGTGGCTTGCAAATACTGGCCATACCTGGAGAAAGTTGCCAGTGTCCTTCCTGCTCTCCAGGAGCTGACCACCATGAAACCTTTCCTCAGCGTCATGCATGCTCGAGCTCATGCTACCAAGTGTGAGGTATGTTTATTATTTTTTATTATGGTATGTAAATTGTAATGTTTATAATATTAAATTGAAGTTAATGGGTAGACTATATTATGTATATGTTTTGTGTTACCATTCCACTCAACCTTTACTAACATTAAATGGAGTGGTAGGAACCAGGAAGGAGCAGGGACAACCGCCGGTGAAGAGGTGGAACAAGTTAACAGCTACCTCTCTCGTTGTGCCCTTACGACAAAATATATGTCGAAAGCAGGTGAACAGAGTGTTTTCCATATTGTTGCATACTTCTTTTCAAAGACTGCATGATATCAACTCATACTTTGCCTTCAATAGCCCGGTTGGACATGCTCACATTGCATGCAATGTTGTGGAACCAGAAGAAAGGGGATTCCTTACACCAGGCACTTTCCACAAGATATGTGAAGGTAGGTCTAATGGTTTAATTTTGTCCTTTGTTTTTATCATTTGAGCTGTTAATCCTACAGACTTTATCCTGATTACACTGTTTATCAGACTTGTCAGAGGCTCCTGGATGAGACTGCAATGCTAGCAGAGCTAAAAACCCAGCTACATCTCTCAGATGAAATGGTGTCACAGTGGATCTCAGATGTGATGGAATGGGCAGCTGGTGGTAAGCATGACCAGATAACAGAAAATAACACAATACTTTTCCACTACTATTTGAATCTTCAGGTTTGATATTAAAGATCAGCCAACAATAGTTGGCTGATCATTCAGGGCAGTTAAAGTGATCTCTAGGGATTACAAGAGGTGGTGACATCACCTGCCACCAAGACCAGCAAACTGTGTGACATGTTGGGTTTTTTGTATATTCCAGTTTCTCTTCTGGAAGTATACATACCAAGTTGTACAATCAGGTTGGGTTAAGAGGGGTTTATGTGTAACATGAATTCAAACATCGAAACTGTTATGTGTTGTTTTATTTTGAATTGTACTATTATTTCTACAGAGACACGAGATGCATCTGACAACCTGCAAGGCACCACACACACAGGGCTTCAGCGGTCCATTGAGGGGCTCTACCTCAGTGTGAGGCAGCGGAAGCTAAATCTGTACCGTCAGAATGGTATTACTACTGTATAATATACACAAAAACAAATACATGGAATTAGTACACAATGTAGAAGCAATTACGCCAATTACAGCTCAATCATTACATTCTCTTCTGTTTGATTGTAACTGATTATTATCTAGATTGTCATTATTACATTCATCAGTCACTCACTGCAGCTTCACTTTCACTTTTTGAGTGCAATGTATTTTTTGCTTGACAAACAGTTCTGTCAAGAGCCTTCACCCATCTACTTCATGTCATTCTAGACAGCAACAAGCTTCGCCACCGGCTTCGGAGGAAGCTGGCAGAAGAGAAAAAGCTCCTTTTTCAGGAGATACAAAAGCACAACAAGCTTGACTCTGCAGCCAACATCGATGCAGCTGTGGTGGAGCACTCCCTGAGTGGAGAGAGCACTGTGTCCCCAATATGGCCTTGGGAGGTTCATGACAGCGGTATGTCAGTTTTTAGAAGATTTTTGTTAAGCTGTATACGGTATACTGCAATAAGTGTGCAAAAAAAATTGAGTTGTTTAACATTCATGTCGTTTCTATTTGTATTTTAAGTTTTCTACTTTTTGTATAAAATTGATAAAAGAGTACAATTGTGGTCGATACATAAATGTTTATATGCAACATTGAGTATTGTATTCATAAAACTGTAATTGACTTTTTAGCAAACATTGGAACCAAGAAACGGCTTCATGACCAAGTCATGACAACAAAGCGACTGCAGGAGGAAAAAAACATTCTGGTGATGGAGATGGCACAACACTGCACATGGTTGCAGAACCTGGCATTGGTTCTCAAAAACAAGGTGGCTGAGTCGGGTAAGTTGACGCAAAACATAGCTGTCCATGACCAACTCACTTTCAATCACAAACCTAATAGAGTACAACAATCGTTGTTTGCAGTGATGGTCATTTAATTGTACATAGTAAAATGGTGATTTACGTTGTTTGCTATGGTAACAAGTCAGTGGGGTTGTAAAGTGTGTCACTTTTGCCAAATGTGGAGATATTTAGCACTGTGGCTATAGCCTGAAATCAGAAGTCAACCAAATAATTGTGAACATTGGAATATGTGGCTAATGTGTCACACAGGGTTAGCATAAAAGTAAGCTTGTGCTTACTATTATCTCAATCTGAAGCCTGCTTTGTATCATGGCAACTATTCACATATGGTATTTAGATTTGGACAGGAGAGAGCTTTCTACTCTATTGAAGTTACAGTATGTGGACTCATGAAGCAATTTTACTATGTAGAAGGTCTGTAATGTAATCTCATGTATATTTTGAGGTGGAGAGTCTGGAGACAAAGGAGCTGAAGGACTTTGCAGTCTCTTGAGGAGAAGAAACACAGAGGTGTCAGAGGGGTTGCAAGTGGTCCTGCAAAAATACAAGACTGCTTTAGGTCCTGAGGCCTCTGTCATTCAAAATATTGAAGAGGAAGACCAAAGTGTCCACAGCAGTCCAGACACCAGTGAGGATGAAGAGGAAAGCATAATTTAGGTGACGTTCACATAACTACACAGATTAGTGTTACTCTTTAAAGATTATTTATGTATTTATTTATGCTTTTTCATTCTAAACAGCTCAACTTTAGCTTTTGATCTTACCTCTTGTTTTTTTCCCCCAGATTGAAGCTGCACTGAGGATGGACTAAGGAAATGGACTTGCCTAGAAAGCACTAATGTGATAAAACATGCATTCGGGCGTCTTATATTATTTCACACGCATAGATATTAACTTGGCACTATGGGGGAGGGAACCAAGGAAGGCAGGCTTTCCTATGATTGGCCGTTCTGAAGCGCGATATTCGATTGACAGCCCTCCTCAGCCCGAATTCAGCCAAGGGTTTCTTACTTGAAGGGACCTTCGCCCAGACGTGATTGTCTTCTGAGTTTCAGCCATTGACTACAATACAGAATGAATGAGAGGAGGGCTGAGGAAGGCTCTCAATCAAATATCGTGCTTCAGAAACAGCCAATCACAGGAAAGCACGCCCTGCCTTGATTCCCTCCCACATAGTGCCAAAATTAAATTTGAGCGAGAGAGCATAACATCATTCGCGAGAGGCTGTTTTGTATGACCAAAGTTATTCCCCCCTCTCGCTTGCAACGAGGTAATGCTCTCGAGGATCTTTTTTCCTGGCTCGGGGAGCTGCGCTCTGAGTGCGGACGTGCGCACAGATAATTTGGGCGCTCGCAGTTAACATCTACGTGTATGAAATAATATAATACGCCCGAATGCATGTTTTATCCCATTAGTGCTTTATGGCACTAATGTGTCGCCATACTCAACCGCTTATCCTGGCAACTTCACACCTGACACTGCACCCTTGGGTCTTCTGCAATACACCCACCAAGTGTAAAATAAATCAGATGAACACTACTAACTGCTTCCTGTCAACTGACAGCAGTCAGCTGACCGTCATTACATCGCTGTAGCACGTGAACATTCATTGGTGCCATACTTGACAGCTCTCCACACAGTTACATAGCATTGTGGTGAATGTTCAGACCACTGTTTCATCTCTCCCCTTCCAGCGTCACAGATTATCAATCTTGGTGATGGAGGCACTAGCATTTTGGTGTGTTATTTAGTTAATGTGTGTAAAAGATGACTTCCTCAAATGTCTTGTTTTGTTCGGAATTCAAAGATATTCAGTTGACAGAATATATAGAAGTATAAAGAAACCAGAAAATATTACATTTGAGAATCTGGAATCTGATCATTTTGAATTTTTTTATTTTTCAAAAAATGAAAAAGTGATTAATCGTTCATCCAAACAGTTGGTTATTAATTAAAATCAAATAGTTGCATGTCATGTAAAATGTAAATCAAGGAGAACGACCATTTTGATTGATAGGGTGGCGTGACTAAGTATGTATACATATAATATGTATGTAATATGCATTAGACTGTATGTAACAAAGAGACAGTTGTAAAGTTAATATAGGTACGTACAGTATAACTGGATTACATGTTCTGTTGTCAGTGCTTATGTAAAGCTAACCCTACAGTCCATTTTTAAGAAATACAGCCCAAATTGTTTGTGTGTTGGACAGATCCATTTGGTGCATTTTCTCCAGTATTGTTGCAAAAGATGAATACATTATTGCCAAAAATGACCATTTTTTGTTTTACTTTTCCATAATGTTTAGAAACATCATGTGACAGTTTTGTGTTTTATAAAAAAAGATAGCCTATCAAGAGAAAATATGGGAAACAAACATAAATAATGCATAATTAATTATATTTTGAATTGAGTTAAATTTAACATCACATACGTTATTATTTATGTGGATTACATCAATTAACTGATCTCCTTGTGATATATTTCACCCAAATCATCTATATGCAGTATAATGTAGCCTATGTTTTACTTGTAGATTTTTGATTCAGTAAAGATTCATTTTCCTAAACTTATTTACAACCCTCCTCTTGGTGTAAGAACTACAAGTATCCCTTCTAACTTGTATGGTTCCTAAAATTTCAAAGGAACGATTGTAATGGGCATTGTATTTTTAAATACATTGTATTCCCCATGATTAGAAGTTTGCAGTATTAAACTGGATGATAACATTGTAATTAATAACATTACAATGTTACATATAAATGTAGTATTGTTCAGTACTATATTGGGTATATATTATGTTCTATGATACTTAAATACTAAACCTAAATTGTCATGTTAATATCAAATTGAAGTTGGGGTTGACTGACGTCTTGAAAACCTTGGGGGGTGTACACTAGCCAGTAAGGCTATTGCTAGTTATCTGCGACTGCTGTCGATTATTAATCCATCCTACTGCAGGTATACTGAACTAAATGGTTTTGTTTGGAAGCCACACCATATTAAAACCAAATTATAAATCACATTTACACTTTATAGCAGGAAAATAGATTGAAGGATGAGGTCTGAAAGATATGTTTTGAAACGTTGCTTAATACGTTTCGCCATTGAACACACACCTTTCTGTCGGCGAGATAGAGCAGCAGGAAAAACATAAAAAAAGCACTCATAAATGTATATATATTACCTTTTTCATAAAATATATCTAGTCACGATATAAACATATACGTTATGGTCATACTTTAAGAACTGTTGCTGTTAAGAATTGGAGTGGATATATGATTTCGGAACCCTAATGTCAACATATTAACCCTAAACCGGAAGGAGGATACCAGAACTACAATTTGTCCCGAGTTATAGTGTGCTGTGTCATAGCTATTGTAGTTCCAATTAATTATCTCTAATATGTAAAACTGGGATCACGAACGTTGCAAGCTCATTATATGTTTTTAAGGGTGGGAAGCACGCCTGTTTGGTCTGATTTTAACTTTCTTATTGGTAAGAGGGTGTAATCATGTTTTTTATAGGTTTTGACCCTACTCTATTGGTCTGCTGTCGAGTATGATAGTACATGTGCAGAACTTTCCAAAACAGTTGACCCCATGTCTGTAGCATATTTTGTTGTTGAACTACAAGCCTTCAAAAGTGTCACAGGTACAAGGTTCAAAGGGCACACCTGAGGAGCAGGAACCGCCCACAAATCTCAAATTGACATATGTTGCTCCCTAGGTCAAGACCTTTCCAACGATGTCTTCACTGTTGTCCTATGCCAATTTTTGATTTTCTTGTTGGTAGACTACACATCATGGCTGTTTGCCGTATACATTCAGAGACCTCTTTAAGGGCAAAGCTGGAAACAATCACTCAAAATCTTTTAACGGGTATTTTGTGGCCAGATTTATTGAACATATTGATTATAGGATTATACGCAGTCATACTATTCAATGTGGACCAGTTTCAAGTTTATTTTCAACACAGTCTCAATCCCTACTCGTCAAATGTGTGACGCATGGCCAAGGATCCCTGGCGTTAATTTGCGACGAAAAATGGGTACCTTTTTCGTTGTTTTTCAACGCCTGATAGACAGTCATGTTAATCCCTCACCGTCGGATATAGACGAAAGGAAATCAATGTCTATCAACGGTGATGCCGTCAGGTTATGCAAATATTGTCGATTGATTTGTTTGACAGATTCACCATTAAACGTGTTTCTGGTGACATTTCTAGTGAGAAATTTACTTTTTCCTTGAATAATCTTCACTCAGTGAATGTGTATGATCTTTATTCATATTTATTATCTGAATGGGAAATGCAATATTTTAGGATCGATTCACCGTTAAACGTGTTTCTAATAACATTTCTAGCGAGAAATATACTTTTTGCTTTCATAATCTTCAGTCAGTGATTGTGTCTGATCTTTAGTTTTATAGTTATTAGGAAGATTTAATCGTCTCGCTCGCATGTCTCAACGACGTCAGGTTGCTAGGGACGCTGCTTTCGCTAAACTAGCAGATCACGTGTTTCCTGCGTTTGTGTTATTAAACCGTTACTTTATGTAACTTTTAATGATATTGTAATAACCACAGGCGAGGTATTGAGCGAAGTAAGCTTGATAGCAGGTTTATTGGAGTCCACAATCGGACAGGCAGGCACAGCTCCACCGGAAAACTACAACAACCAAAACTCCCCCCCGGAAGGAAACCCCCGGAACCCCCTCTCAGAAGGCCCGCCCCTTACTCCCAAACCCTCTGACGTGAAACACGTTTATTTGTGAGAGCCAACATGGAGCCAACCCAGTCGCCAAAAGCATATGTTGACAGCGTACGTTTTCGTGAACACTGGATTACGTCGCATTTCAACATAAAAATAGAAATGCGACGTAGCACACGCACGCACACACACACACACACACACACACACACACACACACACACACACACACACACACACACACACACACACACACACACACACACACACACACACACACACACACACACACACACACACACACACACAATGCATTTCGCTGCTAAAACAACAACTTGGGCTGCTTCTAGGACATTTTGGGTGGATTTTGAACGGTATGTGGGCAGGACGTTTTTTGTAAAAACCACGCGGCAAAGGAGCTTCCGTGTGTTGTTTTTGTCGGGTCCGATGGTTAAAAAATAGACAGATATTCCAAGGTATCCTTAAAAGGCAGCTTGGATGTTTTTATTTTCTGCAGTTTAGACTTCTTCTATAACCTATTTTTGAAAGCAAAACACCAAGCTCAATGATTGAACGAGGCAGGGTTATTTGAAACAATTTATTAAATATATATTTGTGTGAGGTCATTCCTTCTCCTGAGTTTGCTTCCTATTTATGTCTACTGTACAACCCTACTGTCCACAAGCATCACCCCCCCCCCCCCCCCCCCCCCTCCCCATATGGATTTGGAGAATTGTTGCCACGTCCCAGTGGTGGAGGTATCATATATATGAAAGAGGGCATTCAATTATACTACAATGATCAATTAGGAGGCCGAAGCCCTAAAGGAAATGATGCAATAGGTGACTGGGTCGACAACATTTAAGTAAACGCATACGCTTCAACCTGTGGCTCTAGCCCTACAGGAAATGACTCAGCAAGTGCTCCATCTCGTTGCACCTGCACCCAGCGGCTCGCTTGCAAGATTTTGGCCTGAAGTTCTTCCCAGACCTACACCCTAGCCATCCAACACGCATATCTGAAAATCAGGCTTCTCTTTAATAATGACAAAAAGTTACGAGAGAAACACACATTAACTTTTTGTTATCTCATAAGCGGCGTGGTGCCGGCTCCTTTTGACCTTTTGACCCCAGACTTCAAAAACGTGGCCACAGGCCAGCTGTGTCTACACACCTTAAGCCACAAATGTACACCTCCATCCCACAAAAAATGGGGACTAGAAACTAACCTCTGTCTTATGTACATTTACTGTACTGTTGGAGGTCAAGCCCCTTTTCCGACCTTTTCGAGCTGGCTAGGGAGGCTAAAATGTTTACACACATTTCCCGGGGCCCCGAGAACGACATATCCGAGATTTGGAGTTCTAGCCCTTGGAGAAAAAAAGTTTTCCCAAATGGAGTGTCATTTGGACAAAGCCCCTCAGAAGTGTAGCCTGCAAGACCTAATGGTTCAGAATGTGGTGGAAAAACAGTTTTTGAGGTCCCTAGCTATCTCGAAAAGGTCGGAAAAGGGGCGTGACCTCCAACAGTACAGTAAATGAACATAAGACAGAGGTTAGTTTCTAGTCCCCATTTTTTGTGGGATGGAGGTGTACATTTGTGGCTAAAGGTGTGTAGACACAGCTGGCCTGTGGCCACGTTTTTGAAGTCTGGGGTCAAAAGGTCAAAAGGAGCCGGCACCACGCCGCTTATGAGATAACAAAAAGTTAATGTGTGTTTCTCTCATAACTTTTTGTCATTATTAAAGAGAGGCCTGATTCTCAGATATGTATGTTGGATGGCTAGGGTGTAGGTCTGGGAAGAAATTCAGGCCAAAATCTTGCAAGCGAGCCGCTGGGTGAGTTGCAACGAGATGGACTACTTGCTGAGTCATTTCCTGTAGGGCTGGAGCCACAGGTTGAAGTGTATGCGTCCTTTGAGACCCCCTTTGATATATAAGAGACCCTATACAGCTTACTTAAATTTTATCACTATTGCATCACTTCCTTTAGGGCTTCGGCCTCCTAATTGATCATTGTAGTAGGCTATAATTGAATGCCCTCTTTCATATATATATGATACCTCCACCACTGGGACGTGGCAACAATTCTCCAAATCCATATGGGGAGGGGGGGGATGCTTGTGGACAGTAGGGGTTTACCCTAGACATAAATAGGAAGTAAAATCAGGAGAAGGAATGACCTCTCACAAATATTTATTTGGGGGTAATTATTTCAAATAACCCTCCCTCGTTAAATCAATGAGCTTGGTGTTTTGCTTTCAAAAATTAGTTATAGAAGAAGTCTAAACTGCAGAAAATAAACACATCCAAGCTGCCTTTTAAGGATACCTTGGAATATCTGTCTATTTTTCAACCATCGGGCCCTAGTTTACGACAAAAACAGGGAGTTGAGGATTTTTCTGCAATAATCCAAAATCCAATGGAAAACCCGTTGGCTTTTTGTCAAGGGAACCGAGGGCGACGATCACTTCCGGGTTTGCCAACATACGTCATCCCTCTCCACCACTCTATACTGTAAAAACACATGTTCAAGTTGAATGATAATGCATGAATTTATTCTTTATTCTGCCATAGTAACACGGTAAATAAATGGCCAAAATAGGCTGAGAACGAATTCGTATTTACGATATTGTAGCGACCCTGGGACATAACACACAAAATCGTTTGTGTGTTATGTGTTGCATTGTATTTCGTTGTCCGTTATGCCAGTTGTTCTGTGTGCATGTATTGTAATGTTCTTCTTGTCAATCAGTGTGGGGGGGAATCATTAGGTCAGCTGGGGGAGGGCCTTGGAAGAACCCGAGGGTGGGGGCCTGCACATGAGTGAGACCGTGTTGGGGGTTGCCGGGGTAACCGGGGTTTGTTTTGGGTGGGATTTCTGCCGTTGGTTACGGGTTTCAGTGACCTGGTTTTGGTCCATTAAAAGTTCCTTCAATTACTAATGACTCGAAATCGTTATGTCACCGTTGAGGTCATTACAATATGTACAATAAAACGTAATCACGGACAAAATACGTTTTTTAGACAAACGTAATTGAGAATGCCGAATAGTTCTCTGGGAACGTAATTTTGATGAGAAAGGGTTGCCCGCACATGTAGAGGGCCTCGTTCGCACGTTTTGGATAAATTCCAATGGGTCGTAATCTGTGGCGGAACAAACCACCTACGTGGTCGTATTTTCCGAGAGGACAGGCTGATACTTGACATTGATTGGTTTGTAGGTGGGCGTGAGTCTGACGTCACCGTTCACCGGTATAGCCTTCATGAATGAATGAAGAAACATGTGAACATAATTTCCTACAGCTCAGTTCAGGCAGCCGCCCAGACAACGCACACTTCCCTCTTTGACCACAGCTATAGCCCTAGATAAAGAAATCAACAAAGCAACCCCCGCTCCTACAGTTACCCCGTCAGCAGCTAATTTCTCCTCTTGTGACATGTTGATATAACGTTGGACTATTAACATTACAATCAAACGTACGCTTCCCCGAGAGGTAGACCTATGCCTATATGCTGACAATAATGTGTTATCGAAATTTAACGTAGCCTATTAAGGATACGTTTAAATTAAATGTAGCCTATGTAATCCAAGAGGTAGCTTAAATAAATAACAACAAAAATGTTGAGAACGAACCTATTTGCAATATGTTCAATAAGACGTAATCAGGGACAAAATAACGTTAAATGAAACGTTTCCCGAAAGGGAAATATGCCTTAATGACAATAATGTGCTACACGTTGACATTTAACATATTTGGGATACGTTTCAACCAAACATAATCCTAGAGGTAAATTAATGGCAAAAAATAGGTTGACAACGAACGTATTTGCGATATGTTCAATAACACGTATCCACAGCCAAGATACGTTTTTCAGACAAAATACGTTAAATGAAACGTTCCCTGAAAGGAAGATATGCCTTAATGACAATAACGTGCTATACGTTGACATTTAACCTATCTGGGATACGTTTCAACCAAACATAATCCTAGAGGTTAATAAATGGCAAAACAATAGGCTGACAACGAACGTATTTGCGATATGTTCAATAAAACGTATTCACGGCCAAGATACGTTTTTCAGACAAAATACGTTAAATGAAACGTTCCCTGAAAGGAAGATATGCCTTAATGACAATAATGTGCTATACGTTGACATTTAACCTATCTGGGATACGTTTCAACCAAACATAATCCTAGAGGTTAATAAATGGCAAAAAATAGGCTGAGGACGAACGTATTTGCAATACGTTCAATAAAACGTAATCGCGGACAAAATACGTTTTATGACAAACGTAATTGAGAATGCCGAATAGTTTTCTTTGAACGTAATTTTGACGAGACAGGGTTGCTCAGAAGAACCACCAACCTCCAGGAAAGGTAAACTCCTCCCATACCAGAGTGGTGTGCACAAGGCTTTACAGAGTGAGAACGGACCCCTGGACTTGTTCCTCTGCTTCCTCCTGGGCCTCTCTCTGCAGACCAATCAGATTGTCCTACGAGGTCTGCTGGCAAAGAGAGAAACTAGCCCACTGACCAATGAGGGAACAGTGTCTTACATAAAGGAGAAGATAGAAGGAGATCTCTCTCCAGAGAGAATCATCAACTTGTTCCACTGTCTGAATGAGCTGAACGACTGTTCTCTAGTGGAGGAGATCCAACAGTACCTGACATCAGGAAGTGTCCCCCAAAAATCTCCCTCTCCTGTTCAACTGTCAACTCTGGCCTTCATCCTTCTGACTTCAGAAGAGGAGCTGGAAATGTTTGATCTGAAGAAATACTCTGATTCAGAGGAGGGTCTTCTGAGGTCGCTGCCAGTGGTCAAAGCCTCCAAAACATCTCTGTAGGTTCACTAGTAACAGGGATTAAAATACACACAACGCGATATACATAAAACTGAAATATAAAGTTAAAATAATATGCAAAAGTTCTCTGTCGGTTCATAACGTGTGTGTGTGTGTGTGTGTGTGTGTGTGTGTGTGTGTGTGTGTGTGTGTGTGTGTGTGTGTGTGTGTGTGTGTGTGTGTGTGTGTGTGTGTGTGTGTGTGTCTTAAGACCAGAGGCAGCAAGGGGTGAAAAGATGTCCACCCCTCCTCCTTGGTCACTTGGTACGACCCGGCAACACACTTTCTCCCAGAAGTCCCTGGTGTCGGTGACCAGCACACTGCACTCTGATAGGCTGACAACTAGAAGGTCAAAAGGTGAGAATATATCTGAGAGATATCATCTATCCATCGCTATGTCTAGTCTTTATAGTGCAACACTTAAAAGCCGTTGCTTTAGTTATTTCATGATTTTGTTTATATGTACTTAAATGATTCTTGCACTTTTGGTGTAGATCCTCATCGTTGAAGGCTCTGACAGTAAGTTGAATCAAAGCACTTACTGACCCACTTACTGCACTTAAGCACTTACTGACCCACGAGAGAGAGAGAGAGAGAGAGAGAGAGAGAGAGAGAGAGAGAGAGAGAGAGAGAGAGAGAGAGAGAGAGAGAGAGAGAGAGAGAGAGAGAGAGAGAGAGAGAGATACAAAAATAGATAAATATAGATAGAGAGATACATAGAGAGAGAGAGAGTTTCAGGATCTCATCTAGGATTTTCTGGCTGCCCTTTATGTCTTTCTGTCCTTCATCGATACTGGTGTCAATCTGCTCTCAACCTCCAGGAAAGATAAACCCCTTCCCTACCAGAGTGCTGTGGACAAGGCCTTACAGAGTGAGAACGGCCACCTGGGGTCTGTTCGAAATGACTTACTAATTACTACTTACTACCTACTCTATACTTGGCTTACTACTCGAATCCTTAAATAATGATTGAGTAATCCATTTGAGTAATCGACGTTCAGAAGACCGTCCTTACTTAACCACCTCAGATGACGTGAATCAAATGACGTGTCAATAACCTACGGGCCGGGCGCCGTTAATAAATATTACCAATAAATATATAAACGTCACATTTAACGTCGCAGTACACCTTCAACCTAAGGATTTGCGGTGATGTGTTAAAAACAATTATTAAACAATTATTAAAAAAAACATTTATTAATTATGATGAATTATTTTATATTTTTCTTGTCTATTGTATTACTTTAAACACATGTTGGACGACAACAAAGCTACGTTCATCCTATAAAATCTAATAAATCAAATATATTTTGACCACATACGATCGGTAATAGACGATTCACTTACAGCGGTATGGCTGTGGGCTCTGCTGCTGCGGCTCCCCGTTTGGCGCCATTGCTTCCACTGTTCTTTTGAATAGACGCAGTGCATTCTGGGGCGGTTGAGTACGTCTAGTAAGCTAGCGATGCTTACACAAAATCTTTCTGGAAGTAGAAGACATTCGGATACTACTCGCTTACCTAAAACTCGCTTACTACGTTCTACTTACTCAATTTGACGTCATAGTTAGTAAGAGTAGGAAGCAAGTAGGTGGTTTCGAACAGACCCCTGGACTTGTTCCTCCGCTTCCTCCTGGGCCTCTCTCTGCAGACCAATCAGATTGTCCTACGAGGTCTGCGGGCAAAGAGAGAAACTAGCTCACTGACCAGATCTCTCTCCAGAGAGAAGCATCAATCTGTTCCACTGTCTGAATGAGCTGAACGACCATTCTCTAGTGAAGGAGATCCAACAGTACCTAACATCAATAAGTGTCCCCCAAAAATCTCCCTCTCCTGTTCAACTGGCAACTCTGGCCTTCATCCTTCTGACATCAGAAGAGGAGCTGGAAATGTTTGACATGAAGGAATACTGTGATTCAGAGGAGGGTCTTCTGAGGCTGCTGCCAGTGGTCAAAGCCTCCAAAACATCTCTGTAGGTTCACTAGTAACAGGAATTAAAATACACACAACGCTATAGACATAAAACTGAAATATAAGGTTAAAATAATATGCAAAAGATGTAGGTTCATAACGTGTGTGTGTGTGTGTGTGTGTGTGTGTGTGTGTGTGTGTGTGTGTGTGTGTGTGTGTGTGTGTGTGTGTGTGTGTGTGTGTGTGTGTGTCTCTCTCTCTACAGACCAGAGGCAGCGAGGGGGGAAAAGATGTCCACCCCTCCTCCTTGGTCACTTGGTACGACAAGAAAAACACAATGAGGGATATGGCTGTTTTAGTGATGTGGTTGACATGGTGTGAATGATTGCAACTGTTTGTTCCTCTGAATTCTGAATACTCAGTTGGCAAACAACATCAAAAATGATTATTGTAAAATGATGACTTTTTACTCGGAAAAGTGACTTTCTGCCTGGACGAGTGAAACGTAAATGTATTTATCCCTGGAACAAGGCCTCATGAAAAAAGTTAATGTTGACACACACACACACCTTTGCTGTTCTGCAAGCTGTGATGGACACTTGCAGACTAACACTATTCTCAATTCAGTCCATACTAATTGTATCTAAAGTAAAATATTTACAAGCCAGGGCAACATGTGGTCGCTGTATGGCTCTGTTGGGGGAAACTGGAATAGACCTCAACAATCTTCATTTCCTCTTTTGCACCGCTGCGTCTCCAGATACGTACGTACGTACGTGCGTGCGTGCGTGCGTGCGTGCGTGCGTGTGTGTATTGAAGCCCAGAGAAGCAGCAGAGAGCAGACTCCCCTGGAACCAGCTGTGTCTCCATGAAGAGTGACCACTCTATGTTTCAACCTCCTTTCTTTAAAGATGGACGCCCCTCCAGAGAGGAGAGGTAGGGGTTTCAAACAGACGAGGAAAACAGACCAGTTGGTTGTAATCAGACCCTACTGATACTGATGTCTAGAAGTCTGGGGAAATATAAGTGTGCGTGTGCACGCGCGCGCGTGCGCGTGTCCAGTCCTCCCAAATTAATGTGTAAACCACATAACAAGTAGTCAACAGAAGACAATGTTTTAATCCCACTTTATATCTCCTTGTTACTTTTAGATGAGAACCCCTGGCCAGCCTTTCGGACTGGGTGTCAGGCTAGGGAATTTAAAAACAGGAATCCTTGGTCAACGTGGAGGGAAAAATAGTTAGGTAAATGTCAGCCAACATGCAGTTGGTATAAATTGAAATTCATAACGTTAATCACTATGCCAATGAGAGTATAGCTAATTCATGGTCATTTTTAAGGTGCAGTAATTTCACACTTTTACACAATTCAATTACTGTATGGTATGTTAGATAACAGTAAGAGCTAAAATTAGGGCAAGAGTGAAACATTAGTCTCCCGTCATCTCCTTCTCATGCACTGGTTAGCCATGGTTGTAAACAGTTCATTCAATTATTTTGAGTAGATTTCGTCCTTGTTTAGCATGTGCTATTGCTACTATAGATATACAAAGGACAACTGGTCATTTTTGTGTTCTATTTGTTCATACTGTTATTAACACTGATAAACCTACTCAGCTTTCCATGATTGTTGATAATCGTTATACTCTTAAATCAGCGGGTTGTAGACCCCTGCGTTGGTGAGTGTGGTGCGACACCCCATAAGCGCCACACACGTACACGTACCGGTGGGACGGGTTTGTACGAGGCTGGGAGGGAATCATCACAGTATACCCACTACAATAAAATAGACTACACCACTGGTAGTGGGGGATATCTCGGCCATGGTTGAGAAGAATTGGGGAAAAGGAACTTCGGCCATGACTCTCTGAAGTCCATGAACTGGGACATGGAGAAAGGGATTGTCAGCCAAGCTCACACACACACACTCACACACCTACACACACGGATCTGACTGGGGATAGGAGAGGTTAATTCACTTGAGGTGGTAAACAGGTTACCTTTTTAAACTATGTATTCTCTTGCCAGAAGGACTATCTAGACTAGGCTACTTATAAATATTTATACATTTATTTATTTTACCCAAAAATTATATTCAGGTCTAACTACATAAAATCCGGGGCTTTAACCCTGAATAAACCAGCATAGTGACGCCCCTGGGTTCTGGGTTCAGGGTCTGTGTTCAGGATGTCTGGGTCTAGGTTCTGGGTTCAGGGCCTCATCAACCAGGTAAACTCGCGTCCTTCCGTCCTCTGAGCTCAAGGAAACGCACCAAGTTCCAGGTGGCTAATATTCAGCTCAGACCTCGTTCGCTCAATACATTCATGATCGAAAACCTGACGGCAGCTGACCTCAGATCTGGTGAAATGGGCTTTTATTTCTTTCACTTCATGCGTTTCGACCAATCCTGTTGCTGGAGGCAGAGTTATTGCAGACAAACTAGACCAGCACATGAACATTTTTAAATGTAAATACACACACATTCCTGTATAATTAATTGAGGTGTAAGACACCTCCCTCTGCTGGACAGTTTGGACAACAGTCTCACACCAAACTACATTTTCCGTTTGAACCAACAAAGCCATAGTACATCGATGCGAGACCGGGTTCAATTCAATTCAATTCAATTTTATTTATATAGCCCTTAATCACCATTACAGTCTCAAAGGGCTTTAACAGGCCAAATATTTGTGACACCCCCCTTTACCCATGCCCCCACACGGGCAAGAAAAAACTCCCTTGAATCAGCAAGGAAGAAATCTTGAGAAGAAACGCAGTGTAGGGGATCCCTTCTTCCAGGGATGGTCAGGAGTGCAATGGGTGCCACAATTGGCATACAGGTAAATACATGTACATCATTAAAATGGTGATGGGGTTCTGGCCGGTTATCCATGATGAGAGTCCAGGCATCCAGTCCAGCACCCGCAGCACGCTACAACTGACAGAAAAGTGAATTAGAACGGAAAAGTACATAGTGGGAATGTATAATGTAATAAGAAAAGCACAAGCAAACAGAGTAGTCCTCACTACGCATCTGTTGTTTTCACACTCCAAATGCAAGATTGTAGAGGTGCGTTTTGAGCTTCCCTTTGAATAGCTCCACAGAGTCAGCTTCCCTGATCGCTGATGGCAGCCTATTCCATAAAAGGGGGCTCGATAGGCAAACGCTCTCTGTCCAGCCGATTTCTTTTTAACCTTCGGCAATGAAAGAAGGCCGGCTCCCGAAGACCGGAGAGACCGAGAAGGACTATAAGGAATGATCAGGTCCTTCAGGTACAATGGAGATAGTCCATGCAAGGCTTTATAGGTCAGCAATAGCACCTTAAAGTCTGATCTGAAAGTTATTGGTAGCCAATGTAAAGAGGCGAGAATAGGTGTAATATGATCAAACTTTCTCGTTCTGGTCAGCAATCTAGCTGCCGCATTGTGTACCAGCTGTAGACTCTTTATAGTAGAGTTCGTATGGAAGCATATATGTAGCAAAATTCAAATGGCAATGCAATTTGTAATTACATTATGCATTTGACAATTCATTATGCAATTTTATAATGTAATTTGTAAATACGTTATTCAAAGTGTATTTTAACATGCAAAGTGACAATGCAATCCTCAATTAAATTTGCAAAAGTTATAACAATACAAATAGAATAACATTTTGTCAAATTCTTTGAGTTCCTTCATACAAATTGAAAAGCTATAGCGTCCCCGTGATTGCAATCCACTTCGCCACGCTCCGTGTGTTGCGATATTCAAATGACATTTCAATCCGCAAAACGAACGCTAAGATTTGGCAAAACGGAATCCAAAGAGGAATCCAAATAGGAATCCAAAGAGGAATACAAATAGGAATCCAAAGAGGAATACAAATAGGAATCCAAAAAGTCAATATGCAATGTGCAAACGTATCAGCCAATCAGCGTCTGGGCGGCAACTACGTCACTTGCTCGTAATTTCCTTGTTCCCTTCTAGTTCGTAGCCTATGGTCCATGGTCACCAATGGAGATTATTGATACGCTCCGAAGTTTGGCCGATGATGTGGAGAACAATCGTGTTGAAGACACTGATGCAGTAGATAGAGTGCGTGTTCTGGGAGATAGGATAGACGACTTATCCTCACTGGTACGTTTTGACGCCAGTGTGGTAAACACAAAGATTTCCCAAGTGCTACAGGCACTGGGTGCGAAACATAGGGTCGGGAGACCCACCGTCTCCTCACCTACAAAGCTCTCCACAACCTAGCCCCCAGTTACCTCTGCGACCTCCTCCAAGAATACACTCCCTCCCGCTCCCTCCGCTCAACCTCTGCTGGACTATGTATCCCCACATCACGACTCACTTCAATGGGTGCCCGGTCATTCAGCTGTTCAGCACCCAGGCTCTGGAACTCCCTCCCCCCACACATAAAACAGTCATACACCATTACAACCTTCAAGTCACCACTCACCTGTTCAAACTCGCACACAACGTCTAACTGATCACTGTCTTGATTGTTTTTGTTTTGTCTTGTTTTTGTTTTATTTATTTATTTATTATTATTATTTTTCCACAATGTGTTGTTTTAAACTATTTATGATAACTATGCTCTGTAAGGTGACCTTGGGTGTCTTGAAAGGCGCCCTTTAAATTAAATGTATTATTATTATTATTATTACCGTGGAGATATTTGGAGACAATAGAAAGTGACGTCCAGACGCTGATTGGCTGATACGTTTGCCACTTTGCATATTGACTTTTTGGATTCCTATTTGTATTCCTATTTGGATTCCTCTTTGGATTCCTATTTGTATTCCTCTTTGGATTCCGTTTTGGATTCCTTTTTGGATTCCGTTTTGCGGATTGAAATGTCATTTGAATATCACAACACACGGAGCGTGGCGAAGTGGATTGCAATCACGGGGACGCTATAGCTTTTCAATTTGAATAAAGGAACTCAAAATAATTTGACAAAATGTTATTGTATTTTTATTGTTATAACTTTTGCAAATGTAATTGAGGATTGCATTGTCACTTTGCATATTAAAATACACTTTGAATAACGTATTTACAAATTACATTATGAAATTGCATAATGCATTGTCAATTGCATAACGTAATTACTTATTGAATTGCAAATTGCAAATTGCATTGCCATTTGAATTTTGCTACATATATGCTTCCATAAATTCGGTAATCCCGAGAACAATGCATTGCAATAGTCCAGTCTTGACGAGACAAACGCATGAATCAGTGTCTCTGCATCCACTACAGATAACATTGATCTGATTCTTGCAATGTTTCTCAAATGGAAAAAGGCAATTCTAGTTATACTTCTTATATGCTGATCAAAGCATAGTTGAGGGTCAAACAAGACACCAAGATTTCTGACGGATGCACTCTGTGGGATGGCGAAGCCATCCAACCACAGAGAGACATCCTCAAACTTTTCCCGGTCCCGCTTCGAGCCGATAATCATCAGCTCCGTCTTCCCAGAATTAAGCTGTAGGAAGTTTTGTGACATCCAGCCCTTCACAGCAGCCAAACAGGACTCAACCTTTTGAATCTGGGCAGAATCCCCGGGTTGGTGGTTTGAACCTGTTGTAGTAGCAGAGAATGGCCTGCGGGGGCAGTATTCAAGATTCAAGATTCAAGATGCTTTATTTATCCCGAGGGAAATTATTGTGCAATGTATGTACATGGTTAAATACATGAATAGGCTTGAATTTAGTAGTAATATGGATGTTTGTATTTTTGCAAAATGGATTATGTGAACAGCATCCATCATGTATATTAAATGTATTGCAGGAGTTTAGCTTGACATTAACCAAGTTAAAGGACAATTTATGAAACGCACCAAACATGTAGAAGTCAATGTAGGATTTTAATATACAGTATAAACAGAAACACTTGACAGAAGTTGAATACATACTTTTGTAAAGGAAAGCAGAGGAAAACATTTTCCCAAATTAATCATTTCAAAATGTCACCACCATTCACAAAAGCAAGTGAAGAGGTTTGTGTAAAACCAGTCCTCCCTGACCAGCTCTGTCCCTGACTCTAAACCCTGACTCTCAACCCTAACGCTGAACCCTCTGAGGGCAGGAAGACGGTCCTTCAGTGTAAAGGTTCAAGAAGACACTCCTTCAGAGTAAAGGTTCGAACCACGGAGAAGGAAGAAGAAGGTAAGGAGTAGAGATTAGTGAAGTAGTGAGGTTTGTGACAGACGTGAGGGTAAGGCGTCTGGAAGCACACAGGTACATGTGGGATCAAGAAGATCACTCCCACTGGAGGTCAATGATCCATCAGGATCAGACCGCTGAGTTCAGCAGGTCTTCTGGAAGACGAGGCTAAGATGAACTGAGGAGACGGGACCAGCAGGATCAGGTGGGGTTCAGCTCAGGTGAGTCTGACCCCGACCAAACAGGATCAGGTGAGGTTCAGCTCAGGTGTGTCTGCCCGGAGCAAACAAGGACATGGATTACGTTCAATATTCAAAAGAGGCAACATTATCTGAACCAAAGATAAGTCATTAAGGAGCAGGCAGGCTTCAGTGCGCCTTGCTCAAGGACGCATCACTGTATTCTGAGGACTTGAACCAGGCACCAATGGTCTGAGAGTTTAACCCCCAACCCCCTACCTGGTCCACTATGTTCAGATAATGCAAACTTACGAGGAATCCTTGATGGTAGAGTCCTGGTCGTCCTCAGGATTTGCCTTCCAGATGTATGGCTTCTCCGTCAGTCCTCCAGATTCCTGGTCCGGTTACAAACGTAGTTTGCTTTAATGTGTGGTAAAACAGATGTAGTTGACTGGTATATTAACAAAGGCTGGTAGTTTGTGGTAGCAGTATTCAACGGTAAGTGGCACTGAGTGTGATGATCACTCGAGAGTCGGGCTCCATCTACCCAACGACAGAAATCCTCAACCAGGCAGGGCCTCCATTGGTTCCTCCACCAGGCAGGGCCTCCATCGGTTCCTCCACCAGGCAGGGCCTCCATCAGCTCCTCCACCAGGCAGGGCCTTCAGCACGGCTCCTCCACCAGCCAATTCAGCCATGGATTCCTGGTCTGGTTACAAACAGTTGGTCTCAGCAGTAAATCACCTGGAGACGCAACCCACCCCCTGCATCTGAGGTTCACTTGTAAAATGGAAGACGAATATAAAACACATTTAAACACTTGAATTAGACAACGTCTACAGATTGACCCATTCAGCAATTCATCCACTACGGTCGTAGCAGCACTCTAACAATAATGGCTCATATGACTTCTACATAACCCCGGTATGAATTAACTCAAATCACAGCGTGGCACAGATTTAAAGTCTTAAGATGATCAAAACCAGACCTAAACTACCGTGGATTTTAGTGTTTCAGATGAGCTTGGTGATGGTTACCCTCTGGTCCGGTGCTGCAGGCCCCTGGTCTCCAGCCTCAGTCTCCGGTCCATCCTGGCACCACAAGCCGGTCCCCAGCCTCTCAGCCTCGCCTTTCAGCTACAGCAGCAGGTTTACATCAGCATTTGCCCAACAATAATTATTTATTATTACAAATATTTATTTGACTCCGAAACTGATTTACACAATTAATTTAATTATTATTTTATAACTCAAGGCTAGAAAAGATTGGAGAGATCAGACATGCGCATCCCGTTTTGGGAATGAAGACAGAGCAGTCCACAAGTTTAAAGAAGTGGTTCAGCCCATGCATTGAAACTGACCTGAGAAGACTCTACTCACACAGAGCACTGACCTGTTCTGGAGGACTTCTGACAGGAGGTGGAGGTCTGGCTCTGGGTGAGGAGGTGGAGGTCTGGCTCTGGGTGAGGAGGTGGAGGTCTGGCTCTGGGTGAGGAGGTGGAGGTCTGGCTCTGGGTGAGGAGGTGGAGGTCTGGCTCTGGGTGAGGAGGTGGAGGTCTGGCTCTGGGTGAGGAGGCAGACACCTTGGGACAAACTACATGTTACCTTTTTAACCTTGTACAGTTCTAGAGTATCTTCTACTGTAACATGTGGGAAAGACGGCCATTATTTTAGCTTTGTTATTATCCAGTTGGTAACTAAGCACCAAAGTCGTTGTTTAACGTCATTCCATTGGGTAGGGTTTTACTTCAATTATTGACACCAGATATTTAGAACGTATGAAAGCTGAAGTAACAAAGAACACTAAGCAGTATCGATATTAAATCAAATATACTCAGCCATATTCAGGTGCAGGGTTCCGTCGAAGAAATGCCAAATTGACTTCCACCTTGAAATGATCTTCAGCCTTCACTGATGATCAGAAATGGGCCCGCAAGTAGAACGCTGTTTCGAACGCAGCGAGAGTCCCGTGAACGTGGTTAAAGTCGGCGCAACAGTCGGAAATTATCAACATATTGTACGATGCACTCGTCAGTGAGTATTTAATATCAAACTTAAGTAGTTTAAGATAAGGGGCAACAATTCCTGATGGAAACCGACTGAAAAATAGTTTGTTGGCAACGGCTCGAAGATACGCAAATACAATCCAGAACGTTCCGCCAGATACCTTCAGGGGATTCACGTCCAACTAACAGCCACGTGGGTTCTTATGGTTGTCAAGACTACAACGTTCTATGCTAACCATTGAGACTAAATCAAGTGAACGCACTCAGAACCCTCCACGGCGGGAAGCACAAACCGTCTGACTGGAATCCGAACATTCCGGCCGGAACCAACCAAAGAAAAAACAGAACCAGCGCCTCACCTTGAGCTGAACGGAGGAAGATCCTGAAGTCCAGCGATGGTCTTTATTAAAACACAGCCAACAGACTTACCTTGAGGAGATCCGCTTGTTGCTGTTGGTCATTAATACTATTCAGTGTACCTTTACATTATTATGCACCCAGTGTGTACAAGTTAAATCACTCAAAACCGTACGAAGAACCGAACTACCATGTACGTTCCACAACAACTTTAAACCTCAATTCTTTGCTTAAAAACAATGGAATAATTCAATGCAAAACCTTGTCTACATTTTAAAATTAAAAACAATTATCGACATTCAGGGTACAAACCATGCAGATCAAATCTAAACAGTAAGCTCACAGAGAGCCGACCATAGCCAAGCAATGTCACCCTGACCGCCTCATTACCAACAGCAAATCATGCCAGCCAACCAACACATGTACAGGTCCAGTGAGAAGTGGGCATTTGAGCGAAAGGACTGCCCATAGTAAAATTAAGCCCAATTCCTGAACTATCCAACCATCTTCATGGTTTAAAGATTTAAAGACTTAAATTGCAATTGTGTTCGAATCACCGTTGTCTGCTCCATCTTTACTTATAAATCTCTACATCTCCATCGCTAGAGTGTTGCATCCTACTCATGAGGGTGTGGTCTGAGTGAGCAGAGATGCGTGCTGGGATACAGTGCTTTCTGAAGTCTTCAGTTCTATAGACACGCCCCTCAGGAGAAACCAAGTGTTTGAGAATCTGTTGTGACATCAGTTACATGAGCTGGAATATTCTTCAAGATGGCGCCAGGATTCTCCAAGGAGGAAGGCCAAGAGGAGGATGTGAGGGTTCTTCCTCTCAGACAGTGAAACACAACAACGGTCTTCATCAGAGTACCATTGAACACTTCGAAACGTTCTCCCCTATACACCTCGAAGCCCCAGTGAAGGTTTCCTTGCCTCCTCTGCTGAAGAGCACAACTTCAGCTTGAAGAGCGCACTAGTTGGAGTTCCCAGATTGGTTCTGATTTAAGGGAACCGATCGTTCAGCTAGTCCTGTACAGCAAATACAGTTCAGCCTGAGAAGACGTGCAACTGAGAGCAAGACAAGATCCACAGGGCTCTCCATCAATCCAGCCAGGTCGGAAGATCCGCCTCATTACAGGTCTGAAGGTCATCTTGAACATCCAATGAGGTTCCTTTCCAACTTCAGAGTCCTTGTGGAATGCCTTTAGGTGTCCATCCTCCATTGATCCTGATTGGTGTAGTCCTAGTTTGAAGTCGCTGATCTGAACACGCCGCTTGCATCCTTTTACACTTGAGTTGGATACTCTCCTTCCTGCCCAGTGTGTTGGATATCGCTCCGGAGCGTCGCTCAGGGCTCTTCATGTCTCCTGGAGGCCTCAAGTAAACGTGTGGCCGTCCAGCAGGTATGACTTAACTGACCATTCCAATACACCAAGCCAATCACACAGACCCCCGTAAGAAAATTATCAATGTCAAAGCAAGCAGGACGCAGAACCCAGGAAACACACGTAGAACCCCGTTCCGGGTGTGAGTGGGACACACACACACACACACACACACACACAGTAGAACCCTATCGATGTTCAAAAATCTTCCATCTCATGTCAAACCCACACACACCACTGAGCCATAAAAGACCAAACACTCCTGCAGGGTAAAAACCTCATGCCAAATAACATTCCATCATCCACCCCCAGCTCTCCTGTCAGGGCACCCAGAACAGAACCACCAATATCTCCAGAGACGTAAATTATGCACAACATTCTTCAGTGGAGTCCCACATTGGTGATGGATTATGCTTGGTGTCTCCATTCACGCTGTTTCAACATCTCTGAAGTCATGTGTTTGTAGTCCAGTGGTTTAGTGATTGAGGGGCCTTCACAGATGCAAACGGTGCAGCTTTAGTCAGCCTGAGGACAGGAAGGAGATCATCTGTTCAGAAGACCATCCAGTGGAGGGGGGTGGCTCTTGAGGAGCAGGATCCATCTTGGAATGGCCCCAAATGAGACCTTCTCTGAAATGAAACTGTTCCTGAGGAGTCACGATGCCTGGAGGGGACTGTTGAAAGTGTTCCATGGTTCTCTGTGTCAGACTGAAGTTGTGTTTTAGTCGTTGAGATGAGGAGCCCCCTCATCTCCCCCTGGTGTTTCTCCTTCTGAATCCCTGTCTCCATCTTAAAGAACATTCCGGTCCATGTAACTGACGTCACGACGGTTTCTCAAACACTCGGTTTCCCCTGAGGGGGCGTGTCTACAGACCTGTAGACTTCAGACAGCTCTGTATCCCAGTATGCACCTCTGCTCACTCAGACCACACCCTCCTCAGTACAGCAACATTCATGTAATGAAGATGCAGAGCTCAGGAGAGTAGCTGGAAAGAAGACTGAAGACATCAGAACCCAACCCATTACTCCAGCTTACAACAATAACTTTGAACCTGAAACCATTTTAACAAACCATTCAAACCAACATAAACCAAACACCTAAGTAACCCATGAACCAATAAAAGATCCTTACTAATCAGATCAACCTTCAGCTAACGGGTTAACTCACCAGGAAGCCAACATACATCAATGTGCCCAAGAGTAATGAGAAACTAATTACTTACAGTTCGCAGTTCATCTTCATGTTAAAGTTGGGATACTCACAGTACTGCAGTTAGATATCCATGATAGACCTTTGAAGGAACAAACAGTTTACTTATTATTGTCCCCAAACTTGGGCACTGTCCCAAGGTTCAACTTCTACCATTGCCATTAAATCAGATAAATGAATGCCAATACAAATTCAGGGCTTTGGGATCATCCAACTTTTAAATAATGTTTAAGATAAATAAGTTATACTAATTATTTGACTGTCATTATTCAAGAGTGATTACTTCTTACTTTGAGAAGTTTGAATGTGTTGTCTCTAAAATGTTACTTGCAGGTAAAATCATTATTTAATTTCAAATGAGAGTTAAACCACCACAATCCCTGATTTCCTTCACACATTATCAGTGATTTATATTCAACATACAAGTCAATGCAGTTGTGCTTTGCTACACATTTCTACTCACATCAGGTCCAGATGAGATGCTCCTCTTTACTTCAAAAAGTCTTTAACCTGTGAAACAGGAAGAGATGACAAATAAGTCACAACAGAGCTCAACAGAACATTACACACACGTTCTAGTTTCTGAGAACACAACAACATACCGTGTTTGGGAGACGATAAACTGCCAAACAGTGGGGGACACAAATGTATTGTCCGCTTCCCTCTTATGTGAAATGCACCAGATGCAACCAATGAACCAATTAAGGAAACCACATGGCGTGCGAGCTGCGCAGGTGAGCTAAATAGTAAAACTCAACCCAGGTTCGACCTCCTCTGGTCGCCTTGGTAATAGTGAAAGTCTGTTTAAGCTCTGTGTTTGATCTTAAATGACCTCCCTCATTTTGATTAAAATGATGAGTCTGATTTGACAGATTTAAATTCATACTTCAAAACGAAGAAAGTCTTCATTCAATTCACCTTACTGTGTGGTTTGTGTGTGTGTGTGTGTGTGTGTGTGTGTGTGTGTGTGTGTGTGTGTGTGTGTGTGTGTGTGTATGTGTGTGTGTGTGTGTGTGTGTGTGTGTGTGTGTGTGTGTGTGTGTGTGTGTTACTACTGTGTGATGTCAAGTTGGTGAAAAGCAAGTCACGAGTGATCTTGCATCCATCTGTATGTAGTGAGCGGATTTGGACAGCAGAGGGCGATGTTTACACACGAGAACCTCTGCTCTCTGTGCGCTCTGCGAGATACCGTCTCCATAGCAACCATAAC
>NC_044069.1:1847184-1854067 GCF_902167405.1 Gadus morhua
GTCACCCCCCCTCCCCCCTCCCCCTCAGCCCCCCTCAGTGTAACAATGTAATACCTGCTGGGTTTTATACAAGCAGGTTTAACTGTGATGGTGGACAGTATTAATAGACCTAAGATACATGATGTCAGCCATCATCTTCATTCCCAGTAGGATGTGACCTCACTTCCTGCTGTGTGGATGGACTTTCCATCTCAATAGTGAGTGTGTGATGTTGATGAATCAACAGACACTCACATCTCTGTGGAACTGGTTTCAGCCTCCACACTCCTCCGTGCTCCACACTGGGGGGGAAACAAAGTGAGAGCAGTATGTTGAAACATTCACCTTCATCATCTGCTGTCTCATCACGTTCTACACAACATGAGTGACAGCTGCCTCTTCAAACCACTTCATCTAGCAGCTTGAATCCTTGTAGGAGACTATGTCCCTGAGTGGTGAGCTGTCCTCTCCATACCTGAGAGTGTCCAGTCTCCAGCGTGGATCCTGCAGTCCAGCAGAGAGCAGCGCAGCTCCAGAGTCTCCTGGGTGATTGTAGCTCAGGTCCAGCTCTCTCAGATGGGAGGGGTTGGAGCTCAGAGCTGAGGCCAGAGAAGCACAGCATTCCTGTGTGGACCAGGCAGCCAGACAAGCTACACACACACACACAAATATTATACTTATTCTGGTTGAGAGCAGTTCATACTAAAGTAACCACATTTATAAAGCGTATTCATTCCATTTGGAGGACAAGCAGAGAAGAGGACAAGGAGAACAGGAAGAGGAAGTGGGGAGATGACATCATCACAGACATCAGAACCTCCCTCACTTGGATGTGAAACAGGATCTTAAACAAATGCTCCTTTCTCAATAGCTACAACTCAATGAGATATTGTTCGGTTAGAGTAAGGAGCGTACCCGATGTGTTTGGTACGCTGAGACCGTTTCTTCACAGGTTCTAACATGTGTAGAACCAGGGAGAGTTTTGTCAGCCGGCAAAAGAGCAACAGAAATGCATCGGACATGACCAGCACTACACCAAACTAATGTGAAGTTAATAAAGTCCATCTTTAATGTTCAATATGATTCACTTTACCACGTGCAGTGAAGCTCTATGATGAGGTGTACATTATATTCAGATCACAGCACGGCTAAAGCCTCATCCCCATGAGCTCACATCAGCTGACCAGAGTTAGATAACATATAACAAACATATCATACTAGTAGTTAACAGGTCAACCCCTAACCCTCACATCAGCTGACCAGAGCTACATAACATATAACAAACATAACATACTATTAGTTTACAGGTCAACCCTAACCCTAACATCAGCTGACCAGAGTTACATAACATGTAACAAACATAACATACTAGTAGTTAACAGGTCAAGCCCTAACCCTCACATCAGCGGGCCAGAGCTACATATTTAACAACCCCAAGACACAGTTTTAAGAGGCTGAATACTGACCTGAGAGTTTCCAGTGTACAGTGTGGACTCCCCAGTCCAGCAGAGAGCAGCTTCACTCCTGAATCCTGCAGATCATTGGTACTCAGCTCCAGCTCTCTCAGACTAGAGGAGTTGGAGCTGAGAACTGAGGCCAGAGCTTCACAGCATCTCTCCGACAGATGGCAGGCATTCAGCCTGCACACGTAATAAAGAGAACAGGTTAGGAACTGTGATTAATATAACAAACATCTTTAAGTTATTAAATGATCAAGGAATGTTATTAGTTTAACAAACATACTAAACAATTAAATGTATAAATGTTAAATAGTTGTTTAGTTGAGATTGAAAATGTCTTCTATTTTCTATTGTTGTGAATATTCTCTTATGTGTACTGTAATACATTAAACTAGCCGGCAAAAGAGCAACAGAAATGCATCGGACATGACCAGCACTACACCAAACTAATGTGAAGTTAATAAAGTCCATCTTTAATGTTCAATATGATTCACTTTACCACGTGCCAGTGAAGCTCTATGATGAGGTGTACATTATATTCAGATCACAGCACGGCTAAAGCCTCATCCCCATGAGCTCACATCAGCTGACCAGAGTTAGATAACATATAACAAACATATCATACTAGTAGTTAACAGGTCAACCCCTAAACCCTCACATCAGCTGACCAGAGCTACATAACATATAACAAACATAACATACTATTAGTTTACAGGTCAACCCTAACCCTAACATCAGCTGACCAGAGTTACATAACATGTAACAAACATAACATACTAGTAGTTAACAGGTCAACCCCTAACCCTCACATCAGCGGGCCAGAGCTACATATTTAACAACCCCAAGACACAGTTTTAAGAGGCTGAATACTGACCTGAGAGTTTCCAGTGTACAGTGTGGACTCCCCAGTCCAGCAGAGAGCAGCTTCACTCCTGAATCCTGCAGATCATTGGTACTCAGCTCCAGCTCTCTCAGACTAGAGGAGTTGGAGCTGAGAACTGAGGCCAGAGCTTCACAGCATCTCTCCGACAGATGGCAGGCATTCAGCCTGCACACGTAATAAAGAGAACAGGTTAGGAACTGTGATTAATATAACAAACATCTTTAAGTTATTAAATGATCAAGGAATGTTATTAGTTTAACAAACATACTAAACAATTAAATGTATAAATGTTAAATAGTTGTTTAGTTGAGATTGAAAATGTCTTCTATTTTCTATTGTTGTGAATATTCTCTTATGTGTACTGTAATACATTAAACTAGCCGGCAAAAGAGCAACAGAAATGCATCGGACATGACCAGCACTACACCAAACTAATGTGAAGTTAATAAAGTCCATCTTTAATGTTCAATATGATTCACTTTACCACGTGCCAGTGAAGCTCTACTGATGAGGTGTACATTATATTCAGATCACAGCACGGCTAAAGCCTCATCCCCATGAGCTCACATCAGCTGACCAGAGTTAGATAACATATAACAAACATATCATACTAGTAGTTAACAGGTCAACCCCTAACCCTCACATCAGCTGACCAGAGCTACATAACATATAACAAACATAACATACTATTAGTTTACAGGTCAACCCTAACCCTAACATCAGCTGACCAGAGTTACATAACATGTAACAAACATAACATACTAGTAGTTAACAGGTCAACCCCTAACCCTCACATCAGCGGGCCAGAGCTACATATTTAACAACCCCAAGACACAGTTTTAAGAGGCTGAATACTGACCTGAGAGTTTCCAGTGTACAGTGTGGACTCCCCAGTCCAGCAGAGAGCAGCTTCACTCCTGAATCCTGCAGATCATTGGTACTCAGCTCCAGCTCTCGCAGACTAGACGACTTGGAGCTGAGAACTGAGGCCAGAGCTTCACAGCATCTCTCCGACAGATGGCAGGCATTCAGCCTGCACACGTAATAAAGAGAACAGGTTAGGAACTGTGATTAATATAACAAACATCTTTAAGTTATTAAATAATCAAGGAATGTTATTAGTTTAACAAACATACTAAACAATTAAATGTATAAATGTTAAATAGTTGTTTAGTTGAGATTGAAAATGTCTTCTATTTTCTATTGTTGTGAATATTCTCTTATGTGTACTGTAATACATTAAACGTTATTAGGACACCTACAGTGATGTTTTGTACGATATTAGAACTAGTATGTTTAAAATGATGTTGTTATGAACCTACAGAGATATTTTTCATATTATATTAACCTTATATTCCAGCTGTATTTATATTGTGTGTAGTGTGTAATGTGATACATGTTATTAGTGAACCTACAAAGATCTTTTTCAGATTATTTTAACTTTATATTCCAGTTGGTAATTATATTGTGTAGTGTGTATTGTAATACATGTTATTAGTGAACCTACAGAGATGTTTTGGAGGCTTTGACCACTGCAGCAGCCTCAGAAGACCCTCCTCTGAAGCAGAGTATTCTTTCAGGTTCAAACACGTCCAGCTCCTCTTCTGATGTCAGTAGGATGAAGACCAGAGCTGACCACTGGCAGGGGAGAGAGTTTTTCCGGGGAGAGAACTTCCTGATGTCAGGTACTCCTGGATCTCCTTCACTAGAGAACAGTGTTCAGCTCATTCAGACAGTGGAACAAGTTGATGCTTCTCTCTGGAGATAGATCTCCTTTTATCTTCTTCTTGATGTAAGACACTGTTCCCCTTATTGGTCTGTGAGCTACTTCCTTTTCAGTCGCAGCAAACCAGTTTTAATCTGAGTGGGCAGGATCTTTTTTTCTGTCCCAGCAGACCTTGTAGGACCAATCTGATGGTCTCCAGGGAGAGGCCAGGAGGAAGCGGAGGAACAAGTCCAGGTGTCCGGTTCTCACTCTGTAAGGCCTTGTCCACAGCACTCTGGTAGAGGAGGAGTTTATCTTTCCTGGAGGTGATGGTTCTTCTGGAGAGCAGATTGACACCAGTATCGATGAAGGACTGAAGGACATAAGGGCAGCCAGAAACTCTCTGGATGCTCAGATGGACAAAGCAGAACACCTTGTCCTGGTACAGCCCACACTCCTCTTTAAAGATCTGGGTGAACACTCCTGAGTACACTGAGGCTGCTCTGATATCGATGTCACACTCTGCCATATCTGCCTCGTAGAAGATCAGGTTGCCACTCTCCAGCTGATTAAAAGCAAGTTTTCCTAGAGAAACAATGATCTCCCTGCTCTCTGAGCTCCAATCTGGATCTGTTTCAGCCCTCCCAAGGTACTTCCTGTCCCCCTGTATGGACAGAACCCTCAGGAAGTGGCTGTACATCTGAGTCACGGTCTTGGGCATCTCTTCGATCTGGGATTTTTTGAAGATGTCCTCCAGAACTGAAGCAGTGATCCAACAGAAGACTGGGATGTGACACATGATGTGGAGGCTTCGTGATTTCTTGACGTGGGAGATGATTGTGCTGGCCAGCGTCTCCTCTCTGAATCTCTTCCTGAAGTACTCCTCCTTCTGTGGGTCGGTGAACCCTCTCACCTCTGTCACCATGTCAACACACTCAGCAGGGATCTGATTGGCTGCCGCAGGGCGTGTTGTTATCCAAATGCGAGCGGAGGGAAGCAGGTCGCCCCTGATAAGGTTGGTCAGCAGCACGTCCACCGAGGTGGACTTTGTGACATCAGTCCAGATCGGGTTTCTCTGGAAGTCCAGAGGAAGTCGACACTCATCCAGACCATCCAAGATGAAGACAACTTGGAACCGGTCGAATCTGCAGATTCCTGCTTCTTTGGTCTCAATAAAGAGGTGATGAAGAAGTTCCACCAAGCTAAACTCTTTCCCTTTCAGTAAATTCAGCTCTCTGAAAGTGAGGAGAAATGTGAAGTGTATGTCCTGGTTGGTTTTGCCTTCAGCCCAGTCCAGAGTGAACTTGTGTGTTAAGACGGTTTTACCAATGCCGGCCACTCCAGTTGTCATCATTGTTCTTATTGGTTGATCGCGTCCAGGTAAGGGTTTAAAGATGTCCTCACATCTGATTGGTGTTTCTTCCTTGGCTCGTTTCCTGGAAGCGGTTTCAATCAGTCTGACCTCATGTTCCTTGTTGACCTCTCCACTGCCTCCCTCTGTGATGAAGATCTCTGTGTAGAAGTCGTTCAGATCTGTTCGCTGTCCTGCTTTAGCGATTCCCTCAAACACACACCTGAACTTCTTCTTCAAATGAGACTTGATTTTATGTTGGCAATCGACAGCATCAGATCCTAAATGAGAAAACAACAGATGACATCAGTTAGTGGATGGTGATCAGTGGAACCAGGGCAATATTTCCTTTATCAACTTCATGATATTTTGTGGGTTCATTACTTGTGGTCGGAAAAGCAGGTTGTGATGGACTGCATGTTACAGATTCAAAATGTTAAGGTGTTAAGTTGCATGTTATCTACTGTGCGTGCGCTTGTGTGGCTTGCTGTTCTATCGGGGAATAATGGCGGCAGCCATGGTTGTGCATGTAATATGCTAATGTTCAGTAAACGTTTCAACTTGATCAACCTTCGTTGTGGTTATTGAATTATCTGGATTAACAAAGGCCTATTATTTCCACAGCAATCTGATTGGTCTAATGATAGTAATGATGATAGTGAATCAGTGTAAAGTGATTTGCTATGCTGACACAACAAGACAGGGTTTCATCACTTCCACTGAGTTTTTCTGCTGTTGGTCTGCAGTATAATGATTAATGTTATGTGGCTTCATAACTTGTGGTCGGAGAAGCTGGTCGTGACAAAGACTGCATGTTACAGATCCAAAATGTTCAGGACTTTTCGTTTTTACCAGTGGTGGGCCGTTATCGGCGTTAACGCTCGCGTTAACGCGAGACTCTTTATCGGCGATAAAAAAAATATCGCCGTTAATCTATTCTCAAAGTTGGGTGAAAAACTTGGCGAATTGCACTAGGGGGCGAGAACGAGTCACGCCCCGTGCCCACTACCTCCGTCAGTTGACCGTTGCCCATTGACTTTGAATGGGGACGGACGCGCAATGCATTGTGGATCCGTCCGTTCAGTTGGAGCGTTCGCCACATGGACATATTAAAGGATGGACCACAGACCGAAAATGGCCGCCCATTCATTCCTATGGAAACTGCTCAGTGGCGCAGGGCATCATACAGGAGCGATTTGCTTCCGCGTTATGGGGCCAAGACACGTGACCTATTCCGTGACGTACCGGATGCAGAGATCTTCTTCTTCTTCTAGTTTAGTGGTGGATCATAGTTTTTCCCCATATACCGCCACCTACTTGACTACTACACAGGAGTTTGTGACAAGGACGTTTGCAAATGATACTTTAAATCGTAAAAATAAATTCAAAGAAAAAACCAAACTAACGAAACAAAATAAAACAAACTAACAAAAGAAATGAATAAATAAAAAATAAAATAAAAATATATATATACTTAAGGTTAAATTCTTCTAATTAGGTTAGTA
>NC_044069.1:1854167-1896667 GCF_902167405.1 Gadus morhua
TCTTTTAGCTAATTTATCAGCAATTTCATTGCCATATATTCCATGGTTGGCTGGAATCCAACAGAACTGAATAACTAAACCAAGGCTTATAATATTTAAAAGAAGATGCTTTACCTCCATCACCAATTCTTCACGTATTGAATTATCTGTTATAAAAGTAACTTAGTATCTACAACCCATCTAAGAGCGGTTATTATTGTGGCCATCTCGATTGAGTATACTGATAAAGTCACCCACTCTATATCCATAATATGGATATAGAGTGGGTGACTTTATCAGTATACTCACTGAATAAACAGTTCATAAACACAAGTGCATCTTATTGAACATTATTTATTTTCATCACCAATTATAGTAGAACAGCTTTCTCTAGCAGTTTGTGATGCATTTTGGAAACAGGAGATGAGCCCCTGGTCTAATTATTTAGGTAGCACACATATATTATGAAGGCCTTCGGCAGAATTCAAATGAGCCATTTTAATCTAGATTAATCTAGATTAATTTCAAGATTAATCTAGATTAATCTAGATTAAAAAAATTAATCTATGCCCACCTCTAGTTTTTACCCAGCGATATGATTGGTCTAATGATAATAACAATGATAATGAATTGGTGTAAAATGACATGCTGATATAACAAGAGTGATGCATCTCTTCCAGAGTTATTCTGATGTTGATCTGCAGTTTGTGTTTAATATTATTAATAATAATAACAATAACATTTAATAATATTTTATTGCAAGGCACCTTTCATGACACCCAAGGTCGCCTTACATTTCATAAAACAATCTAGGGTCGAAAACAGCAAGAGCTGTTAGGAGACCCAGGTAGGAGGGGGTAAGAACAGTGAGGGGAGGAGGAGACCAGGTAGGAGGGGGTAAGAACAGTGAGGAGACCCAGGTAGGAGGGGGTAAGAACAGCAGTGAGGAGACCCAGGTAGGAGGGGGTAAGAACAGTGAGGAGACCCAGGTAGGAGGGGGTAAGAACAGTGAGGAGACCCAGGTAGGAGGTGGTAAGAACAGCAGAGGAGACCCAGGTAGGAGGGGGTAAGAACAGTGAGGAGACCCAGGTAGGAGGGGGTAAGAACAGTGAGGAGACCCAGATAGGAGGGGTAAGAACAGCAGTGAGGAGACCCAGGTAGGAGGGGGTAAGAACAGTGAGGAGACCCAGGTAGGAGGGGGTAAGAACAGTGAGGAGACCCAGGTAGGAGGGGGTAGGAACAGTGAGTAGACCCAGGTAGGAGGGGGTAGAACAGTGAGGAGACCCAGGTAGGAGGGGGTAAGAACAGTGAGTAGACCCAGGTAGGAGGGGGTAAGAACAGTGAGTAGACCCAGGTAGGAGAGGGTAAGAACAGTGAGGAGACCCAGGTAGGAGGGGGTAAGAACAGTGAGTAGACCCAGGTAGGAGGCGGGTAAGAACAGCAGCACAACGGGGATACGAGGGGAACCCACGGTAGGGGGTCATTACAGCGAGATGGCCAGTGGGAGCACATGTGTTTTGAGGAGGGAGTTCAATGTTGTCAGGGTGTCTCTTCAGTTCAGCTAAGAGCCCTAGCACCCACGGTGCTGAGAGCCCTAGCGCCCACGGTGCTCAGAGCCCTAGCACCCACGGTGCTGAGAGCCCTAGCACCCACGGTGCTGAGAGCCCTAGCACCCACGGTGCTGAGAGCCCTAGCACCCACGGTGCTGAGAGCCCTAGCACCCACGGTGCTGAGAGCCCTAGCACCCACGGTGCTGAGAGCCCTAGCACCCACGGTGCTGAGAGCCCTAGCACCCAGGGTGCTGAGAGCCCTAGCACCCACGGTGCTGAGAGCCCTAGCACCCACGGTGCTGATACCCCACAACAACCCTACATACTGGATTAAACCATTTAACCCCAAAGAGGAAAGAATGTCTCCATATTTAAGTTTGAAATGATTAAGTCTCGCATTATGTAATTTAGTCTGAAGAGAGCAAATAATAATCTCCTACTGCTCTTCAAAATGTGTATTTCTTCTCTGTTTCAAGATAAGAGTCTCTTACCGCTCAACAGTTTGTCGGCCAGTCCCTCCTGGTTCATCTCCATCAGGCAGAGCATTGTGATGTCCACCACTCCCTCTATGGCGCGCCTCCTCTGCTCCTCCTTCTTATCATCCACCTCCTCCTCCTCCACTCTCTGACCCTCTGAGCATTGTGGGTAATCTGAGAAGAGATCCCTCCAGAGCTTCTTCAGCTCCTTGTCTAGGAAAGCGTGTGCGTTCTCCTCAGCCCTCTGGAACAGAACAAACATCAAGGAGAACTTTACTCTGAACTCACTGAGGACATCAGAAGCATCTTTCCTGGATTCACGTCCCGCTGGACAAGAGATGCTTTCTAATGTTCATGGAGAGCTGAAGTCAAACGTCTTGGTGGACATTTACACACCTTGATCAGCTCTGTTTGATGCTGCTGTAGAGGACTGGGCACTGGTAACCTTTGACCTCTTCTGGTGTCTGTGGGGAACACACACACACACACACACACACACACACACACACACACACACACACACCACACACACACACACACACACACACACACACACACACACACACACAATTATATTTCCCCAGCCTTGCAGATATCAGTATCAGTAGAGAATGATAACAACCAACTGGTCTGTTTTCATTGTCCGTTTGAAACCCCTACCTCTCCTCTCTGGAGGGGCGTCCATCTTTAAATTGAAATGGTATATCCATAGAGTGGTCACTCTTCATGGAGACACAGCTGGGTCCAGGGGAGTCTGCTCTCTGCTGCTGCTCTGGGCTTCAACACACACACACACACACACACACACACACACACACACACACACACACACACACACACACACACACACACACACACACACACACACACACACACACACACACACATTAATTTTCCCTGACTTGGAAACATCAGTACCAGTTAGGGCTGTCGCAATAATCGCAAAAATGAAATATCGCGATATTTAGAGCACACTGCGGTAGATAATGGGCCATCGCGATCACCGCATATGACCTGGTGCGGGTTGCGCGTTCATGAAACTGACCGTGGAATTCTAGAATGAAACGTGCGTTGCCATGATAACCATTCATTAACGTTCATTAATTTAGTAATGGTGAACTCGCGTTGGATAACGCGAGTAACGCGCCTAACCTGACGCTTGACCAGTGTGTGGTGGTTCAACGCTTCCAACGCAGCTAGATGAGTCCATGTCCATGCAAGTGAACGGAGCGTTCCCTCTTCGTCATAACTATCAAACCAAACATCCTTCACATTCACTGAGCGAACATTATGAAAGTAAAATGCACATTTCTCGCTAAAAATGTTTCCATAAACGCATTTAATGGCGTAACTATGTTACTATTTCCACCCAGAATAAAGATAGTTGTCGGCCGTGGCTGCGCTGGAGTCCGAGGTAGGAAACCCAAACGCCGCCGTGTTTGGGTGATAGAGTTTTAGATCGGGTTAGATTAAATAATCTCTGATATAAAATCTCTGATATAAATAACAATAATCGGGTTAAATAACTTCACATGGTGTGTTTGGTGTGTTTCCAGCGTTCGTAGTGTTGATCAGGAGAGAAATTGTCCGCCAAGACGTTGAGGTTGCTTAGCATCCAGAGACTCTGTCCATGCAAGTGAACGGAGCGTTCACTCTTTGTCATAACTATCAAACCAAACATCCTTCACATTCACCGAGCGAACCTTATGAAAGTAAAATGCACGTTTCTCGCTAAAAATGTTTCCATAAACGCATTTAATGGCGTAACTATGTTACTATATCCACCCAGAATAAAGATAGTTGTCGGCTGTGGCTGCGCTGGAGTCCGAGGTAGGAAACCCAAACACCGCCGTGTTTGGGTGATAGAGCTTAGATCGGGTTTGATTAAATAATCTCTGATATAAATAACAATAATCGGGTTAAATAACTTCACATGGTGTGTCTGGTGTGTTTCCAGCATTCGTATCAGCAGAGAAATAGTCCGCCAAGACGTTGAGGTTGCTTAGCAACCAGAGACTCTGTCCATGCAAGTGAACGGAGCGTTCCCTCTTCGTCATAACTATCAAACCATTCTCCATGGCAACTGGTTCAACACAAACCTTCAGCTCCGTTGTGTCCGAAAAGTTCGCTGACAAAACTCCGGTTACGGGTGTGTTTTGAATTTAAATGTGCATTATCTCGCTTAAACGGCATTTTAAAAAAATTGTGCAATAATATCGCATACCGCGATATTGCGCCCCCTGTTTTCACCGCGGTGAAAATTCCTCAACCGTGACAGCCCTAGTACCAGTAAAGTCTGATAACAAGAGTCTGCTCTCTCCTGCTGGACTCTTGAAGAAAAACAATAAACAGGATTTATGGACGTTCGATAGAAGCTGTATCTTTAGGATCTTTGATATTCCTCACCTCTTCTCAATAGACTGATTTCCATCTTTAAACTGGTCAGGATGATCCATAGAGCGGTCACTCTTCATGGAGACACAGCTGGGTCCAGGGGAGTCTGCTCTCTGCTGCTGGACTCTTCTAGAAAAACAAGAACCAGGAATTATGGATGTTTGATAGAAGCTGTATCTTTAGGATCTTTGATAAATCCTCACCTCTTCTCAATAGACTGATTTCCATCTTTAAAGATAACAGGTTGATCCATAGACCAGTCACTCTTCATGGAGACACAGCTGGGTCCAGGGGAGTCTGCTCTCTGCTGCTGGACTCTTCTAGGAAAACATGAACCAGGATTTCTGTCAGTTTGATAGAAGCTGTACCTATATAATCTCTAGGGCTGTCAAGTTCTGGTCGGTTGGTTGACTGGTTAATCGATATGCACTTGTTAGACCAAATTCCCTTTGGTCGGACAATGGCTGGTGTTCCTTTCATAAGAACAAAGAGCTTCTTAATCCATTATTTTAGGGCCGGGAGGGACAAATGCAGACTGATTTGTTTTATGTTTGAGTGACGGTCTATATTGTGTTAGAAATAACATTAATTATGAATAAATTAGGTTGAAGGCTCCGTAGTTTCTGTTTTAATAATCCTATGGTTTAATAAACGATAAGACTTATACAACAAGAGGTCAAACCCCCGGGTTCCTCAACGTTGAACTGGCCCATAAGGAAGACCGCTAGTCCTAACTTACTGAACCTTTACTCCACTACTAACTCATTGATTCCAACCAAGTCATCGATCTGGCAGCATTTGGTTAAAAAGGACGACAAAATAGCATGCAAAGTGTAGAGTAAGTTTGTGGGCAGATCAGCTAAAATGGTAAGGCATTAGTACTTTTTTCTTATACGTCTGTGATTCTTCAACCCCCTTCGTGTTTAACGCTCGCTAGGCTTTGAGTGGGAACACATCAGAATTGGCTTCTTGTCACTAATCCCAGCAGCATCCAGTGGGCCCCGTTATATTACACACAGATAAAAGCTATAATCAATTCTTCGGTGGTGTCGTCTATAAACGACGCTGCCCGACGCTCCGTGGCTCGTCCGCTGTCTGCTTCATATTGAAGCTCTGCCCTAACCGAGTGGACTCGGACCGAGAGGGGGTCTGAAACCCACTGCCCTTCTCCAAACAGCCCTTATGTGATGTTGAGGCTAGCAGGTAGAGTACAACGCACTGTGGTAGATTATGTTGATCCAGAGATAACGGACGCATTGTTTTTATAATCATCTTTTCACCATCGACCAATCGATTGGTCAGAGAGTAGGTTGAATTTAAGACTACAGCCCAAATCATCATCTCTAATCAATCCTCACCTCTTCTCAATAGAATGATTTCCATCTTTAAATTGCACAAGAGGATGTTCCATAGAGCGGTCACTCTTCATGGAGACACAGCTGGGTCCAGGGGAGTCTGCTCTCTCCTGCTGCTCTGGGCTTCAACACACACACACACACACACACACACACACACACACACACACACACACACACACACACACACACACACACACACACCTTTTACTCAGACTAATGATGGAGTCATGATGCATCACTGCTGAGCTCTGAGATGGACAACAGTCACAGACAGAGAGATCCTCTTCTTACCTCTTAGCTTTGCTCCGGCGGCCATGTTCCCCAGACAGAGTGGTCTTAGAGGTAGGACCCCCCTCCTCTCTCTCCTCATCCATAGTAGACTGGAGACCTGGACACAAACACAACTCATCCATCACTTCAATTGCCTTTTCAACTTCAGCCGTTTATTGAGAGAGGTCATTGAGACTTGCGTCACACTAAAGCATTATGGACGTCATAGACCATCAATATGAACCCCACAACATAACCACACCGCCCTCACTACAGTACAGATGGGTACAGCAGATGACCGATGAATTATTAAACACCTTGGAGACTGTAACTGTGCTTAAACTACAACGCAAAAAAGATATACAATAGACTCAAAAAATGCATTGCGGTACAATTAAAGTAAAGAACGTTAGAACAATTTCTCCACTGGACCAAAGTCTGAATTCTGTCACATTACTGAACCACAGATTCAATATAGATCAACTGGTGAAGCTCAACACATCGATAGTCAATACGCACAAATATATAACTTATATCTAAATATCACCACATTGAAAGGGACTTCTTTCACGTCCTTCCTTTAATTCGGAGTAGCATCAAGACAAACGAATCTCTTGAATATTGAACGCAGTGTTCAATTTACCACACGGGTCAGAAAAGCAGTGAAACATTAACTAATGTATTCTCTACAGTAAACTCTGTCTTTAATTGATAAGCGATACACGGAGACACATACCGAGATGAGGTCATTATTATATACAGCAACCTAAAGACAATATTAACGGTAGTAAACTGGTTGTTCATTATCATATACATAACCTAAAGACAATATAAACGGTAGTAAACTGTAGGCCTACCTTACCTTATCGTTTCTACTCCGGGATTATATTGCGTCCATACGGTATAAAGTTGTAAAAGTTTAAATGTAAGGGAAGAAACGGAGGTTAGAGTGTTTCTAAAACAAGTTAATCAGGTGAAAGGAAGTCAAAGAAAGTCTCTTCGCTGCGACACCGTTGACTCGCAGTTGAAAAAAACCCGGGACAACGCCTCTCTCAGTGCGGGCACGTGATATCTGTGAAGACGAATGTTATGAATGCAGTGTTCGCGCACAATACACACACACACACACACACACACACACACACACACACACACACACACACACACACACACACACACACACACACACACACACACACACACACACACCTCTTAGAGTCAGGTACAGAGAGAGATAGAGTATGGTAACATCCCCCTTATAAGGTAGTGGTGTCATTAGCCACCTCCTGAACAAATACAGTTACATGCATAATGATGCAATCATACACTTATCCACTCTCAAAACACACACACACACACACACACACACACACACACACACACACACACACACACACACACACACACACACACACACACACACACACACACACACACACACCAAACTGTTGGAACGGGAAGTACTTCAGGAACCGAGAGAGGAGAGATAGAGAGCGAGAGACAGAGAGACAGAGAGAGAGTGATACAGAGAGAGAGTGAGACAGCGAGAGAGTGAGACAGAGAGAGAGTGAGACAGAGAGAGAGTGAGACAGTGAGTGAGCAGGAAGAAGCAGAAGAGATCTCAAGTTAGTTTTCTCTCTGTGAGGAACAAGCTGTGAGGGTCTGGTCTGAGGAGAGGGTCTGGTCTGGGGGGTCTGGTCTGGGGGGTCTGGTCTGAGGAGAGGGTCTGGGGGGTCTGGTCTGAGGAGAGGGTCTGGGGGGTCTGGTCTGAGGAGAGGGTCTGGGGGGTCTGGTCTGAGGAGAGGGTCTGGGGGGTCTGGTCTGGGGGGTCTGGTCTGAGGGGTCTGGTCTGAGGAGAGGGTCTGGTCTGGGGGGTCTGGTCTGAGGAGAGGGTCTGAGGAGAGGGTCTGGTCTGGGGGGTCTGGTCTGAGGAGAGGGTCTGGGGGGTCTGGTCTGGGGGGTCTGGTCTGAGGAGAGGGTCTGGGGGGTCTGGTCTGAGGAGAGGGTCTGGGGGGTCTGGTCTGAGGAGAGGGTCTGGGGGGTCTGGTCTCACACACACACACACACACACACACACACAGAACTGTTGGAAGGGGAAGTACTTGAGGAAGCAAGAGGGAGAGCGAGAGAGAGAGAGCGAGAGAGCGAGAGAGAGAGAGAGAGAGAGAGAGAGAGAGAAAGAGGGAGAGAGAGAGAGAGAGAGAGAGAGCGAGAGAGAGAGAGAGCGAGAGAGAGCGAGAGAGAGAGAGAGAGATTAAATCGGTTAACTATCAGAACAAGTGAATGGTTAATCGTCCTGTGGATTAATTGTTCGAGTTTGTACAAAAAACCAGTTTCACATCAAAAGCAAAGACAGCGAAGCTAAGCACTGCTTCGGGACCGCTATAGTTCTAGTTCCGGTTCTATATATAGTTGGGACCGAGACGCTCAGTCTGCTCTGTCCTGTGTGTGTGTGTGTGTGTGTGTGTGTGTGTGTGTGTGTGTGTGTGTGTGTGTGTGTGTGTGTGTGTGTGTGTGTGTGTGTGTGTGTGTGTGTGTGTGTGTGCGTGTGCAACCCAGTCGCCAAGAAAAAACGTTGACGGTGTACGTTTCCATGAACACTGGATACGTAGCATTTCAACGTAAAACAGCGTGTTATACCTACAGTATCCACGCGTGCCGCTGTGGAGGCGGGTTTCGGGGTTTGGGTTTCACGGCAAATTGTGGACACGATTGTTGAGGGTAATTGTTGTTGCCGTAGCCCACTAGCCGACTGACTTCCTCCTCCACACTCCCTGTTAACCACCTCGGCCCCCCTGCCCACCCCCCTGCTACTCACCAGGGGGAGTAGGGCCCCCCCGCCCACCCCCCCGCTACTCAGGGGGAGTAGGGCGTCCCACCGCTCCCTACACCCCCACAGGTCCCCCTAGCCCCTCTTAGACACCCCAACACACTCACTTTAACCGTTTAAAACCTCCCGTTATCCCCTCTCTCCTGGCCCTCCCACCTCTTTCCCTTAACCTAATGGCCTCTCACTGGGACAGCGCCAGCCCCCCCGTCGTCCACCAGGGGGCGCCTGTACCTTTGGTTTCTCCACCACTCTCCCGACTAGCAGAACCTGCTCCTGGAAACAACAAGCAGAGTGATATTAGCACTGATTCAAATAATAAACAACCAAAACTGTTCTCCTTTACTGCCCGAGTTCATTCTCCCCCTCACTCACCCCCTCCAACACTGTTTTAGATGCCCCCAGCAGAACCATTACCCAGCGTGTATTGATCCCTAGCTCACCTGGCATAGTCCAATGGCCCCCACTGACCCCAGCCTCTCCTCCTCTCCCCCGCCCCCCCCCCCCCCTCCTCTCCTCCCCCCCCCCCCCCCCACCCTCTCCACCTCCTTCCTTTTGTTCTAGACCATCAAATGAAGATCAACCCAGGCCCCCCCCCCCCCTCACCAAACCATTGGTACCCCCCTAGCCTCCCAGTGGGCTCTGGCCATTAGGAAGCCTCTTATCATTATGGGGGATTCTAACATCGCCCCCACCCCCACATTTAAACGGTCGGAGGTTCAGGCCCACAGGTTCCCGGGAGCGACCCTCAGACACCTCACTGCGGTCCTGCTTAGATCCCCCTCCCCCAGGCCTGGCATCAGACCGGTGGTTTTTAGGTAGACATAAACAACGGTCTTAGGGAACAAACAGCCGTTACCGTTATCAAAGACATCGACGTCGCGTTGGAACAGCCAGAGCTGAAGTCCCTCAGGCCCGTCTCGTCATTCCTCTCCTCTCTGTTTCCATCGAGCTATCCCTTCACCAGTTCCACTGCACTGAGGCCTTTAGCAGCTTTGTGAGAGACAGCATAGAGGAGGTGGACCCCCGATGCGGTCACCTTAAACAACGGTCTCTCCTTCAACTCCAGACGACCCAGGACAGCGTCCATTGGGCTCGGGGACGGGGGTTAGGGCTATGCTACCCATAACCCTAACCCTTACCCTCTTATTCATTGGAGGCTTCTTTTATGTGACAGGATGGTATGGATGTGTGAATGGTTTTACTATCTCTTATTTATCTTTTTTTATATTCCTATTTTTTTATTTATTCATTTAATCTATTTTGCACTTATCTGCCAGCACTTACCTTTACCCTGTGTTATTTTAATACTTCTTGCATGCTTTTACCATGTTTTTATTATATATGTATATGCGTTTGCAATTTTGGGGTTCCTTTATTTTTCGCCCATGACTTCTACTGAGATTGCAGTGTGCTCCTTTTTATTCCTATATTTTGTATAAATGCGCATGATTTACTAATATTGAGAGGATGTGTATGGATGGGTCTGGATGCGTGGATGTGTGTGTGTGTGTGTGTGTGTGTGTGTGTGTGTGTGTGTGTGTGTGTGTGTGTGTGTGTGTGTGTGTGTGTGTGTGTGTGTGTGTGTGTGTGTGTGTGTGTGTGTGTCTCTCTTGTTTTGCCCTCTACCCCCAGCACCTTGCCAGGGTTGACAGATAGTATAAACTCCTCTCCATCAAACCACGCAGACGAAAAGTTACAGTTCACTCTTTATGGTGAGGTGAAGTAGGGTAAAACTGAGGAATGGAAGTACAGCATTTCAGTATGAGAATAACAGAATGCTGTAAAATTAGCTTAGCTACTAAGTTAGCTTGCTAATGTAAGAATATCCATCCATCTAATTTGTTTACAAAGTTTCCTTAATCTCATTATACATCAAACCCCCTTAACATAGCAATACAGATAACGTACCAACGATGCTTTCAAAGGCTAACTTGAAACCAGAGGAGACGCAATTATGAAGACGAGTGCGAGTACCATGCTTTCCGATCAAGTGAATGTAGTGTAATGGAGTGAAAGGCATGCATATCGGAACATATTCCAGAAAGATACCAAAGTCCGCCAGTAGATGGCATCACAGGACCATCAATAAACATAAAAGACTGAATTACACAGGAGAAAACATACATGTAACAGAACACATATATTTAGAAATATATACATATATATTAATATATCTATATATAAATATATTTAGAAATATATACATATATATATCTATATCTATATCTATATCTATATATATATATATATATAGATATAGATATATGTATATACTTCTATGCGTGCGTGTGCGGGCGGGGTCCTCAGACCCCCCCTTTTATTTACTCTGATGTACTTTTCATCCTTTCCAACAGAAGTGTGTTTCTATTGGCCCGTTGGCTGTGTCACCGTCAGCAGTTACCAGGGACCGTCCTGCCGTCGCCTCTACCCACCACGGGACCACCACCCTCTCAGGCTACCCACCACGGGACCACCACCCTCTCAGGCTACCCACCACGGGACCACCACCCTCTCAGGCTACCCACCACGGGACCACCACCCTCTCCTCTACCCACCACGGGCCCACCACCCTCTCCTCTACCCACCACGGGCCCACCACCCTCTCAGGCTACCCACCACGGGACCACCACCCTCTCCTCTACCCACCAAGGGACCACAACCCTCTCAGGCTACCCACCACGGGACCACCACCCTCTCAGGCTACCCACCACGGGACCACCACCCTCTCCTCTACCCACCACGGGACCACCACCCTCTCCTCTACCCACCACGGGACCACCACCCTCTCAGGCTACCCACCACGGGACCACCACCCTCTCCTCTACCCACCACGGGACCACCACCCTCTCAGGCTACCCACCACGGGACCACCACCCTCTCCTCTACCCACCACGGGACCACCACCCTCTCCGGCTACCCACCACGGGACCACCACCGTCACCGTCAGCAGGTCAGAGCCCCCTCACAGCTCCACCCTTTTGAAATAGATCTATCTTTATTGAAGTGTCTTCACCCTGGAGGCCTACCTACACCAATCGCACCAACACCACACAGCCACACTACCACGCAGACAACAGACGCACGCTACCTCCCCCACCTACATCCCGTTATAGACCCCCCAGCCTTCAGTATAGACCCCCACACACCCACCACCACCACAATAGACCCACACACACACATATCAAACCACAGAACACACCAGACCCACACCAACACACCCACACACACAACCACTCAGACCACAAAGACCACCTCCACCCTCCACCCGTCCTCTCCTCCCACCACCACCAACACACACCCGGTACATTGCACCAGATGGTCCAACCCGTGGAAAAGACAAAGTATATTTTAAAATACTCCAGGCCCTGCACCACAGGGACACAGCGGACAGAGCGGTGTCCTCCCGGGAACTCCCCAGGGGGATGTCACGACAGGTCCACAAATGATCCCACTTCATCAAACCCATCACCCACAGACACCACATCACAAAGAAATAATGACAACACCAACACCTGGATGCACAATGACATGTTGATCCTAACAGAACACTACACACACACAATAGACCAACTCACACAAACACCCCAGCCCACCAACACACTCTCACTTAAGACCGCTACCAACTGGGCACACAAGAGGTTGGGCCACAGACTATTAGCCACCACCTTCCATCAACTAGAACACACACTACTCCATACACCGTCCGCCCCTCACTCACCACTCATCACCAACCCACACCCCCTCAACCTACTCCCCCCCTCCCCCATACCGACCAGTCCCCATACCACCCCACCTCGAGCCTGGACCTTCCCCTCACCGACACCTCCACAGCCCACACTCAGCCACACAGACCCCCCCCCCCCCCCCCTCTGCCTCCCCAACCAGCACCCACACACACCCTAGATCACTCTATTCAGGCCCACGCCCCACACTGACGGAGCTCACAACTATACACACAACCAGAAACACAACAGACCCCCCCTCACACAACCAGCCCTCCCCCTCCCCCCTCCCTCAAGGATAAGGGGGAGGGGGAGGGCCCCCACCTTCCCTACCTGCTGCAGGAGCCAGGACCCCCACAGAGTCGCACCACACACCCTCCACACCACCTCAGATCAATTACCCCCCCCCAACTCAACCAACCCCCCCCCACCCATCCCCACCCTCTCCCCCGCTCCACCCAGTCAGAAATCCTCCCACCAGATGAACCTCCACCTCAGAGGACCGAGCAACAACCAACACACCACCATACACCACCCTCTCTCCAGAGTCCCCCCTCACTCCATCCAGACACTTGACTCCAACCTCTCCCACTCCCAACCCCCGCAAGGAGACGATCCTCCACCCAGACGCACAGGTCATTCATACCCAGAACTCCCCACCAGATTCCACCACACCCCACACACCAACACCCAGCAGACCCCTCCTTAGATCACACACACGCACCAACCTCATTGTGGACCTTGTTGACTCCCCCCCCCCCCCTCCCTCATAGGTGTCACCAGTGGCCTGGCGAAAAATCTAAGAGCAATGATGAAGGGGCCTACTAAGGTCAACACGACCACAACGAACCCAACTGACCAAAAGTCTCCCCCCTCCCCCCACAACCTTCTTACCAGGTCACTGTTGACACCAACCCTCCGGCCCCCACTGCCCCCCCCCTACACTACCCCCTCCAGATATCAAACCACAGTCCATCCCCTCCCCGACCAATCCTGCAGTCTTAAAATACTATCGACCCCCCTACCATAAGGTTAGGGGGGGCCACAAGCTGCAGGATTAGTCGTACCTAGGACACACACCCACACTCATCATCCGCGACTACAATCTCTATAGAATTCCCCCACACACACACGCACACACATACAAATAGACAGTTATCCCGGGGCCACCATAGGACATATCTTACACATCCTACAGAAAACACCAACACACACTCACACACAAACAGTCATCCTTTCAGTCGGCATAAACAACATGAATCACAACCCCGAACTTACATCCATCAAACAAATATCGGCCCTTAATAAACAGGCTCTCACCACATTCCCCAACGCCACCATCCACTTCCCAGTCATCAACCACTCACCGACACAACAGCAGAACCTACGCCACTCAACAGCTACACAGTCACTGATCTCAGTCCCCTACCAGAAACTCCCCACGACATCTTCACCACTCAACCTGACAACATCCCAACCGGTACTTCCCTCAGCCCCCACCTTAGACCCCCTGGCCGGCAGAACGGTCCCCGTGGAGGCCCAGGTCCTCAACACGGTCCCACACTCACTGAGGAGCCCGCTGTCCTCACAGCGTTCACCCACCGCCAGCCCAGAGACAGCCCCACCGGCACCTCCACACACACATTAACACACATCAGCTCAGCCACAATATATTAATTAATATATACACCTCCACACACACATTAACACACATCAGCTCAGCCACAATATATTAATTAATATATACACCTCCACACACACATTAACACACATCAGCTCAGCCACAATATATTAATTGTAGAGTTGTTGTTTCCATTGCGCATAGGCTATTCTAATTAGTCCGACATCATATGACGAGTGTTGCGGATGGCACTTCAAAAGCGTGCAGTAACAGGCTATTGGTTTCTTTTTAATTCTTACTCACAATTAGTTTAGTTAACATGTTTTAATGTAGCTCAAATTATACTAGTTAAAAATAGATATAAATTGTGGGTGTGGTCATACGCCGGTCGTTTCTGCCCCACCGAGATGAAGGGGCACCGCACGCTACTGCTTCCTATGCTGCGACCAAACCTGTTGCTGGAGGCAGAGTTATTTGCAGACAGACCAGCACATTAACTTTTTAAAACACACACACACACACACACACACACACACAAACATATCCGTATAATTAATTGAGGTGTAAGACACCTCCCTCTGCTGGACAGTTTGGACAACAGTCTCACACCAAACTACATTTTCCGTTTGAACCAACAAAGCTATTGTACATCGATGGGAGACCGGGTTGGTGGTTTGAACGTGTTGTAGTAGCAGAGAATGGCCTGCGGGGGCAGTATGTACATTGTTAAATACATGAATAGGCTTGAATTTAGTGGTAACATGGATGTTTGATATTTAGCTTGACATTAACCAAGTCAAAGGACAATTAATGAAACGCACCAAACATGCAGAAGTCAATGTAGGATTTTAATATACAGTATAAACAACAACACTTGACAAAGTTGAATACATACTTTTGTAAAGGAAAGCAGAGGAAAACATTTTCCCAAATTAATAATTTCAAAATGTCACCACCATTCACAAAAGCAAATGAAGGGGTTTGTGTAAAACCAGTCCTCCCTGACCAGCTCTGTCCCTGACTCTAAACCCTGACTCTCAACCCTAACGCTGAACCCTCTGAGGGCAGGAAGACGGTCCTTCAGTGTAAAGCTTCAAGAAGACACTCCTTCAGAGTAAAGGTTCGAACCACGGAGAAGGAAGAAGAAGGTAAGGAGTAGAGATTAGTGAAGTAGTGAGGTTTGTGACAGACGTGAGGGTAAGGCGTGTGGAAGCACACAGGTACATGTGGGATCAAGAAGATCACTCCCACTGGAGGTCAATGATCCATCAGGATCAGACCGCTGAGTTCAGCAGGTCTTCTGGAAGACGAGGCTAAGATGAACTGAGGAGACGGGACCAGCAGGATCAGGTGGGGTTCAGCTCAGGTGAGTCTGACCCCGACCAAACAGGATCAGGTGAGGTTCAGCTCAGGTGTGTCTGCCCGGAGCGAACAAGGACATGGATTACGTTCAATATTCAAAAGAGGCAACATTATCTGAACCAAAGATAAGACATTAAGGAGCAGGCAGGCTTTAGGGCGCCTTGCTCAAGGACGCATCACTGTATTCTGAGGACTTGAACCCGGCACCATTGGTCTGAGAGTTGAACCCCCTACCTGGTCCAGATAATGCAAACTTACGAGGAATCCTTGATGGTAGAGTCCTGGTGGTCCTCAGGATTTGCCTTCCAGATGTATGGCTTCTCCGTCAATCCTCCAGATTCCTGGTCTGGTTACAAACGTAATTTGGCTCTAATGTAAGGTAACAAACACAGGAGTAGGTGGGCTCTAATGTAAGGTAACAAACACAGGAGTAGGTGGGCTCTAATGTAAGGTAACAAACACAGGAGTAGGTGGGCTCTAATGTAAGGTAACAAACACAGGAGTAGGTGGGCTCTAATGTAAGGTAACAAACACAGGAGTAGGTGGGCTCTAATGTAAGGTAACAAACACAGGAGTAGGTGGGCTCTAATGTAAGGTCACAAACACAGGAGTAGGTGGGCTCTAATGTAAGGTAACAAACACAGGAGTAGGTGGGCTCTAATGTAAGGTAACAAACACAGGAGTAGGTGGGCTCTAATGTAAGGTAACAAACACAGGAGTAGGTGGGCTCTAATGTAAGGTAACAAAGACAGGAGTAGGTGGGCTCTAATGTAAGGTAACAAACACAGGAGTAGGTGGGCTCTAATGTAAGGTAACAAACACAGGAGTAGGTGGGCTCTAATGTAAGGTAACAAACACAGGAGTAGGTGGGCTCTAATGTAAGGTAACAAACACAGGAGTAGGTGGGCTCTAATGTAAGGTAACAAACACAGGAGTAGGTGGGCTCTAATGTAAGGTAACAAACACAGGAGTAGGTGGGCTCTAATGTAAGGTAACAAACACAGGAGTAGGTGGGCTCTAATGTAAGGTAACAAACACAGGAGTAGGTGGGCTCTAATTACGCGTAACAAAGTAGCAGCTGTAGTTTGTCTGGTAACCAACAACAGTAGTATGCCTCAACTTAACTACTGGACAAACTAATCCTGTGTTACAACAAGGCGATCCGTTTACTTTATGCAAACTGACGAGGATCCTTGTTGATAGAGTGATGTCGTCCTCCAGAGTCTTGGCTCCTCCATCAGCACTCCTCAGCCAGAGTCCTGGTCTGGAACAAACAGCTCAAATCTGGCCCCAACGTCTGGTAACAAACATGTAGTTTGTCTTATTTTCAAGCTCTCTATTTCCACTTTTTTATGTTAATAAAAACATACAATCCAAATTGTTAGAGTGATTTTCATCCTCCAGATTCACGGCTCCCCTACCAGCTCGCCTCCGCTCCAGAAACACGTGGTAGATGACAAATGTCAAAGTAACAGCTGTATTTTGCCCTTTCAAGTTAACCATGTTCAGTAAATACAAACTTACAAGGAATCCTTGTTGTCAATTCCTAATCGTCTTACAGCTTCTCAGCTCCCCCACCAGCTCTCTTCAGACAGATTCATAGTCTTGAACAAACAGCGGAAGTCTTGCTTTAATGTGTGGTAAAACAGATGTAGTTGTCTGGTATATTAACAAACGCCGGTAGTTTGTGGTAGCAGTATTCTACGGTAAGTGGCACTGAGTGTGATGATCACTCCTACCAGGTAGGGCCTCCATCAGTTCCTCCACCAGGCAGGGCCTCCATCAGTTCCTCCACCAGGCAGGGCCTCCATCGGTTCCTCCACCAGGCAGGGCCTCCATTGGTTCCTCCACCAGGCAGGGCCTCCATCAGTTCCTCCACCAGGCAGGGCCTCCATTGGTTCCTCCACCAGGCAGGGCCTCCATTGGTTCCTCCACCAGGCAGGGCCTCCATCAGTTCCTCCACCAGGCAGGGCCTCCATCAGCTCCTTCACCAGGCAGGGCCTCCATCAGCTCCTTCACCAGGCAGGGCCTCCATCAGCTCCTCCACCAGGCAGAGCCTCCATCAGCTCTTCCACCAGGCAGGGCCTTCAGCACGGCTTCTCCATCAGACCTTAACTACTGAGGATTTTAGTGTTTCAGATGAGCTTGGTGATGGTTACCTTCTGGTCCGGTGCTGCAGGCCCCTGGTCTCCAGCCTCAGTCTCCGGTCCATCCTGGCACCACAAGCCGGTCCCCAGCCTCTCAGCCTCGCCTTTCAGCTACAGCAGCAGGTTTACATCAGCATTTGCCCAACAATAATGATTTATTATTACAAATATTTATTTGACTCCGAAACTGATTTTTATTTATTATTTTATAACTCAACGCTAGAAAAGATTGGAGAGATCAGACATGAGCATCCCGTTTTGGGAATGAAGACAGAGCAGTCCACAAGTTTAAAGAAGTGGTACAGCCCATGCATTGAAACTGACTCACACCAGAGCACTGACCTGTTCTGGAGGACTTCTGACAGGAGGTGGAGGTCTGGCTCTGGGTGAGGAGGTGGAGGTCTGGCTCTGGGTGAGGAGGTGGAGGTCTGGCTCTGGGTGAGGAGGTGGAGGTCTGGCTCTGGGTGAGGAGGTGGAGGTCTGGCTCTGGGTGAGGAGGTGGAGGTCTGGCTCTGGGTGAGGAGGCAGACACCTTGGGACAAACTACATGTTACCTTTTTGTACAGTTCTAGAGTTTCTTCTACTGTAACATGTGGGAAAGACATTATTTTAGCTTTGTTATTATCCAGTTGGTAACTAAGTACCAAAGTCGTTGTTTAACGTCTTTAACGGTTTTACTTCGACGGCAATTATTGACACCAGATATTTAGAACATACGAAAGCTGAAGTAACAAAGAACACTAAGCAGTATCGATATTAAATCAAATATACTCAGCCATATTCAGGTGCAGGGTTCCGTCGAAGAAATGCCAAATTGTCATCCACCTTAAAATGATCTTCAGCCTTCACTGATGATCAGAAATGGGCCCGCAAGTAGTACGCTGTTTCGAATGCAGCGAGAGTCCCGTCAACGTGGCTTAAGTCGGTGCAACAGTCGGAAATGATCAACTTATTTTACGATGTACGCGTCAGTGTGTATTCAATATCAAAAGTAATTAGTTTAAGATAAGGGGCAACAATTCCTAATGGAAACCGACTGAAAAATAGTTTCTGTTGGCAACGGCTGGAAGATACGCAAATACAATCCAGAACGTTCCGCCAGATACCCTCAGGGGATTCACGTCCAACTAACAGCCACGTGGGTTCTTATGGTTGTCAAGACTACAACGTTCTATGCTAACCATTTAGACTAAATCAAGTGAGCGCACTCAGAACCTTCCACGGCGGGAAGCACAAACCGTCCGACTGGAATCCGAACATTCCGGCCGGAACCAACCAAAGAAAAAACAGAACCAGCGCCTCACCTTGAGCTGAACGGAGGAAGATCCAGAAGTCCAGCGATGGTCTTCATAAAAACACAGCCAACAGACTTACCTTGATGTGATCTGTTTGTTGCTGTTGGTCATTACTGCTATTCAGTGTACCTTTACATTATTATGCACCCAGTGTGTACAAGTTAAATCACTCAAAACCGTACGAAGAACCGAACCACCATGTACGTTCCACAACAACATTAAACCACAACTCCTTGCTTAAAAACAATGGAATAATTCAATACAAAACCGTGTCTACATTTTAAAATTAAAAACAACAATTATCGATATTCAGGGTACAAACCATACAGATCAAATCAAAACAGTGAGCTCACAGAGAGCCGACGATAGCCAAGCAATGTCACCCTGACCGCCTCACTACCAACAGAAAATCATGCCAGCCAAACAACACATGTACAGGTCCAGTGAGAAGTGGGCATTTGAGCGAAAGGACTGCCCATAATAAAATTAAGCCCAATTCCTGAACTATCCAACCATCTTCATGGTTTAAAGATTTAAAGACTTAAATTACAATTGTGTTCGAATCACCGTTGTCTGCTCCCTCTTTACTTATAAAACTCTATATCTCCATCGCTATAGTGTTGCATCCTACTCATGAGGGTGTGGTCTGAGTGAGCAGAGATGCGTGCTGGGATACAGTGCCGTCTGAAGTCTTCAGTTCTATAGACACGCCCCTCAGTAGAAACCAAGTGTTTGAGAATCTGTCGTGACATCAGTTACATGAGCTGTAATATCCTTCAAGATGGCACCAGGATTCACAGAGCAGAAAGGCCAAGAAAAAGATGTGAGGGTTCTTCCTGTCAGTCAGTGAAACACAACAACGGTCTTCATCAGAGTACTATGGCACTCAAACGTTCTCTTCTATACACATTGTAGCCCCAGTGAAGGTTTCCCTGCCTCCTCAGCTGAAGAGCACAACTTCAGCTTGAAGAGCGCACTAGTTGGAGTTCCTAGATTGGTTCTGATTTAAGGGAACCGAAGATCCACAGGGCTCTCCATCAATCCAGCCAGGTAGGAAGAGCCGTCTCATTACAGGTGTGAAGGTCATCTTGAACATCCATTGAGGTTCCTTTCCAACTTCAGAGTCCTTGTGGAATGCCTTTAGGTATCCATCCTCCATTTATCCTGATTGGTGTAGTCCTAGTTTGAAGTCGCTGATCTGAACACGCCGCTTGCATCCTTTTACACTTGATTTAGATACTCTCCTTCCTGCCCAGTGTGTTGGATATCGCTCCGGAGCGTCGCTTCCAATACACCAAGCCAATCACACAGACCCCCATATGAAAATTATCAATGTCAAAGCAAGCAGGACGCAGAACCCAGGAAACACACGTAGAACCCCGTGCCGGGTGTGAGTGGGACACACACACACAGTAGAACCCTCACGATGCCAAAAATCTTCCATCTCATGTCAAACCCACACACACCATAAAAAGCAGCCATAAAAGACCAAATACTCCTGCAGGGTAAAAACCTCATGCCAAATAACATTCCATCATCCACCCCCAGCTCTTCTGTCAGGGCACCCAGAACAGAACCACCAATATCTCCAGAGACGTAAATTATGTACAATATTCTTCAGTGGCGTCCCACATTGGTGATGGACTATGCTTGGTGTCTCCATTCACGCTGTTTCAACGTCTCTGAAGTCATGCGTTTGTAGTCCAGTGGTTTAGTGATTGAGGGGCCTTCAAAGATGCAAACGGTGCAGCTTTAGTCAGCCTGAGGACAGGAAGGACGTCATCTGTTCAGAAGACCATCCAGTGGAGGGGGGTGGCTCTTGAGGAGCAGGATCCATCTTGGAATGGCCCCAAAAGAGACCTTCTCTGAAATGAAACTGTTCCTGAGGAGTCACGATGCCTGGAGGGGACTGTTGAAAGTGTTCCATGGTTCTCTGTGTCAGACTGAAGTTGTGTTTTAGTCGTTGAGATGAGGAGCTCCCTCATCTCCCCCTGGTGTTTCTCCTTCTGAATCCCTGTCTCCATCTTAAAGAACATTCCGGTCCATGTAACTGACGTCACGACGGTTTCTCAAACACTCGGTTTCCCCTGAGGGGGCGTTGTCTACAGACATGTAGACTTCAGACAGCTCTATATCCCAGTATGCACCTCTGCTCACTCAGACCACACCCTCCTCAGTACAGCAACACTCATGTGATTGAAGATGCAGAGCTCAGGAGAGTAGCTGGAAAGAAGACTGAAGGACATCAGAACCCAACCCATTACTCCAGCTTACAACAATAACTTTGAACCTGAAAGCATTTTAACAAACCATTCAACCAACATAAACCAAACGCCTAAGTAACCCATGAACCAATAAAAGATCCTTACTAATCAGATCAACCTTCAGCCTAACGGGTTAACTCACCAGGAAGCCAACATACATCAATGTGCCCAAGAGTAATGAGAAACTAATGACTTACAGTTCGCAGTTTCATCTTCATGTTAAAGTTGGGATACTCACAGTACTGCAGTTAGATATCATGATAGACCTTTGAAGGAACAAACAGTTTACTTATTATTGTCCCCAAACTTGGGCACTGTCCCAAGGTTCAACTTCTACCATTGCCATTAAATCAGAGAAATGAATGCCAATACAAATTCAGGGCTTTTGGGATCATCCAAGCTTTTAAATAATGTTTAAGATAAATAAGTTATACTAATTATTTGACTGTCATTATTCAAGAGTGATTACTTCCTTACTTTGAGAAGTTTGAATGTATTGTCTCTAAATGTTACTTGCAGGTAAAATCATTATTTAATTTCAAATGAGAGTTAAACCACCACAATCCCTGATTTCCTTCCACACATTATCAGTGATTTATATTCAACATACAAGTCAATGCAGCTTGTGCTTTGCTACACCATTTCTACTCACATCAGGTCCAGATGAGATGCTCCGCTTTACCTTCAAAAAGTCTTTAAACCTGTGAAACAGGAAGAGATGACAAATAAGTCACAACAGAGCTCAACAGAACATTACCACACGTTCTAGTTTCTGAGAACACAACAACATACCGTGTTTGGGAGACGATAAACTGCCAAACAGTGGAGGACACAAATGTATTGTCAGTTTCCCTCTTATGTGAAATGCACCAGATGCAACCAATGAACCAATTAAGGAAACCACATGGCGTGCGAGCTGCGCAGGTGAGCTAAATAGTAAAACTCAACCCTGGTTCGACCATCCTCTGGTCGCCTTGGTAATAGTGAAAGTCTGTTTAAGCTCTGTGTTTGATCTTAAATGACCTCCCTCATTTTGATTAAAATGACAAGTCTGATTTGACAGATTTAAATTCATACTTCAAAACGAAGAAATTCTTCATTCAATTCACCTTACTGTGTGGTTTGGTGTGTGTGTGGTGTGTGTGTGTGTGTGTGTGTGTGTGTGTGTGTGTGGTGTGTGTGTGTGTGTGTGTGTGTGTGTGTGTGTGTGTGTTACTACTGTTTGATGTCAAGTTGGTGAAAAGCAAGTCACGTGTGATCTTGCGTCCATGTGTGTGTAGTGAGGCGGATTTGGACAACAGAGGGCGATGTTTCCACACGAGAACATCTGCTCTCTGTGTGCTCTCTGCGAGATACCGTAGCAACCATAACTTGACAGTATCCCTGAACGGCCCTTTGAGGAGGGAGAAGGAAGGATCATCAAAGAGACCAGATAGAACACATTCACTGGTTAGCTGGAGTCATCGCCCACCACCACACACGTTAACACACACAGACACACACACACCATACAGACACACACCAATACACCATATAGATTCACACCAAATGCAGGCACACACCACAGATACACATATATAATAATAATAATAATAATAATACATTTAATTTTAGAGGCGCCTTTCAAGACACCCAAGGTCACCTTACAGAGCATATAGTCATCATAACATTTTTTAAAAAGCAAGACATTGTGGAAAAAATAAATAAATAAATAAATAAATAAACATAAGCAATAAGAAAATAAATTTAAAAAAAACAATCAAAACAGTGATCAGTTAGACTTGTGTGCGAGTTTGAACAGGTGAGTTTTGAGTTTGTGACTTGAAGGTTGTAATGGTGTCTGATTGTTTTATGTGTGGGGGAGGGAGTTCCAGAGCCTGGGTGCTGAACAGCTGAATGACCGGGCACCCATTGAAGTGAGTCGTGATGTGGGGATACATGGTAGTCCAGCAGAGGTTGAGCGGAGGGAGCGGGAGGGAGTGTATTCTTGGAGGAGGTCGCAGAGATAACTGGGGGCTAGGTTGTGGAGAGCTTTGTAGGTGATATATATATATGAAATATATATATATATATATATATATATATATATATATATATATATATATATATATGTCTAATATATATATATATAGACACATATATATATATGTCTATATATATATATATAGACCAGGTCCAGGACCAGGACCAGGACCAGGACCAGGTGGACCAGGACCAAGACCCAGTGGACAAGGACCAGGACCCGGTGGACCAGGACCCGGTGGACCAGGACCAGGACCCGGTGGACCAGGACCCGGTGGACCAGGACCAGGACCAGGGCCCGGACCAGGTGGACCAGGACCAGGACCCGGTGGACCAGGACCCAGGACCAGGACCAAGGACCTGGACCAGGACCAGGACCAGGACCAGGACCAGGACCCGGTGGACCAGGACAAGGGACCAGGACCAGGACTAGGACCAGGAAAGTCCACTCCCATCTCCCCACATCATACTAAGTGCAGTACTTAGTACAACTCAAAAACTCACCTGTTCAAACTCGCACACAACGTCTAACTGATCACTGTTTTGATTGTTTTTTGTTTTGTTTTGTCTTGTTTTTGTTTTATTTATTTCTTATTGCTTATGTTTATTTATTTTTACACAATGTCTTGTTTTTTAAATAATGTATGATGACTATATGCTCTGTAAGGTGACCTTGGGTGTCTTGAAAGGCGCCCCTAAATTAAATGTATTATTATTATTATTACTTATAACCGCTGTATGTCCGTATGAAAACAGTCAGAATCTCCACAATAACAATGTCCATACTGTCAGCCTGATAACATATAACCTACACCATCCATGTCTTCACTTCCCACCTTCCTCTTTCTTTGTGTATTAAAGCCGGCCTAAGAGCTAAGTGTCCCCACACCTGGAAGGACGTCTAACCTCAGGGCCCCTGGAGGTCCCCGGTGCCCCGCCGTGCGGCGGTGGGTGCGGGGGTGAGGGCTCCAGGGCTCGGCCGGGGGCCCTCTGGCCTGGTGGCCGGTCGCTGAGGGGCAGGACTGGCCGCGGGAGAAGGCCCACTTGGCGGGGGTGTAGGTCTCTCAGGCCGCGGCTCCTGTCGGTCAGACCGATGTGCAGACTGAGGTAAGGCCTGCGGGTGTCTCCGGTGTGGCCGCGGCACTGCGCCGCTGTCCGTCGCCACCGGGTACGACCTCTGTACCCGGGGTCCTCCAGCCCTTCTCTCCCCAGTCTGGACCCTGACGTCCTGGCCCTGATGAAGGGGTGGAAGCGGACATGCAGAGTGGCGGCGGCCGTGGTAGATCCGGCGGGACGACTTTGTCTGTGCGTCTCTTTCCTGAACCCGTCGTCTGTCAACAGGTGCAGGCTGTGGCTTCTCTTCCAACACAGGTAGTGTAGTTCTGATGCGTCTCCCGGTCAGTAGCTGAGCTGGGCTCCCACCGGCTGCTGCCCTAGGGGTAGCTCTGGGACACAACAGAGCCAGATGTGGACCGGCTGCTTCAGGATGTGCTTGGCCGTCTGAACAGCCCGTTCTGCTGCGCCGGTCGCCTGGGGGCGGTGAGGGCTAGTTGTAGTATGGGCAGAACCATACTTCTCACTAAAGTCTTTGACCTCACCGGATGTGAATGTTGTCATTCACCGGTTGGAGTTGTATCCCCCATCTCAGGAACATTGAGCCTGCTTTGAGCCTGTTGATGACTTGTATGCTGGACGGTGAAGAGAGGTGAGCTATTTCGAGGTCCCTTGAGTAATAGTCCGCCACCACGAGGTAATTCTGCTTTTCTACTGTTCAGAGGTCTGCTGCAACGCGCTGCCATCGGCCCTCTGGTAGGGCTGTGGTGAGTAGTGGCTCACGACGCTGAGTAGGTCTGTTTTCAATGTCTCTCTCTCTCTCTCTCTCTCCCTCTCTCTCTGTCTCTCTCTCTCTCCCCCTCTCTCTCTCTCGCTTTCTCTCTCTCTCCCTCTCTCTGTCTCTCTGTCTCTGTCTCTGTCTCTGTCTCTGTCTCTGTCTCCCTCTCCCTCTCCCTCCCCCTCCCCCTCCCTCTCTCTCTCTCTCTCTCTCTCTCTCTCCCTCTCTCCCCCTCTCTCCCCCTCTGTCTCTGTCTCCCTCTCCCTCCCCCCCTCTCTCTCTCTCTCTCTCTCTCTCTCTCTCTCCCTCCCTCTCCCTCTCCCTCTCTCTCTCTCTCTCTCTGTCTCTCTCTCTCTCTCTCATGCTCTAGCTCCTAGAGGGCCCCCCCACAGCGGACGGGTCAACACAAGTTACACATCTAGTGAATCAATCAATCAATCAATGCAAGCGACACCACGATCAATAAATAAATAAAATAAAAGGGAATTGTTGTGTGTCACACACACACACACACACACACACACACACACACACACACACACACACACACACACACACACACACACACACACACACACACACACACAAAATAAATCATGGTAAACAAATATATATAATAAATAAAGGGTTTAAAGGGAGAAGGAACAGGCGCCCATTGAAGGTTTTTGTTGTGGAACAGGACGTGTTTTTTTTTTAATAGTTGCCCTATTTCCCTTAAATTAATCAAAGTGTAAAATAAATTCTCCTACTTTTTATCATTCTTAATGTTATTCAGGGTTTTTTTACTTAAACTTACTTCTAATTATAAATATATAATATTTACTTCTCCTTTAAATAATAACATCCCCTCATAATCCTTGTAAATATGAGCCCACTAAACAATCATGTTCCATAATTCAATCCGTTTAACTTCAACAATCATATTGTGGCGAGCAGCAGGTGAAGGACGAGACGGGAGCCCAGGTTTAGCAGTCGGCCGCAGCTCCGCGCCCCATACACCGCTGGACAACGGAGCTGCCTTTAATAACACCAGCACGGTACACACTAGAACACACGCCGCCATTCAACCACACTAACACTTTCAGTGATGGTGCAATGAACACAACATGAACACAAGAGTCACCAACACACCCCGACATCGATAAACCCCAACCCATGAACCCTGATTAGTTTACCAACCACTAATGACCCAGGAGGGCCCCGAAACGGTCCCACCCCCTAGAACAGGAGAACCCCCAGAATCCTTAGCGAAGGCCCTCGTCTGCCAGACCCCAGAGTCAGCAGGAGCCCTGGGGGTGTGGTCAGGGACCACCTCCTTCGGGGCCCCCACCTGATCCGTCGTAGGGGGGCCGTTGGAGCGCCGTTCGGGGACCCCGTCCTCCGCCGCCCTCCGACGTCTGGCCCGTCGACGGCCACGCCGGCGGCTGGGACGAGGAGGGGTGGCGCGCCCCGTCCCCCCGCAGCCCTCCCCCAGCCCCAGCTGCCCACACTGCGGCGGTTGGTGTTTAGTCCCGTTAACACGGCAACAGTTTGACGTTATCCCGGGTAAAGTGTTGGGCAGGACGTTAGCCTAGGGCTAGTCATGGACCTACAGAGTGGTGAAGCCACGCCCCTTCCGGTAGAGCCCATGGGACCTATGAGATCGGAGAATATGAATGGGTTTCAATGGAGAGAAAGTCATTATTGTCTGGTCCCAGTCTTTATATGCCCCGGGTTACACATATGATGTTTGTGGATTGAAATGATCATTTTTCATGCAAAGAAAACTAAACATTTTCGTGAAGAAGTTTGATAATGTTAGGTTTTTTTTTATTGTTCACTAATAAAACGAGAAATCATCGGCTGAACACACGAGAACATTCAGTTGGATCCACTGAGTTGTTTATTGCAATTATGCTTCATTAACAAATAAGACAGAAAAATAATCCCTCACATGTACACAATAAACACTAAAACAAAGGACTAAAACAATCAGCAGCAGACTTTACAAATCATCAACAGGTGTGCATGTATCTTTAATAACTGAACATGTTCTGCGGCCGCTTGGTTCCAAACAGAACACAAAATATCAAGATTCAGTTTAAAGTCATTCACAACATGCAACATTATCCCATAGACATCTTGGTTATTATGAAAAAAATATAAAATCTGCATTAAATCAGGTTGTAAATCAGGATTATGACAAATATGATATCAGAGCCCTTAAGACCAAAACTGGTGAAGTCTGAAAATATACAAACATTTACCATCAATAGGTATTTTATATACATTTCAAATAATAATGGTTGGTTTATCATGCTATACTTTAAAGAAGAGAGAGAGAGAGAGAGAGAGAGAGAGAGAGAAAGAGATAAAGAGAGAAAGAGAGAAAGAGAGAGAGAGAGAGAGAGAGAGAGAGAGAGAGAGAGAGAGAGAGAGAGAGAGAGAGAGAGAAAGAGAGAGAGAGAGAGAGAGAGAGAGAGAGAGACTATAACTGCCACAGTGTGTATGTGTATGTTTTTTTATGTATGTGTGTGTTTATGTGTGTGTGTGCGTGTTTGTGAGAGAGAGACTATAATTGCCACAGAGACAGAGTCATCAGTCCTCTCAGTGTGTGTGTGTGTGTGTGTGTGTGTGTGTGTGTGTGTTTGAGTATGTGTGTACATGTGTATATGTGTGTGTGTTTGTGTGTGTGTGTTTGAGTATGTGTATATGTGTGTGTGTTTGTGTGTGTGTGTTTGAGTATGTGTATATGTGTGTGTGTTTGTGTGTGTGTGTTTGAGTATGTGTATGTGTATATGTGTGCGTTTGTGTGAACGTGTGTGTGTGTGTGTGTGTGTGTGTGTGTGTGTGTCTGTGTGTGCGTGTGTGCGTGTGTGCGCGCCGGGGGATACATCTTATTTTTTACCCCGCTGACCCCCCCCCCCCCGGTGCTCCCGCTCTTCACTCTTTCTTTTTTTTCTACAACCGACACAGAGAGGCTGAGGACCGCCCCCCCCACTCCCAGAACCCCACCCCCGGGAGGAGGTCCTCCTGGGTGAAGGAGGACCAGAAGGTGTGGAGGTGTGTCAGTGTGTCTGAGGACCCTCCTCCACCTGGGGACACGCTGTAGAAGGACAGAGAGCCAGCAGGCCGGTCCAGATACACTCCTACTCTGGTGGAGCCAGCGGGGGGGAGAGGGAGGGCTGTCTCTGTACCGTTGTACCGGGCAGAGTAACGACCACCATGACAATTAAGAACCCAGGACTTGTTGTTCCCTCCAAGCACGCTGTCAACACCCCGTCCTCTCCTTGTGATTCCTCTGTATGTCACTCCTATCCTAACCCATCCTTCCCACTCTACCTCCCAGTAACAGCGGCCAGTCAGAGCCTCTCTACCCAACACCTGGGGCCAGTAGTCAAATCTGTCTGGGTGATCCGGATACGACTGGTCCACTCCAACCCACGTCACCTTCCTGTTGTCCTCAGACAGAGAGAGTCGTCTGTAGGCCGTGTTGGGGTCCAGTGTGAGGTCACAGGCATCTGAGGGAGAACCAGACATGATGAGCTGCTGAACCGCTCTTCATCCTCCTCATCATCATCACTAGTACTGTTCTCCTGCGCTCTGTGTACATATACATAGATATGAACACATACATACATGTACATATGTACACATACATAGATACACACACCTCAGCAATAACGTTATGAACACATCAACAACAATATTATGAAAACATCAACAACAATGTTATGAAAACATCAACAACAGTGTTATGAATACACTCATTCATCACTAGTACTGTTCTCCTGAACATGACATGTGTGGGGGGGGGGGGTCATGTGATGATAGTTACACTATTGCTACATCAACAACAAACATCTCTCCTTGGATCCAGGACTTACCAAAGACAAGCAGCTCAGCGCTGTGATTGGCCGTGCCAGCGCTGTTGCTCGCCATGCAGCAGACCGTGTTCACGCCGTACCTCCCACCTCTGACGAAGAGGAAGCCCCTCTCCACCCAGGCCTCTGATTGGTCGTCTGTGCCGTCCCTCTCCAGGGGCCTGCCGTTGTAGAGCCACTCTACAGTGGGCTCCGGCGTGCCGCCGGCGTGGCAGGTGTAGCGGGCCGTTTGGCCCACGGGCAACACGTGGGTAGAGGAGTGGAACTCTGTGATGCTGGGGGCCTCCTCCTCCTCCTCCTCCGTGGGCATCACTGAACCTGAAGAAACCAGGAGGAGAGGAGTGAACGTCTACAACACGGATCTAGAGATGCAGCGTCAGACACTCCCTTCACTCTCTCCTAACACCTGTCCACTAGAGGGCGATCCAGGGGATTCACACCCAGTATTCTCACCTGCCTTTTCATACATGATTGAGGATCACAGCAGTGTCTACAAAGATTACCCAGGGAGGGGAAGTCACTCCACGAAGAGGTTAACGGGTCAGGGGGCGGAGCTTGAAGAGAAGAACGCCAAACCGTTCAGCAGCTCCAATAGAAACTAGTGCAGGTGAACCCAGAAAGGGTTGAACCTTGTGACCTGACCTCAGTAGACCACAATAGAAACCTGACCTCAGAAGACCACAATAGAAACCTGACCTCGGTAGACCACAATAGAAACCTGACCTTGGTAGACCTAAACACATCCAACAACCTTTTAACTCTTAAAGAGTGTATTTACTGTATCTACGGCACAGAGAACAGAAAGGAGGAACCGTTCTCCACTCATGAACACAAACAAAGTCTACGGACCCTCTTTGTTCCGCTCAGCCTCCAGATGATCCAGGTCTAGGACCTTCTCACAGATCCAGTGGTGCAGTCTTTTACACGGTTCTTCAGACCAGCCGTCCTCCCCTGCTACGACACAGTCTCTTGCTCCGCCGTCATCGCGTGGTTTAACGTGTCTCCAACTGAGAACCACGAGGAAGAGACAGTGGAGGTCAGTCTGTCACTCTCAGAGAAGAGATGCTGCTGAACAGAGTCTTCAGCCTTACCTTGAGGTCATGGGGGTACCATCCACCCACTTGTGGGTCCCCTCTTTCTCTCGATCACTCAGTCCAATCCAGGAAGTATCCATCAATCTGCTGACAAACCTGGAAACCTGGTTCTAAAGGTAAAAGCATCTGTTATCATGACCACAAAGTACACACACACACAATCTCTCTCTCTCTCTCGCTCTCTCTTTCTTAATCACTCACTCACACAAACAATTGGTCTCTCCCACACACACACACACACACACACACACACACACACACACACACACACACACACACACACACACACACACACACACACACACACACACACACACCAGTTCTTCTCTGCTGTTGATGACCACCAGGTCTGCCCTTCTCTTCTGACAGTCTTCTCTACTGGCCCTCCAGCCCTTCTTAGTAGTAGAAACACGGTAGAGATTCTTGTCGTGAAGCATCCAGCCCTGAAGTGTCAATTCATCTGTTGAATGTAAGAGAACATCCTGAACAAACAGAGAACTGCTTATCTTACGGTCTTCGTTACGTACACACAACCCTGAGACCTGACCTTAACAGACCACATAGAAGCATGACCTTAATAGACGACAATAGAAACCTGACCTTAGTAGACCACAATATGAATCACAGAAGCAGAGGGTGTTTTTGAAATTAATGTTAATGACGCGATTGATTTAATAACTTGGATAAAACCCTCACCGAGTTCATCCAGTAAGTGCTCTCTCCCCTCTTTCCAGGGTGACGGTGAGTCTAGGACAGGACAGAGGAGTACAGAAGATATGAGCTCTAAAACAGAACGACATCGTCTCTAAACATCACAGGACCCACAGCCAACCAAACACAAAGTCCATAATATTAATACTAATTAAAATAGCAATAACTACAGTTATCAATATCATTATCGTTGCTATTGTTACAATTATTCATATTAGTAGGCCTAACACAAATTCTAACAAATACAATAACTATGGGGTCAGAACAGTCTCATTAATAATGAATGCACAGAGAATGTGATTGGCTGAAAACGAGGGAGGCATCTGATTGGCTACAGGGAGTTCCTTGTTGAAAAAAATGCATTTGTGAATCTAGCGACGTCAGGAGAGTCTCAAAAATCCACACATAAATACAGACCAGTTCACGCACAAATGCAAATAAGTTCACAAATGAAAAACGTCTTGTAAATACAAGTTTAACAGTTTGTATATAAATGCAACAACATCCAAATACATTGTGATGAAAATTGCAAATATTTTTTTAATTAATATATTTATGGATTTATATTAAATTTATTTAAAACAAGGTACATTTGTGTATGGATCAGAAATGTGTTTGTGAAACTTATTTTTGTTTATGGATTTATTTTACATTTATACATACCGATATCCATTTATGTGTGCATTGCAATGTATTTCTGAGAAGAGAGTAATTTATATATAAATCAGAAAATACATTTGTGAATCCTTCTCTGTGCATTCATTATTAATGAGACTGTTCTGACCCCATATAACGATCATTATCATTGCTATTATTACAGGTTGAGCGCGCGCATTGCACGCTCAGCCTCGAGTTGTAATTAAACCCATAGCTATAATGTGGAAACCCCAGTCGATAATGTAACACATTTCTGAGCACATAATATGATAACACTTTGCCTATAATGTTACAACGTATAACATTTAGGTTCAGCTATAACGTAATGAAGCAAGCATAATCATTTCCTCTCTACGTTATGAAGCAAGCATTTTTTGCCCGCCAACGGAGCTTCATGCCAATTCATTGTCAACCACGGCCGAGATAACCACCGTAGCATGTCTTTACCTGTTGTGGAAGAGCGAGGGACGGCGCAGAACCAGACGCAGTCGATCCATAATATCGTAATGACCACGGAAGAGGCAGTGAATGAAGTATTGATTAGACCGCGATTTATTAGATACCACCGCTAATAAACCGTTGGAAAACACTAGATCGGTAACCATAGCAACGCCAGTAAACAAACCCCTCGAAGCCCAATCCCGACGCGCTACGGCCGTCCGGAGGCTCACACAGCTTCTGGCCGTAATATTATATATGACATTTATATCATATTATAAACTTTATAGATAGAGCTCCGGGAGTGCAAACGGCAACAATCCCTTCTCCTCCATGCTGCGGTTCACCCGCACGGCACTGCAGGAGGGAACGGTTGGCCGGTTGAAAGCTGATTGGCTGTTACGTTACGTCGCTCAGTGGCCACGCTGTTGAACGCTGATTGGCTGTTACGTTACGTCCCTCAGTGGCCACGCTGTTGAAAGCTGATTGGCTGTTACGTTATGTCACGCAGTAGCCGTTGAATGATGATTGGCTGTCATCACACGAATGTCGCGGTGAAGTTCAAATATTTCAATTGAGTGGCGAAGTCACGCCCCTTCCAGTAGGGCTCATGGGACCTATGAGATCGAAAAATATGAATGGGTGTCAATGGGGAGAAAATAATTATTTTCTGGTCCCAGTCTTTATATGCCCTGGATTACACATATGTTGTTTGTGGATTTAAATGATAATTTTTCATGCAAAGAAAACTAAAAATGTTCGTGAAGAAGTTTGATAATTTTAGGTTTTATGTGAGGCCGCTTTGTGAACTACAGCTCTTCGCTGCTCTCGACGCATATGATATACGTCACCACACCCGCCCTTGGAACTCGGCACAGAGATGGCGATCTCTCTGCCACACTTTACCGCTTTTTCCAAGGGGAGGATAAAAGCATCGAAAGAGGTGAAAACCATTATAAGTCGGGGCACGTGCAGAGTTTCAGTTATGCCGATGGGAAGATTATCGGTCTTCTCCACGCCAGTCGCAGGGAGCGTGACGTCACATACGAGCCGTGTAGTCTTTCTAGTGGTGTTTTCTCTAAAGCCTTTATCTGAACAATTGCACAATAAACGGTCGAACTCTTTGCATGAAAAATTATCCTTTAAATCCACAAACAACATATGTGTAATCCAGGGCATATAAAGACCGGGACCAGAAAATAATTATTTTCTCTCCATTGACACCCATTCATATTTTTCGATCTCATAGGTCCCATGAGCCCTACCGGAAGGGGCGTGACTTCGCCACTCTATATCATCCCACTGCAGACACAAATGGGCGTTCTCGTGTGGTGGGGGTTCCCGTTCACGCAGACTGGAACGCCCCCTTCTTATTCTTCGTCGCCTTTCTCGCTGAACTGTATTAAAATGTCAAAGTGTACTACTCCGAAACCATGTAAATAGTGTTGTAAATAAACTTCCAAAGTTTTTCAAATCTTATTTGGAAAATAACTTCACATGGTGTGTCTTTTCACAATTTATTCGTTACCAGCATTCGTAGTGTTGATCAGCAGTGAAATAGTCTGCCGCTGGGGTTGACAAGTTACGGGACTACTACCCATGCAAGTGAACGGAGCGTTCCACGGCATTGAGAAGACCCGTGTAATAAAGGCCTATAATATTTCTGTTTATGGCATAGATTTCTCCTCAGATTAGCCCAATAAAGGGCTAATGGGCTAATCGATCAAAGGCCCGGCCTTTGATCGAGTCTCTACGTTGAATTTGTATGGAGTCATGTCGCCCCTTCGCGTTTGGTGTGGACGCACCTTCACCTGTGCGACAGGCCTGCTATTCTATAGCAGTAAGATGTTTAAAAACATAACGTCTAACCTGGGCGAGTCGCGGTGTGTGCGTGTGTGGTCTTACCTGGGCGCGTGTGTCGATGACGGAGCCGTTATGTTTGAAAACATAACGTGTTACCTGGGCGAGTGTCGCTGCGATGTGTGCGCATGCTAGTGTGTTCTTACCTGCGCGTGTGTCGATGGCGGAGCCGTTACGGTTAAAACATAACCTCTTACCTGGGCGAGTGTGTTGCTGCCTTTGTATTGGCTAGTGGTGTGTGTGCGTGCGTGTGTGTGTGCTTCCGTGTATGTTTGTGCACAGCTGCGTATGTGTGTGGTGTGTTTGTTCGGTGTGTGTGGATGCGGTGTGTATGTGCGTGCTTGCGGTGTATGTATGCGTTTGCGTGTGCTGTGTGTGTGTGAGAGCTGCAGGCTGCTTGGCACGTGCACACTGACCAACTTGAGTAACTGGCGCGACAGGCCTGCTATTATATAGAAGTAAGACTAGAGTGTCCGTGTGTGCGTTGCCTGCGCTCAACCTCTAGTAGTTTTTAAACCCATAGCTATAATATGGAAACCCCGGTCGATATTGTATTTAACCATATCATAATGTAATATAATTAAATATAAAAAAAAAAAATTGCCTATAATGTTACAACGTATAATATATTGGTTCACCTATATCGTGACGAAGCAAGCATAATAATTTTCTCCTAAATTCATGAAGCAAGCATAATACTTTTAAGTTTGCCGTATTTGTATATCAGAAGATTCGACCCTGAGGGTTTTTCACACTTGATGCTTTATATGCGGACATCGATGTCGTTCAGACATCAGCAGAATCAAGGGGGGTGGGCTTGCAAAGGGCGGGATTGGACGCATGGTCGAAGTTCGCATGAGGCGGGATAAGTGCGGCCGCTGAAACTGTAGTTTGTTTTGGTTTGACCGCAGACAGCACAGAGGCAGAACGGGCAGAACTCATCGCCATCATCTTAAATGTTACTGCAACGATGCATCATATATTCCGTTGCATTCACAACATCCGAAGAATCGATCAATGAAAGATTAGAGCATGAGTTAGAGACAAATTGAAGAAAAGACGAAGAAGAAGGGCGTCGCGAACGATACTGGAGAAGGAGAGTGTATTTTATTGCTTAAAGGTCCCATGGCATGAAAATCTCCCTTTATGAGGTTTTCTAACATTAATATGAGTTCCCCTAGCCTGCCTATCGTCTCCCAGTGGCTAAAACTTGCGTTCGGTGTAAAACGAGCACTAGGTATCCTGCTCGCCTATAAAAAATAATAAGGGGCTAAGTTACCTCCCCTTTCTCTGACTGGCCCGCCCAGAAAATTCGGTCTGCCAATCAGACAATGAGCTACGACCATGCGAGCGCCACATGTGTGGTGCTTTGTAGTTTGGATAACCGTTCTGCTTTGATGCTATGGCGCATAAAACGTCGGTTCTTTGACGTCCCTAGTAATTCCACAACCAGACTGTAGTTGGGGTTATCTCCGCCATGGTTGAGAAGGAATTGGGGGAAAGGAACTTTGGCTTTGACTCCCTGAAGTACATGAACCATGAAATTGAGGAGAAAGGGATTGATTGTTGTATGCTTCGTCATTGTGAAACATCCACTGTAAGCAGAGCGCATGGTACCGTGGCCTCAAGCTGCTCAGGGCCACACCTCCACCCTCCTTCTTGACCCGCCTCTCTCCTCCTCATTTGCATTAAAGCTACTGACACAGAAACGGCATATTTGGGGAAAGCTCAATGTGCGACTGGCTCGTAGTGGCTGTAATTCTGCACCACGGCTGAATTTCAGGAACATCTTCAAATACTGTGTTTGGGGCCAACTAATACCTATATTAAAGCATCCATGAAGTAGCATGCCATGGGACCTTTAATTTCCCATAGCACAAACACTGGGACAAATGCAGTTGATTTCTTGTTTAAACAGGGTGAGAAAACAGGGAGTGGAAGGATGCGACCATATAATGTTCAGCTAACTGTTGGGTTACAGGGGTATTTGTTTAATGGAAAGTGTAGTAGACTATGCATGCAAATCAATCATTCAATAGCTTTTACTGTTATTCAGGGCTCAAAGTGCATTGATACTAAAAAAAATGCATGGCAACTACTATTGGTTAGTTGGAAATAATAATAACAACAAACAGCTGAAAAATGTGTTCATGTTACAACAGCTAAGGCAGCAACCTACCTAACCATAGTGAACTAAAGCACAGGCTTGTGTGGGGGGGGGGGGGGGGTGAGGGGGGGGGGGGGGTTGTGAGGGGGGGTTGTGAGGGGGGGTTGTGAGGGGGGGGGGGGTTGTGAGGGCTACATTGCAGATTGTACATTGGCTACCTGACGTGAGAGATGTTTTTTTTTGTTAACAGAAGAATGCGTCATTGAGATTAAACATCTCTTCAAGTGATCTGGCCAAGACAGGCGGCAGTAGCCTACAGTCACACATAGCCTACACATAAAACATAAGAAAAATAAAACAACTAATACAGTCGGCAGGGGGGAGGGGGGATTTCAATATCACAAGACATTTCTGGAGCCTCAAGGAGATGGAGAATGTTTAAAGAAAAATAAGGTTTTGCAAAAAAGTGTCTTTGATGGACAGCTCAGGTGGGAGAGTGTGTCGACGGCGGGGCTGTTATCTCAATCTTGCCATTGTCTTGAAACATCTGCATCCGCGTGTGTGCAGTGTGTGTATGCACGTGCATGTGTGTGCGTGTGTGTGTGCATGTGTGTGTGGTGTGTGTGTAGGCGGTGTCCTGCGCTGCCCTTGTCTTGAAACGCCTGCATCAGCACGCCCGTGTGTGCAGTGTGTGTGCATGTGCGTGTGTGTTCGTGCACGTGTGTGTGGATTGTTTGTGTGTGTGTAGGCTGTGTTTATGGGTGTGCGTGCGGTGTATGTGTGCTAACCCTATTATTATCACTAAATCTAACAAAAACAATATTTAACATTATCATTGCTATTAATACAATCAATGATACGATTATACTGTATTGTAATTCTATTCAGGAGGATATGATTTAGACTCACTGAAGCGCAGGGAGATGAGGAGAATACTCAGCAGTCCGATGCTCACAATGACAGTGATGTGAAACCATAGAGCTGTTCAGGAGTAGGACACACACACACACACACACACACACACACACACACACACACACACACACACACACACACACACACACACACACACACACACACACACACACGGTCACTTTGGCAAAAAAAAAAATCTAAACATAAATCTTAAATGTATTTGGAGGAAATCATACTTTTTTGGATCATTGTTTTGGACTGGATTATTTCTTTTAAATTCTCTATAAAAGGGGCACCTACCAAATCTTTTCTTCTTGGTCTCCTCCCGGTCCGAGATGGTGACCATTGTTACTCTCTGACGGCTTCCACGGCGTCTGGACTTAGCCTTCTTCTTTGCTCTACCAGCTGGAAAAACAACGTCACTTGTGATCATTCTAACCAATTATCAGCTTGCACTCTGATACCATCAGTGTAAGGAAATGTTTTTCTTCGACTGCACGCAGACTCACAAACGCACTCAAGCACACACACACGGACACACAGAGTAATGTACACACTGAAATATTCATACTGCGTGGCTGTCATTCACAGTCCAGACTCCCTACGGTCTGCAGAATCCCTCCCCGTCTTGAAGAAACACCTGAAGACATCTACTGAGAACACCTCAGTAAGTGATGACTGGTACTGTGGCTCTCGTGTTTAGAACACACTTAAGCAGAGCAAGTTCTGGTCTCTAGCATACATGTTATTATTCCCTCATTATTGTCATATACGCGCACATAGTTATACAGTAATACACACAGAATCACATACGTACACACACAGTAATGGAGGGGGGACAACATGTGGCCTGCGTGTCACCAGGGTCTTTCACATCGGCCCACGCAGAAAATATGGGGACATGTTTTGTGGGATAATTTAAGATCACTAAATCACTAAAGCAGCAATATCCCTCCTCTCAATCACATTGGCTCTGAGCAATAACTGTTTAAATCCTCTCACTCACTCACTCACTCACTCACTCACTCACTCACTCACTCACTCACTCACTCACTCACTCACTCACTCACTCACTCACTCACTCACTCACACGCTCATCGCACACACACAAACAAGCTCACACGCACTCTTTCTCACGCACAACTTACACACACACTCTTCCCAGTTCCCGATTCCCAATGCAATATTCCCTCTGTGAGCCCAACCCTCTCCCTGTGATTGGACGACACTGTGGATCAGAGTGAGCGTACATTAACCTGATGACCACTGATTGGTCAACGAGCAACAGGTGTGGGAACCCTTCCTCTCTCTCTCTCTCTCTCTCTCTCTCTCTCTCTCTCTCTCTCTCTCTCTCTCTCTCTCTCTCTCTGTCTCTCTCTCTCTCTCTCGTGTGTAAAGTGGGTCAGTAAGTGCTTCGATTCTACTTACAGTCAGGGCCTTCAACGATGAAGATGTACACCAAAAGTGCAAATATCCTTTAAGTACATATAAAACAAAATCTTGAAATAACTAAAGCAACGGCTTTTATGTGTTACACTATAAAGACAAGAGATATCGATAGATAGAGGAATCTCTCAGATAGCACTTGTTATGCTACCATTACGTCTGCACATTATTACGTCTCCTATTGCACTCCTACCATCCCTGGAGAGGGATCCCTCTTCTGGGTTCCTTCTCCAGGTTCCTTGATATAAGGGGGGGTTTCCCTGCCCTTTGGGGGGCTAGGGTCAGGGGGCGTCCTTTAAGAAGCGGCCTGCGAAGCCCTTCAGATCTCTGGTCCAGGGCGTTCTAAACAGTTTGACCTGATGGGGATGTGGTGTTTCAAGGCTGCTCGGACGGCCGGGGAGTTTCCCCCACAGAGCCATCCCCCCAAATACAGACATGTTGCCATGGCTGAGAATATATTGTGAAATACACACACACACCGCACACCACACACCACACACACACCCACACACACACCACACACACACCCACACACACACACACACACACACACACACACACACACACACACACACGGTCACTTTGGCAAAAAAAAAATCTAAACATAAATCTTAACTGTATTTGGAGGAAATCATACTTTTTTGGATCATTGTTTTGGACTGGATTATTTCTTTTAAATTCTCTATAAAGGGGCACCTACCAAATCTTCTCTTCTTGGTCTCCTCCCGGTCCGAGATGGTGACCATTGTTACTCTCTGACGGCTTCCACGGCGTCTGGACTTAGCCTTCTTCTTTGCTCTACCAGCTGGAAAAACAACGTCACTTGTTTTCATTCTGACCAATTATCAGCTTGCACTCTGATACCATCAGTGTAAGGAAATGTTTTTCTTCGACTGCACACAGACTCACAAACGCACTCAAGCACACACACACGGACACACAGAGTAATGTACACACTGAAATATTCATACTGCGTGGCTGTCATTCACAGTCCAGACTCCCTACGGTCTGCAGAATCCCTCCCCGTCTTGAAGAAACACCTGAAGACATCTACTGAGAACACCTCAGTAAGTGATGACTGGTACTGTGGCTCTCGTGTTTAGAACACACTTAAGCAGAGCAAGTACTGGTCTCTAGCATACATGTTATTATTCCCTCATTATTGTCATATACGCGCACATAGTTATACAGTAATACACACAGAATCACATACGTACACACACAGTAATGGAGGGGGGACAACATGTGGCCTGCGTGTCACCAGGGTCTTTCACATCGGCCCACGCAGAAAATATGGGGACATGTTTTGTGGGATAATTTAAGATATGTTCATATGAATGACAAACTTTATAGAATTATGTTAAATTCATAAGTACCCCTGATATCACTTCAGTTAAATGAGCAGCCATTATTAAAAGACAAAATTGTTGATTACATAAACCATAGTCACTCTAATGTCACGTTGCACTACCATTAATAATAAGTAATGAAAAAACTAAACTTGTGTTCTGCTCCCTAAAGTTACTCTGCACTCTGTTCCACGTATATAACGGACATATATCATAAAACACACAACTACTTGAGATGCCTATCAGTAGTCCGTAACTCATGGGCGTAATCACACGTATAGTAAGGTTAATGTGAGCTTTTTGTCTCGAACACACACATGTCGTTAATTAGGAGAACAAATCTGTCTGTAGGGTCGCTGGTTCATCAGGTCGGTCCCTTTGGCTAAAAACGTTTTCTAAAAGTACATTTCAAATGTATGAAGAAGAAAAGACGTTTTTTTAATGGATTATCTATTTTAACTCCTCTCTAATGGTCACCTACCAAATCTTCTCTTGCGCTCCCTCCGGTCCAAAGACGTGTCCTCAGGTTCCTCAGAGAGTCGGCTAGCCATGGTTCCTCCCTGACAGCTTCAGATACGTCTGCTCTCAGGAGTCGGTTCTGCTATATCAGCTGGAAAAAACACGTTGCATGTTTTAATTCTGAGGAGTCCTCAGCCTGCAATCTGATATCATCAGTGTCAGGAAGTGACAGTGGTGACACTCTTATCAGAGTGAAGACACTCTTATCAGATGTCTTCAGTTGACACACGGACTCCTGCAAGCACAAACAGACACAAGATTATTTTTCATTGAATATAAATATACAACGTACATAGGTATAATATAGCAGACAGCGTAGTGGACATGTCTAGGAGCCAACTACAGATTTGTATTCATATTTGAATACAACTTAAGTCACCACATTATGGGAACGGCAGAATTAGTTTGTTTTGTTGACGTTGTCTGTGTCTGTGTGTATGTTTGTGTGTGTGTGTGTGAGAGAGGAGGGTTATGGCTGTTTTAGTGATGTGGTTGACATGGTGTGAATTATTGCAACTGTTTGTTCGTCTGAATTCTGCATTCTCCGTTCGCAAACAACATGAACAATTATTACTATTGTAAAATGACAATCGGAAGAGTGACTTTTTTGCCAGGACAAGTGAAAGGTAAATGTACTTATCCCAGGAGCAAGGCCTCATAAACACATGCACACACACACACACACACACACACACACACACACACACACACACACACACACACACACACACACACACACACACACACACACACACACACACACACCTTTGCTGTTGTGCAAGCTGTGATGGACACTTGTAGACCAACACTATTCTCAATTCAGTCCATACTAATTTTATTTAAAGTAAAATATTTACAAGCCAGGGCAACATGTTAGTGTTCGGCTGTTGGGGGAAACTAGAATAGATCTCACTGAACCAGATAATCTTAACCAGATCTATTCAACAAGCTATTTTGTATTGCAAGAGAATATCATCAAACTATCATCATGATCCTTTATAACAAGGCTAATATAGTTATGGGAATGAAGGATAATAAAAAATCAAGCTGTTGAGAATTATTTTATTAAACCTTCATATAAGGCTTACATACTAATAGCAATGAAGAAACTTATTTATCTTCATTTCCTCCTTTGCACCGCTGCATATCCAGATACGTAGAGCTATAGGACGCTACACCCTTGCCTCGTTATCTGTGGTTTGTGTGTGTGTGTGTGTGTGTGTGTGTGTGTGTGTGTGTGTGTGTGTGTGTGTGTGTGTGTGTGTGTGTGTGTGTGTGTGTGTGTGGGTGTGTGTGTGGGTGTGTGGTGTGCGGTGTGTGTGTGTATTTCACAATATATTCTCAGCCATGGCAACATGTCTGTATTTGGGGGGATGGCTCTGTGGGGGAAACTCCCCGGCCGTCCGAGCAGCCTTGAAACACCACATCCCCATCAGGTCAAACAGTTTAGAACGCCCTGTACCAGAGATCTGAAGGGCTTCACAGGCCGCTTCTTAAAGGACGCCCCCTGACCCTAGCCCCCCAAAGGGCAGGGAAACCCCCCCTTATATCAAGGAACCTGGAGAAGGAACCCAGAAGAGGGATCCCTCTCCAGGGATGGTAGGAGTGCAATAGGAGACGTAATAATGTGCAGACGTAATGGTAGCATAACAAGTGCTATCTGAGAGATTCCTCTATCTATCGATATCTCTTGTCTTTATAGTGTACCACATAAAAGCCGTTGCTTTAGTTATTTCAAGATTTTGTTTTATATGTACTTAAAGGATTTTTGCACTTTTGGTGTACATCTTCATCGTTGAAGGCCCTGACTGTAAGTAGAATCGAAGCACTTACTGACCCACTTTACACACGAGAGAGAGAGAGAGAGAGAGAGAGAGAGAGAGAAGAGAGAGAGGAGAGAGAGAGAGAGAGAGAGAGAGAGAGAGAGAGAGAGAGGAAGGGTTCCCACACCTGTTGCTCGTTGACCAATCAGTTGTCATCAGGTTAATGTACGCTCACTCTGATCCACAGTGTTGTCCAATCACAGGGAGAGGGTTGGGCTCACAGAGGAATATTGCATTGGGAATCGGGAATTGGGAAGAGTGTGTGTGTAAATTGTGCGTGAGAAAGCGTGCGTGTGAGCTTGTTTGTGTGTGTGCGATGAGCGTGTGAGTGAGTGAGTGAGTGAGTGAGCAAGTGAGTGAGTGAGTGAGTGAGTGAGACGATTTAAACAATTATTGCTCAGAGGTGGTGTGATTGAGAGGAGGGATCTGGCTGTTTTAGTGATGTGGTCTCATGAAAAAGTTAATGTTGACACGCACACACAACACACACACACACACACACACACACACACACACACACACACAGACACACACACACACACACTTACACTTTTGCTGTTGTGAAAGCTGTCATGGAAACTTGAAGACCGACACTAT
>NC_044069.1:1901667-1991667 GCF_902167405.1 Gadus morhua
CCCCCCTCCCTCTATCTTACCCCCCCTCCCTCCCTCTATCTTACCCCCCCTCCCTCCCTCTTTCTTACCCCCCCCCCCTCTCTATCTTACCCCCCCTCCCTCCCTCTATCTTACCCCCCTCCCTCCCTCTATCTTACCCCCCCTCTCTCTATCTTACCCCCCCTCCCTCCCTCTTTCTTACCCCCCCTCCCTCCCTCTATCTTACCCCCCCTCCCTCCCTCTATCTTACCCCCCCTCCCTCCCTCTATCTTACCCCCCCTCCCTCCCTCTATCTTACCCCCCCTCCCTCCCTCTTTCTTACCCCCCCTCCCTCCCTCTATCTTACCCCCCCTCCCTCCCTCTTTCTTACCCCCCCTCCGTCCCTCCTTCTTACCCCCCCTCCCTCCCTCTATCTTACCCCCCCTCCCTCCCTCTTTCTTACCCCCCCTCCCTCCCTCCTTCTTACCCCCCCTCCCTCCCTCTATCTTACCCCCCCTCCCTCCCTCTTTCTTACCCCCCCCTCCCTCCCTCCTTCTTACCCCCCCCTCCCTCCCTCTATCTTACCCCCCCTCCCTCCCTCTTTCTTACCCCCCCCCCTCCCTCTTTCTTACCCCCCCTCCCTCATCTCTTTTGAATTAATCAAGTGTGGCCCTTTCTCTATTCTTTAATGAATGCACTCCCATCAAACCATGGATAACTCTTACCATAATGGCTTCAGAGTGTTGGCTTCAGGCCACGCCACACCACGTAGGCCTCCTCTACTAGCTGTTAACCCTGTAGAAAGAAACACAACAAGCAATTTAGATCTGAGTTCAATAAAAGTTTGCCTCAAATTATTACAAGCTATTCATCACATAGAGAGATTCTTGAAGAAGCAACCACAAGAGGCTCCCCTCCAACAGGGATGGCTCAAAAGGTAGCTCACCTGACTTCATTCATCAAGCCAGCTGCTCCAAACGACACGGTCCTAAATAAAATAAAAGATAACACTACGAAGTGGATGAAGCAGAACCTGACTGCTCTAAAGAACACTATGCTGGGATCCTACTGGACCTCAGCACTGGTTTAGGGCCTTTCAACAATGAGGCTTATGACAGAGCCCTCAGGCGGGCCCACCAGGCTACGGCAGGCGACTGACTTCATCCTCCATCACCACACTACACTCCCTGGTCACAGATATCCTCCTCCATATTCTGATCCAGCCCCCATCATGTAATCATCCTCCTCCTCCCCCAGCCTGGCCCTGGACTGCCCAGCCTGTGCTCTTCCTCCCCTCTCTCCTCCTCCTCCTCCTCCTCCTCCTCCCCCTCCTCCTCCTCCCCCTCCTCCTACTCCTCCTCCTCCTCCTCCTCCTCCCCCTCCTCCTCTTCCTCCTCCTCCCCCTCCTCCTCCTCCTCCTCCTCCTCCTCCTCCTCCTCCTCCTCCAGCACTCTGCCCCTCAGTAAGTGTAGCAGCCACAGTATCCTGGCAATACTGCAGTTCTTTGTAGCTTAAATACTAAAGCCGTCATACTGACTTTTAATGATTTTTAATATAGCCCAGTCTTATTCTGTATGGTATGGAATTTAATTTAATTGAAAATGTTTTTATTTCAAACAAGTCTGCGTGCGTGCGTGCACGTATTGTGTGTGTGGGTGTGTGTGTGTGTGTGTGTGTGTGTGTGTGTGTGTGTGTGTGTGTGTCTCATTCATGCTGTATTGTTTACCGGTCCTCCTCCAGCTGGCAGTGGGTTCAATCCTCCCTCTCATATTAAACCATATCAGTCCCGGCCCTCTGCCCCCAGCTCCCTCCAGAACCACGCTCCTCTGACTCACCCAGACCACGGCCCTCTGCCCCCAGCGCCCTCCAGAACCACGCTCCTCTGACTCACCCAGACCACGGCCCTCTGCCCCCAGCGCCCTCCAGAACCACGCTCCTCTGACTCACCCAGACCACGGCCCTCTGCCCCCAGCGCCCTCCAGAACCACGCTCCTCTGACTCACCCAGACCACGGCCCTCTGCCCCCAGCGCCCTCCAGAACCACGCTCCTCTGACTCACCCAGACCACGGCCCTCTGCCCCCAGCGCCCTCCAGAACCACGCTCCTCTGACTCACCCAGACCACGGCCCTCTGCCCCCAGCGCCCTCCAGAACCACGCTCCTCTGACTCACCCAGACCACGGCCCTCTGCCCCCAGCGCCCTCCAGAACCACGCTCCTCTGACTCACCCAGACCACGGCCCTCTGCCCCCAGCGCCCTCCAGAACCACGCTCCTCTGACTCACCCAGACCACGGCCCGGCTCCACGGCCGCGGGGTTAGTGGAGTCCTGAAGGGGTTCCCCAGAGTCTCCTAGGACCTAGCACCCTGCTCCCTAGAGGAGTCTCGTAGCAACCTGCTCCCAGAGGAGGCCCTAGCACCTTGCTCCCTAGAGGAGTCTCCTAGGACCCAGCACCCTGCTCCCTAGAGGAGTCTCCTAGGACCCTGCACCCTGCTCCCGAGAGGAGTCTCCTAGGACCCTGCTCTCTAGAGGAGTCTCCTAGGACCCAGCAGCCTGCTCCCTAGAGGAGTCTCCTAGGACCCAGCACCCTGTTCCCTAGAGGAGTCTCCTAGGACCCTGCTCCCTAGAGGAGTCTCCTAGCACCCAGCACCCTGTTCCCTAGAGGAGTCTCCTAGGACCCTGCTCCCTAGAGGAGTCTGCTAGGACCCAGCACCCTGTTCCCTAGAGGAGTCTCCTAGGACCCTGTTCCCTAGAGGAGTCTCCTAGGACCCTGTTCCCTAGAGGAGTCTCCTAGCACCCTGTTCCCTAGAGGAGTCTCCTAGGACCCTGCTCCCTAGAGGAGTCTCCTAGGACCCAGCACCCTGTTCCCTAGAGGAGTCTCCTAGGACCCTGTTCCCTAGAGGAGTCTCCTAACACCCTGTTCCCTAGGGGAGTCTCCTAGGACCCTGATCCCTAGAGGAGTCTCCTAGGACCCTGTTCCCTAGAGGAGTCTCCTAGCACCCTGTTCCCTAGGGGAGTCTCCTAGGACCCTGATCCCTAGAGGAGTCTCCTAGGACCCTGTTCCCTAGAGGAGTCTCCTAGCACCCTGCTCCCTAGGAGAGTCTCCTAGGACCCTGCTCCCTAGAGGAGTCTCCTAGCACCCAGCAGCCTTCCCTGTAACCAGTGGTTATCTCATTACATTATATTCATATAACATAGTTTAGACTGCATTGTTCTTTGATAACAGAGTGAGGTGTCTCACCAGCACGTCCCTCCTTCCATTAACTCAGAAGGAACCAGAATGATTTGAGGAGGGAGGGTCGACGGTGAAAGTGCAGGGGGCGGGGCCTGAGGCACAGCCGGACCTGTCCGTCAAGGACAGAAGGTCTGCGATTGGAGCTTCTGCAGCGGGTCACGCCAAGGCGGTCCCCACAGTGAGACACCTCACTCTGTTACCAGAGAACCAGGGGTCACGCAAAGGCGGTCCCCACAGTGAGACACCTCACTCTGTTATCAGAGAACCAGGGGTCACGCCAAGGGGACCCCCACAGTGAGACACCTCACTCTGTTACCAGAGAACCAGGGGTCATGCAAAGGTAGTCCCCACAGTGAGACACCTCACTCTGTTACCAGAGAACCAGGGGTCACGCCAAGGGGACCCCACGGTGAGACACCTCACTCTGTTATCAGAGAACCAGGGGTCACGCCAAGGCGGTCCCCACAGTGAGACACCTCACTCTGTTACCAGAGAACCAGGGTTCACGTAAAGGAACCCAAAGGTAACACCGTCTGAAGGCTTTCCTATAGGTTCACTGAAGGAAAGCCTATGGTGACCCCTATAGGAGAGCTATGGAAGGACCTCAACCTCCCCATAAACAGCCTCATCCCCCTGGACTCACTCTGTCCACGATAATTACAGTGTTTCACACTTTAATTATCTTTAATTTATCTGTTTATGGAATATGCTGTAATTTTTCATAATATCACACATTTGACTTTTTATGGCATAATAACTGACATGTATATATACATTTTGTGTTCAATCTTTTCTACTTATATTATAAACCTGACCTTTTTAGAGAGAGAGAGAGAGAGAGAGAGAGAGAGAGAGAGAGAGAGAGAGAGAGAGAGAGAGAGAGAGAGAGAGAGAGAGAGAGAGAGAGAGAGAGAGAGACTCATTCACCGCGTCTCTCCCCTCTGATCGTGAATACGAGTTTCTAGTTGTTACGTTAATCTCACCCCACCCTGGAACGCTTGTTTTGTTGCGTCTACAGACTAGACCCCTCGGTCATCCGTCGACGGACGGAGGTAGTGTGAATGCGCCCTGGCCTGAATACGCGCGGACCATGGACCTCTAAAGACCGTTTGGAATGCGCCCGGACCGTTTTGAGTACACCATCCGGGTCCTTTCAGTGCACTGCTTTCCCCCCGATCGTAATTGGAACGCCCTAATCAAACTAAGTATAGTAAGTATGGGAAGTATGGATATCGGAATACGTTTAACAGTCTTATTGGTAAACTGACATTTGTTTTCTGTAAAGGACGTATGAAGCGATGCATCAGTGACTGAGTGTCTCTACCTGCTGTTTGAACCATCAAGTGTCTCTTTGTATTTGAGCTTCTAGACAGCGCAGCTATCTGTCTGTCGTTCATATTTTATTAAAGAGATGATTCTTCATCTCTGAGGGAAGTCATGGAGCAGCAGCCTCTAAGAGGTTAGTCTGACAGGACTGTAAACTGGGAGGGGAACGGGACCAACTGTTCACAACAGCGTACTTTAACTCTGATTTAGTCGGACGGTTTTTATTTCACACTTTATTGCAGCAGGAAGAAGACTAAGGTACGGTCGTCAACACTGACCTGTGATATAATAATCATATGTGAAGATTGAACTTGTCTATCATCATATATCAGCAGGTTGATCTATCTAAGGTCACAGTCATTAGTTCGCAGTGTTGCAGCACGCAGTCTCCTTCACCCTCACCGTAGTGTTTGTTGCCCGCCCCCAAATCATTTCCGTGTTCTTGTTGCATCTCTGTCAGAGCGAATGATGGTAAAACCATCCAGGTGAAAGTTTGTATCCTCAGTGACATCCTCAGTGCAGTCAACGTCCGAAGAAACAAAACGTGAAAGAAGGGTTAAAACTTCACGGTAAAACACAAACACGCAAACGCGTGTTTGTGTCGTGTCAGGAGTCGCTCCCAATACTGGTATATCCAACCCGGTCTCACGAAACCGGTCTCACGAAAAGTCGTGACACTGTCACGTTATTTAATCTATTGAAACGTGATCAGGATCACGTATTTTAAAACTTTTCGTGTTTTAAAGCACAAATTTCAAACCCATGTATTTCAATTGGAAGTATTTGTCGTGTCACCAGCACGACTTCCAAACTAAGGTTCTGTGCGGGAGCGTTCTCCCTAATGTCCCTTAAGGAGCTCCGTACAGAACATTTATTGTTAAAAATTGTCTGTGATGATAACTAACAATTGACAGCTTTTGGCCACCCATTTCTACTTAAACTTGTCTGTGAACAATATGACAGCTTTAGGCCACCCGTTTCTACTTTCACCTTTGATTCTGAGAAATTGTGACAATTCACGGATATATTAAATGCAGGTGCGCTGTATGTCTTGATGTTTATTTTATCTAGCCATCTACTGTCTTGTTTTTGGTTATGTGAATGAAAGTCCGCGTCGACGCCTCGCAAGTCCAGTGTCGCGAGCGGACGTTGCCATGACATCTAGAAATCATATCGTATTTAATGGGTTGTCACTAATATTGATGTGTTGGGCTTGATTATAACACTTGAATAATATTGTTTGCACCACGGCCTGGGGGGAATACTCGTATTCTGATACCTGCTGAGTAGTTCCAGTCCCGCGGGCCGGGTCTGGCCGATATTTCCCACCACTATCCTCGGGCCGGGCCTTTGATCGAGCTTTTTTATTTTTATTTTATCATTGGTTTATTGGCCTAATCTGAGGAGTAATCTATGCCATAAACAGGAACGTTATAGGCCTTTATTACACGGGTCTTCTCAATGCCGTGGCCCGTGGAACACTCCGTTCACTTGCATGGGTAGTAGTCCGGTGACTCGTCAACCCCAGCGTCTTCCGTTGCTAAGCGACGTCACCGTCTTTGCGGACATGCTGGAAACGAATAAATTGTAAAAAAAAAAAGAAAAAAAGACACAGCATGTGAAGTTATTTTTTCGTTTTGGCAAGTTCCAGTCAAATTGTCTTTTCAGCCTTCCAAACGAGAGCTGGTAAATAGTGAAAAATGCATTAAACTGTAATCAGAAAACGTGGATATATGCTATTGACCCTAGTGTATCTGTGGTATTAAGGATGGGACGAATTTCGAATTATAAATATGTTGAGCGGACTAGAATGCCTCCCGTAGGCCTATATATTATTATTATTATTATTATGCACGTCTTGAGCCATCAGTCGGAACGTGTCTGTGCCGCTTCCAGTGGGCATTTCAGTAGGGACCACAGCCGGTTCGCTGCAGTGCCGCTTCCGATTGGAAATTGGCCTTACGTACTTACCCATGAGCGTTCTCTGCCGTTGCCATGGTGAAGACGCAAGCTTTCTGGTTGCGTAAGCACTGTCGTCAGTTTTCGCGGGAATTTCGCTCATTCCCTCGCAAACTCCTACTAAGATAAGTTGATTGTCTATACGTCTGCTATATGTTTCGTTTAATATGATAAATTACCGGCATAGTTTAAATATTAGGGCGAAGATTAAATCCCCACCAGTGATTCACCATTGGTCAGCATCAATTATAAAGGGAAACTCCTGAAATTAACATAACCTTGCTAGCGAACGGATAATGTTCAATATAAACTAACACAATGCAGCATTAATAATATAATAATGTGTGAGTCATTTAATTGTGTGAGTTCATCTAGACGTTTTCATTTCCTCTGTCACTGGATCACTTTTAAAGTGAACTGTTTTGGATTTTACTTTAAGTTAAAGCTATACTGTACGATGTGAGAGAGCTAGCATGACTTGAAATTAGCTTCTCTTCGGAGTTCCGTTTAACTCCTCCCCCACCCTTCACGACTGCCCCAACCCCTCGACACAGAGCCGTGCACGAGCGCTAATGCTGCTTACGGCTTACTTCAACGGCAACCATTGCGTCACTTTTCAGGCCATTCAACTCCCTCAGCTGTCGCCATCGCTGAAAAGCGAATCCAATATTTATTCTCGTTTTTCCTCGAGCATTCTCTTACTTTTTTTTTGTTGCTGCCTTTTCATTTTCTGTCTTTCTTTTTCTTGCCTTTTTAAAAGGATGAACCGGGGCAAGTAACGGTGGCAGTGGTAACTTCTGTTGTTTCTCTTCCATTGTGTAAATGTTGTAGGCTCACTAGGTCTAGTCCACTGTCATGAACTACTATGACAACAACGCTTTCTTTGCCCTCCGTGAACGCGCTCAGGCCGGCTCAGGCTCGTACACAGAGGGGAGAGAACGCGCAGGCTTGTGATTGGTTCTTTATATTCGGGTACAATGTCTCCGATTGGTAAGCATTTTAACAGGTTTATAGCAGATACAGAATTCGTTTTTTTTTTCGCTTCTTTTTCATTGCCCATAAGTTATTTATTGCTGTCAGGATGTAAAAACCAATTTCAACAACATATTAAAAAGTGCATATCACTGAAAATCGTACAATATGCCTTTAAGTTGTGTAAAGTTGTGTAGAAAACAAGCAAGGTGCTGTCTTTGAACAATTTATTATGCTCTCATGGTGCTTTCCCGGTCTTGTACCGGCAAAAGTCCGCAATAGAGATAAAGAAAAACCCGCTAAAACATGGTTTCTCAACGGGGGGCGTTCGAACCATATTAACTAGATGCCTTATTACAGTGGCGTCTAGAACGTCACCATAGGCGGTGTCATGCCAAATGTACTTTTTTTTATTACTTTTTAAATAGCCATAACTTGCTAAATTTTCAACCGATTTACAAACGGTTTGGTTTATTACAAACGTTATTAACGTGGTTATGATATTTAAACGTAAATCATTGTAGAATTCCTTACAGTTAAAATTAGGTTACCGTTTCGAAACGTAACTATCATTAAAACCGTGATAACTGTGTGATATGACACTTTCACAGTAAATTTGTCCAGAATCAACCACAGTTAATAACACCCTCCCAGGCATAGGTGTAGTGTTAATGTTAATGCAGTTAGTTAATTTTAATGCATATCTGATATGGTTTTCTTATCATTAGGTAATGGCTACATTAACATTGTATTTTTTTGCACATTGCTGCTAACTTTGTTTGTGACTGGTTGATGGTTGACAGTTTTTTCTTTTCTCCCTGCAGCTCCTTTATAGTCAACCCCCACCACACGTTATCGTCGTCATTTTGAATACCCAAAGGCACTTTTAAGAGCCACGTCCATCTGTCTGCCTTTCTGTCTGGCTGTCTGTCTATCTATCTGCCTGTTTGGCTGTCTAACTGTCTGTCTGCCTATCTGTCTGTCTGTCTGTCTGTCTGTCTGTCTGTCTGTCTGTCTGTCTGTCTGTCTGTCTGTCTGTCTGTTTGTGTTGCAATGGCCATGAGACATACCATTGACCGCCAGCATCCCAGCTACAAAGAGGGGAAACGTAAATTGCTTGAAAGTAAACAAGACCACCTTATAGCTGAAGCTGAGGTTAGTGTTTTTATATCAAATGAATCGTTTTTCATTTGTCACCTGTCTCAGTTTCTGTACCTTTAATTATTGAATTTTCCCTTCAACACGCAGAGAGCCGTTGAGGAGAGGAAACGTGCGCGTTCTGGTGGAGGACCTCCATGTGGCTCCACTAGTGACGGTGCAAGACGAGGCAAGCCGAGGGGGAGGCGTGGAGGGCGACGCGGAGGGCGACGCAAAGCCTCAGCCACAGGTTCTTATCTGAATTATTTGACATTTATTGGAATTTAATGCGTAAATACTAGATGAGTTTGTAGCATGAAAGAATATTTATGAATGTTAATCATTCTTTAATGTACTCTTTTACAGTCACGTTCCCCCCAGCTGAGTGCTCCCCGTCATCCCATGAGGACGTTCCGCTTACTGTACCTTCAGCGCAACTGAATCCTCAAGAGGCATTTGGTAAATCCCACTGATGAATTGAAGTTTAAATCTAAAAATGTAAAGGTATCACTGAGAAAAAAGCCCTTTGTATTCTTGGTCCATGTACTTTTACTGTAAGTTATGTACTTCAACTGTGAATCCATTGTAGCCAAAGTTTCTATTTTCTTTACAGAAAAGTTTGTGGAGAGGCTTTCATCTCTAAATGCCTCTGGTCCTTCTGCCAAGCCTCAAAGAAGCTCTGCATCTTCATGGACTTTTCGGCAGCAGAAAGCCTCAGAGCGCTGGACAGAAGCACGACCAAACCACCTACAAGGCCTCATTGAAAAGGAGGCTGTTGGTCATCCCTTGTGTTGCCTCTGCCCCAAGCCGGCTGTTATTAGGTTGGATCACATTAATCTTAAACTTTATTTACCCAGGGTAGTAGCTGAGCATTACAGCAATTCTCAGTGCCCTGCTATATAGGCTAACATGCATGTCTTTTGGGGTGGGAGAGAAATTTGATACACAGAGGAAACCTACATGAATGTGAAAAGTACATCTAGGACCTTTGTATCAAACCGATTATCTAACTTAATTTAGAATACTGTAGCTTACTGTAACTTGAGTGTATTGTAGTTTATGAGTTATTCACATGAATAGTTGATTATATTATTAATTTTTTTCATCCCTAGGTGCAGAGAGTGTCTCCCTGAAGAGTGGTTCTGTGGGGACTGCGATGTACTGCATCACAAAAAACAGCCACTCCACAACAGGGAATGTCTGATACGTGGGTTCTTTGAACCCATTCCTCCAACCACACGCATCATGAAAGGGGAGGATGGATATTTCACTCAGGAGCAAGGTATATACTCAACAAAGCTTTTATTTTGCTGTTCACATGTGTCTGCAGCTTTTAAAAGATAATATGAAAGAATGGTCTTCTTTATTTATGCCAGCTTGCATCTTGCCAACTGTGAGTGTGTCAAACTGCGTCTGCGATGGCACAACCTTCACTGTGTTACCAGGCAAACCAGTGATTTTAATTAACATCAATGGTAAAAACAATTCACTATTTAAATTTATATTTGAAGATGATTTCCAGAAATAAAATCACACATCAAGATATTGGGGGTCTTTCAAAATGTGTTTTAAGCATGTTTTTTTTCTTTCTTGCTCTAAGGACGTTATGACTTGCATCAGCCACTGTATGTATGTCAGACGTGCCAGCAGCAGAGGACCCCTGACATGAAGCACTTCCTTCAGAGTGGATATTGGCCAGCCTCTCTCAATACTTCCACGTTGTACACGTTGGACCTCTTGAGCTCCTTTCAGGAACTGAAAGTAATCTCTCCGGGATTCTCCAGACAGGCCTTCGCAAAGCTCCTGGAGCATCGCACCAAGTGTGGAGGACGAGTTAGTATTATTGTTCTTGGACATATTACAACATTTCTGTGCATAAGCAGACAACATCCCAAATATTTTTTTATTCTATGTATCTTCCAGTCTGGACATATCAAAGGTGACACCCTGCAGCGCAGCTTCTTGGAGTTTTCATATGCTTCGTTTGAGAAGGACCAACTCTGCTGTGGTGCTGTTTTCACCTGCACAGCCTGCACACCAGAAATGTTGGCTGTTTCAGTAGATGGAAACAGAAAGTTATATCGCTTTCGCCGAAATGGAAGGTGCTCTTTGTTCCAGTGTTATTATTGATTGATTGATTGATTGATTTAGTTACATATTTAATACATTTCATTTCTATTTGTCTTCCACAGTTCTGGTGACCATGCCTTTTTTGAAGGTTTATTTGTGGCTGAAGACAGTGCAGTGTCTGGATTTGTGGACATGATCCAGAAAGCTGTGAAAAAGGCAAGTTTGAATCGTAATTTGACAAAATACTTCTGTTGCTAAAATAAACATATCTATCCAACATAGATTTCCTCCCCAACTGCAACTTCTGCCTGCCAACTAAAAAATCAAATTTAGTGAATACATGGCATATATAGTGTTTTATGATACCATTGATTTTATTTGATTTATTTTTGTTTACGTGTCATAGACACAGGGAAGAGGCACGTGTGGGGACTCCCAATGGACAGCAGCACGCGAGACATCAAGAAGGGCATCCAAATTGGATGAAGAGGGCATGGAGGTTGCTGTGTGTCGCCATGGTTTCCTTCTTAAAGCCCTTAATATGTACAGGGGAGAAATATTTGCCTACCCCATGTACCTTCAAAAGGAGCTGATGCCAGCCAAGGCACAATTCTTTGCCATGGATGTGGCTTGCAAATACTGGCCGTACCTGGAGAAAGTTGCCAGTGTCCTTCCTGCTCTCCAGGAGCTGACCACCATGAAACCTTTCCTCAGCGTCATGCATGCTCGAGCTCATGCTACCAAGTGTGAGGTATGTTTATTATTTTTTAATATGGTATGTAAATTGTAATGTTTATAATATTAAATTGAAGTTAATGGGTAGACTATATTATGTATATGTTTTGTGTTACCATTCCACTCAACCTTTACTAACAGATTAAATGGAGTGGTAGGAACCAGGAAGGAGCAGGGACAACCGCCGGTGAAGAGGTGGAACAAGTTAACAGCTACCTCTCTCGTTGAGCCCTTACGACAAAATATATGTCGAAAGCAGGTGAACAGAGTGTTTTCCATATTGTTGCATACTTCTTTTCAAAGACTGCATGCCATCAACTCATACTTTGCCTTCAATAGCCCGGTTGGACATGCTCACATTGCATGCAATGTTGTGGAACCAGAAGAAAGGGGATTCCTTACACCAGGCACTTTCCCCAAGATATGTGAAGGTAGGTCTAATGGTTTAATTTTGTCCTTTGTTTTTATCATTTGAGCTGTTAATCCTACAGACTTTATCCTGATTACACTGTTTATCAGACTTGTCAGAGGCTCCTGGATGAGACTGCAATGCTAGCAGTGCTAAAAACCCAGCTACATCTCTCAGATGAAATGGTGTCACAGTGGATCTCAGATGTGATGGAATGGGCAGCTGGTGGTAAGCATGACCAGATAACAGAAAATAACACAATACTTTTCCACTACTATTTGAATCTTCAGGTTTGATATTAAAGATCAGCCAACAATAGTTGGCTGATCATTCAGGGCAGTTAAAGTGATCTCTAGGGATTACAAGAGGTGGTGACATCACCTGCCACCAAGACCAGCAAACTGTGTGACATGTTGGGTTTTTTGTATATTCCAGTTTCTCTTCTGGAAGTATACATACCAAGTTGTACAATCAAGTTGGGTTAAGAGGGGTTTATGTGTAACATGAATTCAAACATCGAAACTGTTATGTGTTGTTTTATTTTGAATTGTACTATTATTTCTACAGAGACACGAGATGCATCTGACAACCTGCAAGGCACCACACACACAGGGCTTCAGCGGTCCATTGAGGGGCTCTACCTCAGTGTGAGGCAGCGGAAGCTAAATCTGTACCGTCAGAATGGTATTACTACTGTATAATATACACAAAAACAAATACATGGAATTAGTACACAATGTAGAAGCAATTACGCCAATTACAGCTCAATCATTACATTCTCTTCTGTTTGATTGTAACTGATTATTATCTAGATTGTCATTATTACATTCATCAGTCACTCACTGCAGCTTCACTTTCACTTTTTGAGTGCAATGTATTTTTTGCTTGACAAACAGTTCTGTCAAGAGCCTTCACCCATCTACTTCATGTCATTCTAGACAGCAACAAGCTTCGCCACCGGCTTCGGAGGAAGCTGGCAGAAGAGAAAAAGCTCCTTTTTCAGGAGATACAAAAGCACAACAAGCTTGACTCTGCAGCCAACATCGATGCAGCTGTGGTGGAGCACTCCCTGAGTGGAGAGAGCACTGTGTCCCCAATATGGCCTTGGGAGGTTCATGACAGCGGTATGTCAGTTTTTAGAAGATTTTTGTTAAGCTGTATACGGTATACTGCAATAAGTGTGCAAAAAATATTGAGTTGTTTAATATTCATGTCGTTTCTATTTGTATTTTAAGTTTTCTACTTTTTGTATAAAATTGATAAAAGAGTACAATTGTGGTCGATACATTTATGTTTATATGCAACATTGAGTATTGTATTCATAAAACTGTAATTGACTTTTTAGCAAACATTGGAACCAAGAAACGGCTTCATGACCAAGTCATGACAACAAAGCGACTGCAGGAGGAAAAAAACATTCTGGTGATGGAGATGGCACAACACTGCACATGGTTGCAGAACCTGGCATTGGTTCTCAAAAACAAGGTGGCTGAGTCGGGTAAGTTGACGCAAAACATAGCTGTCCATGACCAACTCACTTTCAATCACAAACCTAATAGAGTACAACAATCATTGTTTGCAGTGATGGTCATTTAATTGTACATAGTAAAATGGTGATATACGTTGTTTGCTATGGTAACAAGTCAGTGGGGTTGTAAAGTGTGTCACTTTTGCCAAATGTGGAGATATTTAGCACTGTGGCTATAGCCTGAAATCAGAAGTCAACCAAATAATTGTGAACATTGGCATATGTGGTCACACAGGGTTAGCATAAAAGTAAGCTTGTGCTTACTATTATCTCAATCTGAAGCCTGCTTGGTATCATGGCAACTATTCACATATGGTATTTAGATTTGGACAGGAGAGAGCTTTCTACTCTATTGAAGTTACAGTATGTGGACTCATGAAGCAATTTTACTATGTAGAAGGTCTGTAATGTAATCTCATGTATATTTTGAGGTGGAGAGTCTGGAGACAAAGGAGCTGAAGGACTTTGCAGTCTCTTGAGGAGAAGAAACACAGAGGTGTCAGAGGGGTTGCAAGTGGTCCTGCAAAAATACAAGACTGCTTTAGGTCCTGAGGCCTCTGTCATTCAAAATATTGAAGAGGAAGACCAAAGTGTCCACAGCAGTCCAGACACCAGTGAGGATGAAGAGGAAAGCATAATTTAGGTGACGTTCACATAACTACACAGATTAGTGTTACTCTTTAAAGATTATTTATGTATTTATTTATGCTTTTTCATTCTAAACAGCTCAACTTTAGCTTTTGATCTTACCTCTTGTTTTTTCCCCCAGATTGAAGCTGCACTGAGGATGGACTAAGGAAATGGACTTGCCTAGAAAGCACTAATGTGATAAAACATGCATTCGGGCGTCTTATATTATTTCACACGCATAGATATTAACTTGGCACTATGGGGGAGGGAACCAAGGAAGGCAGGCTTTCCTATGATTGGCCGTTCTGAAGCGCGATATTCGATTGACAGCCCTCCTCAGCCCGAATTCAGCCAAGGGTTTCTTACTTGAAGGGACCTTCGCCCAGACGTGATTGTCTTCTGAGTTTCAGCCATTGACTACAATACAGAATGAATGAGAGGAGGGCTGAGGAAGGCTCTCAATCAAATATCGTGCTTCAGAAACAGCCAATCACAGGAAAGCACGCCCTGCCTTGATTCCCTCCCACATAGTGCCAAAATTAAATTTGAGCGAGAGAGAAAAACATCATTCGCGAGAGGCTGTTTTGTATGACCAAAGTTATTCCCCCCTCTCGCTTGCAACGAGGTAATAATAATAATAATACATTTAATTTAGAGGCGCCTTTCAAGACACCCAAGGTCACCTTACAGAGCATATAGTCATCATACATTATTTAAAAAAAACAAGACATTGTGTAAAATTAAATAAACATAAGCAATAAGAAATAAATAAAACAAAAACAAGACAAAACAAAACAAAAAAAACAATCAAAACAGTGATCAGTTAGACGTTGTGTGCGAGTTTGAACAGGTGAGTGAGAGTAATGCTCTCGAGGATCTTTTTTCCTGGCTCGGGGAGCTGCGCTCTGAGTGCGGACGTGCGCACAGATAATTTGGGCGCTCGCAGTTAACATCAACGTGTATGAAATAATATAATACGCCCGAATGCATGTTTTATACCATTAGTGCTTTATGGCACTAATGTGTCGCCATACTCAACCGCTTATCCTGGCAACTTCACACCTGACACTGCACCCTTGGGTCTTCTGCAATACACCCACCAAGTGTAAAATAAATCAGATGAACACTACTAACTGCTTCCTGTCAACTGACAGCAGTCAGCTGACCGTCATTACATCGCTGTAGCACGTGAACATTCATTGGTGCCATACTTGACAGCTCTCCACACAGTTACATAGCATTGTGGTGAATGTTCAGACCACTGTTTCATCTCTCCCCTTCCAGTGTCACAGAATATCAATCTTGGTGATGGAGGCACTAGCATTTTGGTGTGTTATTTAGTTAATGTGTGTAAAAGATGACTTCCTCAAATGTCTTGTTTTGTTCGGAATTCAAAGATATTCAGTTGACAGAATATATAGAAGTATTAAGAAACCAGAAAATATTACATTTGAGAATCTGGAATCTGATCATTTTGATTTTTTTTATTTTTCAAAAAATGAAAAAGTGATTAATCGTTCATCCAAACAGTTGGTTATTAATTAAAATCAAATTGTTGCATGTCATGTAAAATGTAAATCAAGGAGAACGACCATTTTGATTGATAGGGTGGCGTGACTAAGTATGTATACATATAATGTAATATGCATTAGACTGTATGTAACAAAGAGACAGTTGTATAGTTAATATAGGTACGTACAGTATAACTGGATTACATGTTCTGTTGTCAGTGCTTATGTAAAGCTAACCCTACAGTCCATTTTTAAGAAATACAGCCCAAATTGTTTGTGTGTTGGACAGATCCATTTGGTGCATTTTCTCCAGTATTGTTGCAAAAGATGAATACATTATTGCCAAAAATGACCATTTTTTGTTTTACTTTTCCATCATGTTTAGAAACATCATGTGACAGTTTTGTGTTTTATAAAAAAAGATAGCCTATCAAGAGAAAATATGGGAAACAAACATAAATAATGCATAATTAATTATATTTTGAATTGAGTTAAATTTAACATCACATACATTATTATTTATGTGGATTACATCAATTAACTGATCTCCTTGTGATATATTTCACCCAAATCATCTATATGCAGTATAATGTAGCCTATGTTTTACTTGTAGATTTTTGATTCAGTAAAGATTCATTTTCCTAAACTTATTTACAACCCTCCTCTTGGTGTAAGAACTACAAGTATCCCTTCTAACTTGTATGGTTCCTCAAATTTCAAAGGAACGATTGTAATGGGCATTGTATTTTTAAATACATTGTATTCCCCATGATTAGAAGTTTGCAGTATTAAACTGGATGATAACATTGTAATTAATAACATTACAATGTTACATATAAATGTAGTATTGTTCAGTACTATATTGGGTATATATTATGTTCTATGATACTTAAATACTAAACCTAAATTGTCATGTTAATATCAAATTGAAGTTGGGGTTGACTGACGTCTTGAAAACCTTGGGGGGTGTTCACTAGCCAGTAAGGCTATTGCTAGTTATCTGCGACTGCTGTCGATTATTAATCCATCCTACTGCAGGTATACTGAACTAAATTGTTTTGTTTGGAAGCCACACCATATTAAAACCAAATTATAAATCACATTTACACTTTATAGCAGGAAAATAGATCGAAGGATGAGGTCTGAAAGATATGTTTTGAAACGTTGCTTAATACGTTACGCCATTGAACACACACCTTTCTGTCGGCGAGATAGAGCAGCAGGAAAAACATAAAAAAAGCACTCATAAATGTATATATATTACCTTTTTCATAAAATATATCTACTCACGATATAAACATATACGTTATGGTCATACTTTAAGAACTGTTACTGTTAAGAATTGGAGTGGATATATGATTTCGGAACCCTAACGTCAACATATTAACCCTAAACCGGAAGGAGGATACCAGAACTACAATTTGTCCCGAGTTATAGTGTGCTGTGTCATAGCTATTGTAGTTCCAATTAATTATCTCTAATATGTAAAACTGGGATCACGAACGTTGCAAGCTCATTATATGTTTTTAAGGGTGGGAAGCACGCCTGTTTGGTCTGATTTTAACTTTCTTATTGGTAAGAGGGTGTAATCATGTTTTTTATAGGTTTTGACCCTACTCTATTGGTCTGCTGTCGAGTATGATAGTACATGTGCAGAACTTTCCAAAACAGTTGACCCCATGTCTGTAGCATATTTTGTTGTTGAACTACAAGCCTTCAAAAGTGTCACAGGTACAAGGTTCAAAGGGCACACCTGAGGAGCAGGAACCGCCCACAAATCTCAAATTGACATATGTTGCTCCCTAGGTCAAGACCTTTCCAACGATGTCTTCACTGTTGTCCTATGCCTATTTTTGATGTTCTTGTTGGTAGACTACACATCATGGCTGTTTGCCGTATACATTCAGAGACCTCTTTAAGGGCAAAGCTGGAAACAATCACTCAAAATCTTTTAACGGGTATTTTGTGGCCAGATTTATTGAACATATTGATTATAGGATTATACGCAGTCATACTATTCAATGTGGACCAGTTTCAAGTTTATTTTCAACACAGTCTCAATCCCTACTCGTCAAATGTGTGACGCATGGCCAAGGATCCCTGGCGTCAATTTGCGACGAAAAATGGGTACCTTTTTCGTCGTTTTTCAACGCCTGATAGACAGTCATGTTAATCCCTCACCGTCGGATATAGACGAAAGGAAATCAATGTCTATCAACGGTGATGCCGTCAGGTTATGCAAATATTGTCGATTGATTTGTTTGACAGATTCACCATTAAACGTGTTTCTGGTGACATTTCTAGTGAGAAATTTACTTTTTCCTTGAATAATCTTCAGTCAGTGAATGTGTATGATCTTTATTAATATTTATTATCTGAATGGGAAATGCAATATTTTAGGATCGATTCACCGTTAAACGTGTTTCTAATAACATTTCTAGCGAGAAATATACTTTTTACTTTCATAATCTTCAGTCAGTGATTGTGTCTGATCTTTAGTTTTATAGTTATTAGGAAGATTTAATCGTCTCGCTCGCATGTCTCAACGACGTCAGGTTGCTAGGGACGCTGCTTTCGCTAAACTAGCAGATCACGTGTTTCCTGCGTTTGTGTTATTAAACCGTTACTTTATGTAACTTTTAATGATATTGTAATAACCACAGGCGAGGTATTGAGCGAAGTAAGCTTGATAGCAGGTTTATTAGAGTCCACAATCGGAGAGGCAGGCACAGCTCCACCGGAAAACTACAACAAACAAAACTCCCCCCCGGAAGGAAACCCCCGGAACCCCCTCTCAGAAGGCCCGCCCCTTACTCCCAAACCCTCTGACGTGAAACACGTTTATTTGTGAGAGACAACATGGAGCCAACCCAGTCGCCAAAAGCATATGTTGACAGTGTACGTTTTCGTGAACACTGGATTACGTCGCATTTCAACATAAAAATAGCGTGTTAGCACACACACACACACACACACACACACACACACACACACACACACACACACACACACACACACACACACACACACACACACACACACACACACACACACACACACACAATGCATTTCACTGCTAAAACAACAACTTGGGCTGCTTCTAGGACATTTTGGGTGGATTTTGTACGGCATGTGGGCAGGACGTTTTTTGTAAAAACCACGCGGCAAAGGAGCTGCCGTGTGTTGTTTTTGTCGGGTCCGATGGTTAAAAAATAGACAGATATTCCAAGGTATCCTTAAAAGGCAGCTTGGATGTTTTTATTTTCTGCAGTTTAGACTTCTTCTATAACCTATTTTTTAAAGCAAAACACCAAGCTCAATGATTGAACGAGGCAGGGTTATTTGAAACAATTTATTAAATATATATTTGTGTGAGGTCATTCCTTCTCCTGAGTTTGCTTCCTATTTATGTCTACTGTACAACCCTACTGTCCACAAGCATCACCCCCCCCCCCCCTCCCCATATGGATTTGGAGAATTGTTGCCACGTCCCAGTGGTGGAGGTATCATATATATGAAAGAGGGCATTCAATTATACTACAATGATCAATTAGGAGGCCGAAGCCCTAAAGGAAATGATGCAATAGGTGACTGGGTCGACAACATTTAAGTAAACGCATACGCTTCAACCTGTGGCTCTAGCCCTACAGGAAATGACTCAGCAAGTGCTCCATCTCGTTGCACCTGCACCCAGCGGCTCGCTTGCAAGATTTTGGCCTGAAGTTCTTCCCAGACCTACACCCTAGCCATCCAACACGCATATCTGAAAATCAGGCTTCTCTTTAATAATGACAAAAAGTTACGAGAGAAACACACATTAACTTTTTGTTATCTCATAAGCGGCGTGGTGCCGGCTCCTTTTGACCTTTTGACCCCAGACTTCAAAAACGTGGCCACAGGCCAGCTGTGTCTACACACCTTAAGCCACAAATGTACACCTCCATCCCACAAAAAATGGGGACTAGAAACTAACCTCTGTCTTATGTACATTTACTGTACTGTTGGAGGTCAAGCCCCTTTTCCGACCTTTTCGAGCTGGCTAGGGAGGCTAAAATGTTTACACACATTTCCCGGGGCCCCGAGAACGACATATCCGAGATTTGGAGTTCTAGCCCTTGGAGAAAAAAAGTTTTCCCAAATGGAGTGTCATTTGGACAAAGCCCCTCAGAAGTGTAGCCTGCAAGACCTAATGGTTCAGAATGTGGTGGAAAAACAGTTTTTGAGGTCCCTAGCTATCTCGAAAAGGTCGGAAAAGGGGCGTGACCTCCAACAGTACAGTAAATGTACATAAGACAGAGGTTAGTTTCTAGTCCCCATTTTTTGTGGGATGGAGGTGTACATTTGTGGCTAAAGGTGTGTAGACACAGCTGGCCTGTGGCCACGTTTTTGAAGTCTGGGGTCAAAAGGTCAAAAGGAGCCGGCACCACGCCGCTTATGAGATAACAAAAAGTTAATGTGTGTTTCTCTCATAACTTTTTGTCATTATTAAAGAGAGGCCTGATTCTCAGATATGTATGTTGGATGGCTAGGGTGTAGGTCTGGGAAGAAATTCAGGCCAAAATCTTGCAAGCGAGCCGCTGGGTGAGTTGCAACGAGATGGAGCACTTGCTGAGTCATTTCCTGTAGGGCTGGAGCCACAGGTTGAAGTGTATGCGTCCTTTGAGACCCCCTTTGATATATAAGAGACCCTATACAGCTTACTTAAATTTTATCACTATTGCATCACTTCCTTTAGGGCTTCGGCCTCCTAATTGATCATTGTAGTAGGCTATAATTGAATGCCCTCTTTCATATATATATGATACCTCCACCACTGGGACGTGGCAACAATTCTCCAAATCCATATGGGGAGGGGGGGGATGCTTGTGGACAGTAGGGGTTTACCCTAGACATAAATAGGAAGTAAAATCAGGAGAAGGAATGACCTCTCACAAATATTTATTTGGGGGTAATTATTTCAAATAACCCTCCCTCGTTAAATCATTGAGCTTGGTGTTTTGCTTTCAAAAATTAGTTATAGAAGAAGTCTAAACTGCAGAAAATAAACACATCCAAGCTGCCTTTTAAGGATACCTTGGAATATCTGTCTATTTTTCAACCATCGGGCCCTAGTTTACGACAAAAACAGGGAGTTGAGGATTTTTCTGCAATAATCCAAAATCCAATGGAAAACCCGTTGGCTTTTTGTCAAGGGAACCGAGGGCGACGATCACTTCCGGGTTTGCCAACATACGTCATCCCTCTCCACCACTCTATACTGTAAAAACACATGTTCAAGTTGAATGATAATGCATGAATTTATTCTTTATTCTGCCATAGTAACACGGTAAATAAATGGCCAAAATAGGCTGAGAACGAATTCGTATTTACGATATTGTAGCGACCCTGGGACATAACACACAAAATCGTTTGTGTGTTATGTGTTGCATTGTATTTCGTTGTCCGTTATGCCAGTTGTTCTGTGTGCATGTATTGTAATGTTCTTCTTGTCAATCAGTGTGGGGGCGAATCATTAGGTCAGCTGGGGGAGGGCCTTGGAAGAACACGAGGGTGGGGGCCTGCACGTGAGTGAGACCGTGTTGGGGGTTGCCGGGGTAACCGGGGTTTGTTTTGGGTGGGATTTCTGCCGTTGGTTACGGGTTTCAGTGACCTGGTTTTGGTCCATTAAAAGTTCCTTCAATTACTAATGACTCGAAATCGTTATGTCACCGTTGAGGTCATTACAATATGTACAATAAAACGTAATCACGGACAAAATACGTTTTTTAGACAAACGTAATTGAGAATGCCGAATAGTTCTCTGGGAACGTAATTTTGATGAGAAAGGGTTGCCCGCACATGTAGAGGGCCTCGTTCGCACGTTTTGGATAAATTCCAATGGGTCGTAATCTGTGGCGGAACAAACCACCTACGTGGTCGTATTTTCCGAGAGGACAGGCTGATACTGGACATTGATTGGTTTGTAGGTGGGCGTGAGTCTGACGTCACCGTTCACCGGTATAGCCTTCATGAATGAATGAAGAAACATGTGAACATAATTTCCTGCAGCTCAGTTCAGGCAGATCTCTCCCCAGAGAGAAGCATCAACTTGTTCCACTGTCTGAATGAGCTGAACGACTGTTCTCTAGTGGAGGAGATCCAACAGTACCTGACATCAGGAAGTGTCCCCCAAAAATCTCCCTCTCCTGTTCAACTGTCAACTCTGGCCTTCATCCTTCTGACCTCAGAAGAGGAGCTGGAAATGTTTGATCTGAAGAAATACTCTGATTCAGAGGAGGGTCTGCTGAGGTCGCTGCCAGTGGTCAAAGCCTCCAAAACATCTCTGTAGGTTCACTAGTAACAGGAATTAAAATACACACAACGCGATATACATAAAACTGAAATATAAAGTTAAAATAACATGCAAAAGTTCTCTGTCGGTTCATAACGTGTGTGTGTGTGTGTGTGTGTGTGTGTGTGTGTGTGTGTGTGTGTGTGTGTGTGTGTGTGTGTGTGTGTGTGTGTGTGTGTGTGTGTGTGTGTGTGTGTGTCTTAAGACCAGAGGCAGCAAGGGGTGAAAAGATGTCCACCCCTCCTCCTTGGTCACTTGGTACGACCCGGCAACACACTTTCTCCCAGAAGTCCCTGGTGTCGGTGACCAGCACACTGCACTCTGATAGGCTGACAACTAGAAGGTCAAAAGGTGAGAATATATCTGAGAGATATCCTCTATCCATCGCTATCTCTTGTCCTTATAGTGCAACACTTCAAAACTGTTGCTTTAGTTATTTCACAATTTTGTTTTATATGCACTTAAAGGATTCATTAAGGAGAGAGAGAGAGAGAGAGTTTGTCTGTTGGGGGGAACTGGAATAGATCTCAACAATCTTCATTTCCTCTTTTGCACCACTGCGTATCCAGATACGTGTGTGTGTGTGTGTGTGTGTGTGTGTGTGTGTGTGTGTGTGTGTGTGTGTGTGTGTGTGTGTGTGTGTGTGTCGGTGTTTGTGTGCGTGGTCTTGTGTTTTTTTCCATGTCATCAGAATGATTATTGAGTGTATTTCACAATATATTCTCAGCCAGGGCAACATGTCTGTATTTGGGGGGATGGCTCTGTGGGGGAAACTCCCCGGCCGTCCGAGCAGCCTTGAAACACCACATCCCCATCAGGTCAAACAGTTTAGAACGCCCTGGACCAGAGATCTGAAGGGCTTCACAGGCCGCTTCTTAAAGGACGCCCCCTGACCTTAGCCCCCCAAAGGGCAGGGAAACCCCCCCTAATATCAGTGAATCTGGAGAAGGAACCCAGAAGAGGGATCCCTCTCCAGGGATGGTAGGAGTGCAATGGGAGCCAGAATAATGTGCAGACGTAATGGTAGCATAACTAGTGCTATCTGAGAGATATCCTCTATCCATCGCTATGTCTAGTCTTTATAGTGCAACACTTAAAAGCCGTTGCTTTAGTTATTTCATGATTTTGTTTATATGTACTTAAATGATTCTTGCACTTTTGGTGTAGATCCTCATCGTTGAAGGCTCTGACTGTAAGTTGAATCAAAGCACTTACTGACCCACTTTACTCGAGAGAGAGAGAGAGAGAGAGAGAGAGAGAGAGAGAGAGAGAGAGAGAGAGAGAGAGAGAGAGAGAGAGAGAGAGATACAAAAATAGATAAATATAGATAGAGAGATACATAGAGAGAGAGAGAGTTTCAGGATCTCATCTAGGATTTTCTGGCTGCCCTTTATGTCTTTCTGTCCTTCATCGATACTGGTGTCAATCTGCTCTCAACCTCCAGGAAAGATAAACCCCTTCCCTACCAGAGTGCTGTGGACAAGGCCTTACAGAGTGAGAACGGACACCTGGGGTCTGTTCGAAATGACTTACTAATTACTACTTACTACCTACTCAATACTTGGCTTACTACTCGAATCCTTAAATAATGATTGAGTAATCCATTTGAGTAATCGACGTTCAGAAGACCGTCCTTACTTAACCACCTCAGATGACGTGAATCAAATGACGTGTCAATAACCTACGGGCCGGGCGCCGTTAATAAATATTACCAATAAATATATAAACGTCACATTTAACGTCGCAGTACACCTTCAACCTAAGGATTTGCGGTGATGTGTTAAAAACAATTATTAAACAATTATTAAAAAAAACATTTATTAATTATGATGAATTATTTTATATTTTTCTTGTCTATTGTATTACTTTAAACACATGTTGGACGACAACAAAGCTACGTTCATCCTATAAAATCGAATAAATCAAATGTATTTTGACCACATACGATCGGTAATAGTCGATTCACTTACAGCGGTATGGCTGTGGGCTCTGCTGCTGCGGCTCCCCGTTTGGCGCCATTGCTTCCACTGTTCTTTTGAATAGACGCAGTGCATTCTGGGGCGGTTGAGTACGTCTAGTAAGCTAGCGATGCTTACACAAAATCTTTACGGAAGTAGAAGACATTCGGATACTACTCGCTTACCTAAAACTCGCTTACTACGTTCTACTTACTCAATTTGACGTCATAGTTAGTAAGAGTAGGAAGCAAGTAGGTGGTTTCGAACAGACCCCTGGACTTGTTCCTCCGCTTCCTCCTGGGCCTCTCTCTGCAGACCAATCAGATTGTCCTACGAGGTCTGCGGGCAAAGAGAGAAACTAGCTCACTGACCAGATCTCTCTCCAGAGAGAAGCATCAATCTGTTCCACTGTCTGAATGAGCTGAACGACCATTCTCTAGTGAAGGAGATCCAACAGTACCTGACATCAGTAAGTGTCCCCCAAAAATCTCCCTCTCCTGTTCAACTGGCAACTCTGGCCTTCATCCTTCTGACATCAGAAGAGGAGCAGGAAATGTTTGAGGAGGAGGGTCTTCTGAGGCTGCTGCCAGTGGTCAAAGCCTCCAAAACATCTCTGTAGGTTCACTAGTAACAGGAATTAAAATACACACAACGCTATAGACATAAAACTGAAATATAAGGTTAAAATAATATGCAAAAGATCTCTGTAGGTTCATAACGTGTGCGTGTGTGTGTGTGTGTGTGTGTGTGTGTGTGTGTGTGTGTGTGTGTGTGTGTGTGTGTGTGTGTGTGTGTGTGTGTGTGTGTGTGTGTGTCTCTCTCTCTACAGACCAGAGGCAGCGAGGGGGGAAAAGATGTCCACCCCTCCTCCTTGGTCACTTGGTACGACAAGAAAAACACAATGAGGGATATGGCTGTTTTAGTGATGTGGTTGACATGGTGTGAATGATTGCAACTGTTTGTTCCTCTGAATTCTGAATACTCAGTTGGCAAACAACATCAAAAATGATTACTATTGTAAAATGATGACTTTTTACTCGGAAAAGTGACTTTCTGCCTGGACGAGTGAAACGTAAATGTATTTATCCCTGGAACAAGGCCTCATGAAAAAAGTTAATGTTGACACACACACACACCTTTGCTGTTCTGCAAGCTGTGATGGACACTTGCAGACTAACACTATTCTCAATTCAGTCCATACTAATTGTATCTAAAGTAAAATATTTACAAGCCAGGGCAACATGTGGTCGCTGTATGGCTCTGTTGGGGGAAACTGGAATAGACCTCAACAATCTTCATTTCCTCTTTTGCACCGCTGCGTCTCCAGATACGTACGTACGTACGTGCGTGCGTGCGTGCGTGCATGTGTGTATTGAAGCCCAGAGAAGCAGCAGAGAGCAGACTCCCCTGGAACCAGCTGTGTCTCCATGAAGAGTGACCACTCTATGTTTCAACCTCCTTTCTTTAAAGATGGACGCCCCTCCAGAGAGGAGAGGTAGGGGTTTCAAACAGACGAGGAAAACAGACCAGTTGGTTGTAATCAGACCCTACTGATACTGATGTCTAGAAGTCTGGGGAAATATAAGTGTGCGTGTGCACGCGCGCGCGTGCGCGTGTCCAGTCCTCCCAAATTAATGTGTAAACCACATAACAAGTAGTCAACAGAAGACAATGTTTTAATCCCACTTTATATCTCCTTGTTACTTTTAGATGAGAACCCCTGGCCAGCCTTTCGGACTGGGTGTCAGGCTAGGGAATTTAAAAACAGGAATCCTTGGTCAACGTGGAGGGAAAAATAGTTAGGTAAATGTCAGCCAACATGCAGTTGGTATAAATTGAATTCATAACGTTAATCACTATGCCAATGAGAGTATAGCTAATTCATGGTCATTTTTAAGGTGCAGTAATTTCACACTTTTACACAATTCAATTACTGTATGGTATGTTAGATAACAGTAAGAGCTAAAATTAGGGCAAGAGTGAAACATTAGTCTCCTGTCATCTCCTTCTCATGCACTGGTTAGCCATGGTTGTAAACAGTTCATTCAATTATTTTGAGTAGATTTCGTCCTTGTTTAGCATGTGCTATTGCTACTATAGATATACAAAGGACAACTGGTCATTTTTGTGTTCTATTTGTTCATACTGTTATTAACACTGATAAACCTACTCAGCTTTCCATGATTGTTGATAATCGTTGTACTCTTAAATCAGCGGGTTGTAGACCCCTGCGTTGGTGAGTGTGGTGCGACACCCCATAAGCGCCACACACGTACACGTACCGGTGGGACGGGTTTGTACGAGGCTGGGAGGGAATCATCACAGTATACCCACTACAATAAAATAGACTACACCACTGGTAGTGGGGGATATCTCGGCCATGGTTGAGAAGAATTGGGGGAAAGGAACTTCGGCCATGACTCTCTGAAGTCCATGAACTGGGACATGGAGAAAGGGATTGTCAGCCAAGCTCACACACACACACTCACACACCTACACACACGGATCTGACTGGGGATAGGAGAGGTTAATTCACTTGAGGTGGTAAACAGGTTACCTTTTTAAACTATTTATTCTCTTGCCAGAAGGACTATCTAGACTAGGCTACTTATAAATATTTATACATTTATTTATTTTACCCAAAAATTATATTCAGGTCTAACTACATAAAATCCGGGGCTTTAACCCTGAATAAACCAGCATAGTGACGCCCCTGGGTTCTGGGTTCAGGGTCTGTGTTCAGGATGTCTGGGTCTAGGTTCTGGGTTCAGGGCCTCATCAACCAGGTAAACTCGCGTCCTTCCGTCCTCTGAGCTCAAGGAAACGCACCAAGTTCCAGGTGGCTAATATTCAGCTCAGACCTCGTTCGCTCAATACATTCATGATCGAAAACCTGACGGCAGCTGACCTCAGATCTGGTGAAATGGGCTTTTATTTCTTTCACTTCATGCGTTTCGACCAATCCTGTTGCTGGAGGCAGAGTTATTGCAGACAAACTAGACCAGCACATGAACATTTATAAATGTGAATACACACACATTCCTGTATAATTAATTGAGGTGTAAGACACCTCCCTCTGCTGGACAGTTTGGACAACAGTCTCACACCAAACTACATTTTCCGCTTGAACCAACAAAGCCATAGTACATCGATGCGAGACCGGGTTCAATTCAATTCAATTCAATTTTATTTATATAGCCCTTAATCACCATTACAGTCTCAAAGGGCTTTAACAGGCCAAATATTTGTGACACCCCCCTTTACCCATGCCCCCACACGGGCAAGAAAAAACTCCCTTGAATCAGCAAGGAAGAAATCTTGAGAAGAAACGCAGTGTAGGGGATCCCTTCTTCCAGGGATGGTCAGGAGTGCAATGGGTGCCACAATTGGCATACAGGTAAATACATGTACATCATTAAAATGGTGATGGGGTTCTGGCCGGTTATCCATGAGGAGAGTCCAGGCATCCAGTCCAGCACCCGCAGCACGCTACAACTGACAGAAAAGTGAATTAGAACGGAAAAGTACATAGTGGGAATGTATAATGTAATAAGAAAAGCACAAGCAAACAGAGTAGTCTTCACTACGCATCTGTTGTTTTCACACTCCAAATGCAAGATTGTAGAGGTGCGTTTTGAGCTTCCCTTTGAATAGCTCCACAGAGTCAGCTTCCCTGATCGCTGATGGCAGCCTATTCCATAAAAAGGGGGCTCGATAGGCAAACGCTCTCTGTCCAGCCGATTTCTTTTTAACCTTCGGCAATGAAAGAAGGCCGGCTCCCGAAGACCGGAGAGACCGAGAAGGACTATAAGGAATGATCAGGTCCTTCAGGTACAATGGAGATAGTCCATGCAAGGCTTTATAGGTCAGCAATAGCACCTTAAAGTCTGATCTGAAAGTTATTGGTAGCCAATGTAAAGAGGCGAGAATAGGTGTAATATGATCAAACTTTCTCGTTCTGGTCAGCAATCTAGCTGCCGCATTGTGTACCAGCTGTAGACTCTTAATAGTAGAGTTCGTATGGAAGCATATATGTAGCAAAATTCAAATGGCAATGCAATTTGTAATTACATTATGCATTTGACAATTCATTATGCAATTTTATAATGTAATTTGTAAATACGTTATTCAAAGTGTATTTTAACATGCAAAGTGACAATGCAATCCTCAATTAAATTTGCAAAAGTTATAACAATACAAATAGAATAACATTTTGTCAAATTCTTTGAGTTCCTTTATACAAATTGAAAAGCTATAGCGTCCCCGTGATTGCAATCCACTTCGCCACGCTCCGTGTGTTGCGATATTCAAATGACATTTCAATCCGCAAAACGAACGCTAAGATTTGGCAAAACGGAATCCAAAGAGGAATCCAAATAGGAATCCAAAGAGGAATACAAATAGGAATCCAAAGAGGAATACAAATAGGAATCCAAAAAGTCAATATGCAAAGTGGCAAACGTATCAGCCAATCAGCGTCTGGGCGGCAACTACGTCACTTGCTCGTAATTTCCTTGTTCCCTTCTAGTTCGTAGCCTATGGTCCATGGTCACCAATGGAGATTATTGATACGCTCCGAAGTTTGGCCGATGATGTGGAGAACAATCGTGTTGAAGACACAGATGCAGTAGATAGAGTGCGTGTTCTGGGAGATAGGATAGACGACTTATCCTCACTGGTACGTTTTGACGCCAGTGTGGTAAACACAAAGATTTCCCAAGTGCTACAGGCACTGGGTGCAAAACATAGGGTCGGGAGACCCACCGTCTCCACCCACTCCTCACCTACAAAGCTCTCCACAACCTAGCCCCCAGTTACCTCTGCGACCTCCTCCAAGAATACACTCCCTCCCGCTCCCTCCGCTCAACCTCTGCTGGACTATGTATCCCCACATCACGACTCACTTCAATGGGTGCCCGGTCATTCAGCTGTTCAGCACCCAGGCTCTGGAACTCCCTCCCCCCACACATAAAACAGTCATACACCATTACAACCTTCAAGTCACCACTCACCTGTTCAAACTCGCACACAACGTCTAACTGATCACTGTCTTGATTGTTTTTGTTTTGTCTTGTTTTTGTTTTTTATTTATTTATTATTATTATTTTTCCACAATGTGTTGTTTTAAACTATTTATGATAACTATGCTCTGTAAGGTGACCTTGGGTGTCTTGAAAGGCGCCCTTTAAATTAAATGTATTATTATTATTATTATTACCGTGGAGATATTTGGAGACAATAGAAAGTGACGTCCAGACGCTGATTGGCTGATACGTTTGCCACTTTGCATATTGACTTTTTGGATTCCTATTTGTATTCCTATTTGGATTCCTCTTTGGATTCCGTTTTGGATTCCTATTTGTATTCCTCTTTGGATTCCGTTTTGGATTCTTTTTTGGATTCCGTTTTGCGGATTGAAATGTCATTTGAATATCGCAACACACGGAGCGTGGCGAAGTGGATTGCAATCACGGGGACGCTATAGCTTTTCAATTTGAATAAAGGAACTCAAAATAATTTGACAAAATGTTATTGTATTTTTATTGTTATAACTTTTGCAAATGTAATTGAGGATTGCATTGTCACTTTGCATATTAAAATACACTTTGAATAACGTATTTACAAATTACATTATGAAATTGCATAATGCATTGTCAATTGCATAACGTAATTACTTATTGATTTGCAAATTGCATTGCCATTTGAATTTTGCTACATATATGCTTCCATAAGTTCGGTAATCCCGAGAACAATGCATTGCAATAGTCCAGTCTTGACGAGACAAACGCATGAATCAGTGTCTCTGCATCCACTACAGATAACATTGATCTGATTCTTGCAATGTTTCTCAAATGGAAAAAGGCAATTCTAGTTATACTTCTTATATGCTGATCAAAGCATAGTTGAGGGTCAAACAAGACACCAAGATTTCTGACGGATGCACTCTGTGGGATGGCAAAGCCATCCAACCACAGAGAGACATCCTCAAACTTTTCCCGGTCCCGCTTCGAGCCGATAATGAGCTCCGTCTTCCCAGAATTAAGCTGTAGGAAGTTTTGTGACATCCAGCCCTTCACAGCAGCCAAACAGGACTCAACCTTTTGAATCTGGGCAGAATCCCCGGGTTGGTGGTTTGAACCTGTTGTAGTAGCAGAGAATGGCCTGCGGGGGCAGTATTCAAGATTCAAGATGCTTTATTTATCCCGAGGGAAATTATTGTGCAATGTATGTACATGGTTAAATACATGAATAGGCTTGAATTTAGTAGTAATATGGATGTTTGTATTTTTGCAAAATGGATTATGTGAACAGCATCCATCAAGCATATTAAATGTATTGCAGGAGTTTAGCTTGACATCAACCAAGTTAAAGGACAATTTATGAAACGCACCAAACATGTAGAAGTCAATGTAGGATTTTAATATACAGTATAAACAGAAACACTTGACAGAAGTTGAATACATACTTTTGTAAAGGAAAGCAGAGGAAAACATTTTCCCAAATTAATAATTTCAAAATGTCACCAACATTCACAAAAGCAAGTGAAGAGGTTTGTGTAAAACCAGTCCTCCCTGACCAGCTCTGTCCCTGACTCTAAACCCTGACTCTCAACCCTAACGCTGAACCCTCTGAGGGCAGGAAGACGGTCCTTCAGTGTAAAGCTTCAAGAAGACACTCCTTCAGAGTAAAGGTTCGAACCACGAAGAAGGAAGAAGAAGGTAAGGAGTAGAGATTAGTGAAGTAGTGAGGTTTGTGACAGACGTGAGGGTAAGGCGTGTGGAAGCACACAGGTACATGTGGGGTCAAGAAGATCACTCCCACTGGAGGTCATTGATCCATCAGGATCAGACCGCTGAGTTCAGCAGGTCTTCTGGAAGACGAGGCTAAGATGAACTGAGGAGACGGGACCAGCAGGATCAGGTGGGGTTCAGCTCAGGTGAGTCTGACCCCGACCAAACAGGATCAGGTGAGGTTCAGCTCAGGTGTGTCTGCCCGGAGCAAACAAGGACATGGATTAGGTTCAATATTCAAAAGAGGCAACATTATCTGAACCAAAGATAAGTCATTAAGGAGCAGGCAGGCTTTAGTGCGCCTTGCTCAAGGACGCATCACTGTATTCTGAGGACTTGAACAAGGCACCAATGGTCTGAGAGTTGAACCCCCAACCCCCTACCTGGTCCACTATGTTCAGATAATGCAAACTTACGAGGAATCCTTGATGGTAGAGTCCTGGTCGTCCTCAGGATTTGCCTTCCAGATGTATGGCTTCTCCGTCAGTCCTCCAGATTCCTGGTCTGGTTACAAACGTAGTTTGGCTCTAATGTAAGGTCACAAACACAGGAGTAGGTGGGCTCTAATGTAAGGTAACAAACACAGGAGTAGGTGGGCTCTAATGTAAGGTAACAAACACAGGAGTAGGTGGGCTCTAATGTAAGGTAACAAACACAGGAGTAGGTGGGCTCTAATGTAAGGTAACAAACACAGGAGTAGGTGGGCTCTAATGTAAGGTCACAAACACAGGAGTAGGTGGGCTCTAATGTAAGGTAACAAACACAGGAGTAGGTGGGCTCTAATGTAAGGTAACAAACACAGGAGTAGGTGGGCTCTAATGTAAGGTAACAAACACAGGAGTAGGTGGGCTCTAATGTAAGGTAACAAACACAGGAGTAGGTGGGCTCTAATGTAAGGTAACAAACACAGGAGTAGGTGGGCTCTAATGTAAGGTAACAAACACAGGAGTAGGTGGGCTCTAATGTAAGGTAACAAACACAGGAGTAGGTGGGCTCTAATGTAAGGTCACAAAGTAGCAGCTGTAGTTTGTCTGTTAACCAACAACAGTAGTATGCCTTAACTTAACTACTGGACAAACTAATCCTGCGTTACAACAAGGCGATCCGTTTACTTTATGCAAACTGACGAGGATCCTTGTTAATAAAAATGTACAATCCAAGTTGGTAGAGTGATTTTCATCCTCCAGATTCACGGCTCCCCTACCAGCTCGCCTCCGCTCCAGAAACACGTGGTAGTTTAACACATGTCAAAGTAACAGCTGTATTTTGCCCTTTTCAAGTTAACCATGTTAAGTAAATACAAACTTACAAGGAATCCTTGTTGTCAATTCCTAATCGTCTTACAGCTTCTCAGCTCCCCCACCAGCTCTCTTCAGACAGATTCATAGTCTGGAACAAACAGCGGAAGTCTTGCTTTAATGTGTGGTAAAACAGATGTAGTTGACTGGTATATTAACAAAGGCTGGTAGTTTGTGGTAGCAGTATTCTACGGTAAGTGGCACTGAGTGTGATGATCACTTCAGAGTCGGGCTCCATCTACCCAACGACAGAAATCCTCAACCAGGCAGGGCCTCCATCGGTTCCTCCACCAGGCAGGGCCTCCATCAGCTCCTCCACCAGGCAGGGCCTCCATCAGCTCCTCCACCAGGCAGGGCCTTCAGCACGGCTCCTCCACCAGCCAATTCAGCCATGGATTCCTGGTCTGGTTACAAACAGTTGGTCTCAGCAGTAAATCACCTGGAGACGCAACCCACCCCCTGCATCTGAGGTTCACTTGTAAAATGGAAGACGAATATAAACACATTTAAACACTTGAATTAGACAACGTCTACAGATTGACCCATTCAGCAATTCATCCACTACGGCCGTAGCAGCACTCTAACAATAATGGCTCATATGACTTCTACATAACCCCGGTATGAATTAACTCAAATCACAGCGTGGCACAGATTTAAAGTCTTAAGATGATCAAAACCAGACCTAAACTACCGTGGATTTTAGTGTTTCAGATGAGCTTGGTGATGGTTACCCTCTGGTCCGGTGCTGCAGGCCCCTGGTCTCCAGCCTCAGTCTCCGGTCCATCCTGGCACCACAAGCCGGTCCCCAGCCTCTCAGCCTCGCCTTTCAGCTACAGCAGCAGGTTTACATCAGCATTTGCCCAACAATAATTATTTATTATTACAAATATTTATTTGACTCCGAAACTGATTTACACAATTAATTTAATTATTATTTTATAACTCAAGGCTAGAAAAGATTGGAGAGATCAGACATGAGCATCCCGTTTTGGGAATGAAGACAGAGCAGTCCACAAGTTTAAAGAAGTGGTTCAGCCCATGCATTGAAACTGACCTGAGAAGACTCTTCTCACACAGAGCACTGACCTGTTCTGGAGGACTTCTGACAGGAGGTGGAGGTCTGGCTCTGGGTGAGGAGGTGGAGGTCTGGCTCTGGGTGAGGAGGTGGAGGTCTGGCTCTGGGTGAGGAGGTGGAGGTCTGGCTCTGGGTGAGGAGGTGGAGGTCTGGCTCTGGGTGAGGAGGTGGAGGTCTGGCTCTGGGTGAGGAGGTGGAGGTCTGGCTCTGGGTGAGGAGGTGGAGGTCTGGCTCTGGGTGAGGAGGTGGAGGTCTGGCTCTGGGTGAGGAGGTGGAGGTCTGGCTCTGGGTGAGGAGGTGGAGGTCTGGCTCTGGGTGAGGAGGTGGAGGTCTGGCTCTGGGTGAGGAGGTGGAGGTCTGGCTCTGGGTGAGGAGGTGGAGGTCTGGCTCTGGGTGAGGAGGCAGACACCTTGGGACAAACTACATGTTACCTTTTTAACCTTGTACAGTTCTAGAGTATCTTCTACTGTAACATGTGGGAAAGACGGCCATTATTTTAGCTTTGTTATTATCCAGTTGGTAACCAAGCACCAAAGTCGTTGTTTAATGTCATTCCATTGGGTAGGGTTTTACTTCAATTATTGACACCAGATATTTAGAACGTATGAAAGCTGAAGTAACAAAGAACACTAAGCAGTATCGATATTAAATCAAATATACTCAGCCATATTCAGGTGCAGGGTTCCGTCGAAGAAATGCCAAATTGTCTTCCACCTTGAAATGATCTTCAGCCTTCACTGATGATCAGAAATGGGCCCGCAAGTAGAACGCTGTTTCGAACGCAGCGAGAGTCCCGTGAACGTGGTTAAAGTCGGCGCAACAGTCGGAAATTATCAACATATTGTACGATGCACGCGTCAGTGAGTATTTAATATCAAACTTAAGTAGTTTAAGATAAGGGGCAACAATTCCTGATGGAAACCGACTGAAAAATAGTTTGTTGGCAACGGCTCGAAGATACGCAAATACAATCCAGAACGTTCCGCCAGATACCTTCAGGGGATTCACGTCCAACTAACAGCCACGTGGGTTCTTATGGTTGTCAAGACTACAACGTTCTATGCTAACCATTGAGACTAAATCAATGAACGCACTCAGAACCTTCCACGGCAGGAAGCACAAACCGTCCGACTGGAATCCGAACATTCCGGCCGGAACCAACCAAAGAAAATACAGAACCAGCGCCTCACCTTGAGCTGAACGGAGGAAGATCCTGAAGTCCAGCGATGGTCTTTATTAAAACACAGCCAACAGACTTACCTTGAGGAGATCCGTTTGTTGCTGTTGGTCATTAATACTATTCAGTGTACCTTTACATTATTATGCACCCAGTGTGTACAAGTTAAATCACTCAAAACCGTACGAAGAACCGAACTACCATGTACGTTCCACAACAACTTTAAACCTCAATTCTTTGCTTAAAAACAATGGAATAATTCAATGCAAAACCTTGTCTACATTTTAAAATTAAAAACAATTATCGACATTCAGGGTACAAACCATGCAGATCAAATCTAAACAGTAAGCTCACAGAGAGCCGACCATAGCCAAGCAATGTCACCCTGACCGCCTCACTACCAACAGCAAATCATGCCAGCCAACCAACACATGTACAGGTCCAGTGAGAAGTGGGCATTTGAGCGAAAGGACTGCCCATAATAAAATTAAGCCCAATTCCTGAACTATCCAACCATCTTCATGGTTTAAAGATTTAAAGACTTAAATTGCAATTGTGTTTGAATCACCGTTGTCTGCTCCCTCTTTACTTATAAATCTCTACATCTCCATCGCTATAGTGTTGCATCCTACTCATGAGGGTGGGGTCTGAGTGAGCAGAGATGCGTGCTGGGATACAGTGCTTTCTGAAGTCTTCAGTTCTATAGACACGCCCCTCAGGAGAAACCAAGTGTTTGAGAATCTGTTGTGACATCAGTTACATGAGCTGGAATATTCTTCAAGATGGCGCCAGGATTCTCCAAGGAGGAAGGCCAAGAGGAGGATGTGAGGGTTCTTCCTCTCAGCCAGTGAAACACAACAACGGTCTTCATCAGAGTACCATGGAACACTTCGAAACGTTTTCCTCTCTACACATTGTAGCCCCAGTGAAGGTTTCCTTGCCTCCTCAGCTGAAGAGCACAACTTCAGCTTGAAGAGCGCACTAGTTGGAGTTCCCAGATTGGTTCTGATTTAAGGGAACCGATCGTTCAGCTAGTCCTGTACAGCAAATACAGTTCAGCCTGAGAAGACGTGCAACTGAGAGCAAGACAAGATCCACAGGGCTCTCCATCAATCCAGCCAGGTAGGAAGATCCGCCTCATTACAGGTCTGAAGGTCATCTTGAACATCCATTGAGGTTCCTTTCCAAGAGTCCTTGTGGAATGCCTTTAGGTGTCCATCCCCCATTGATCCTGATGGTGTAGTCCTAGTTTGAAGTCGCTGATCTGAACACGCCGCTTGCATCCTTTTACACTTGATTTGGATACTCTCCTTCCTGCCCAGTGTGTAGGATATCGCTCCGGAGTGTCGCTCAGGGCTCTTCATGTCTACGGGAGGCCTCAAGTAAACGTGTGGCCGTCCAGCAGCTATGAATTAACTGACCATTCCAATACACCAAGCCAATCACACAGACCACCGTAAGAAAATTATCAATGTCAAAGGAAGCAGGACGCAGAACCCAGGACACACACGTAGAACCCCATGCCGGGTGTGAGTGGGACACACACAGTAGAACCCTAACGATGCTCAAAAATCTTCCATCTCATGTCAAACCCACACACACCACTGAGCCATAAAAGACCAAACACTCCTGCAGGGTAAAAACCTCATGCCAAATACCATTCCATCATCCACCCCAGCTCTTCTGTCAGGGCACCCAGAACAGAACCACCATTATCTCCAGAGACGTAAATTATGCGCAACATTCTTCAGTGGCGTCCCACATTGGTGATGGATTATGCTTGGTGTCTCCATTCACGCTGTTTCAACGTCTCTGAAGTCATGTGTTTGTAGTCCAGTGGTTTAGTGATTGAGGGGCCTTCACAGATGCAAACGGTGCAGCTTTAGTCAGCCTGAGGACAGGAAGGAGATCATCTGTTCAGAAGACCACCCAGTGGAGGGGGGAGGCTCTTGAGGAGCAGGATCCATCTTGTAATGGCCCCAAATGAGACCTTCTCTGAAATGAAACTGTTCCTGAGGAGTCACGATGCCTGGAGGGGACTGTTGAAAGTGTTCCATGGTTCTCTGTGTCAGACTGAAGTAGTGTTGAAGTCGTTGAGATGAGGAGCCCCCTCATCTCCCCCTGGTGTTTCTCCTTCTGCATCCCCGTCTCCATCTTAAAGAACATTCCGGTCCATGTAACTGACGTCACGACGGTTTCTCAAACACTCGGTTTCCCCTGAGGGTGCGTGTCTACAGACCTGTAGACTTCAGACAGCTCTGTATCCCAGTATGCACCTCTGCTCACTCAGACCACACCCTCCTCAGTAAAGCAACACTCATTTGATGAAGATGCAGAGCTCAGGAGAGTAGCTGGAAAGAAGGCTGAAGACGTCAGAACCCAACCCATTATTCCAGCTTACAACAATAACTTTGAACCTGAAACCATTTTAACAAACCATTCAAACCAACATAAACCAAACGCCTAAGTAACCCATGAACCAATAAAAGATCCTTACTAATCAGATCAACCTTCAGCTAACGGGTTAACTCACCAGGAAGCCAACATACAGCAATGTGCCCAAGAGTAATGAGAAACTAATGACTTACAGTTCGCAGTTCATCTTCATGTTAAAGTTGGGATACTCACAGTACTGCAGTTAGATATCCATGATAGACCTTGGAAGAAACAAACAGTTTACTTATTATTGTCCCCAAACTTGGGCACTGTCCCAAGGTTCAACTTCTACCATTGCCATTAAATCAGATAAATGAATGCCAATACAAATTCAGGGCTTTTGGGATCATCCAACTTTTAAATAATGTTTAAGATAAATAAGTTATACTAATTATTTGACTGTCATTATTCAAGAGTGATTACTTCTTACTTAAAATGTTACTTGCAGGTAAAATCATTATTTAATTTCAAATGAGAGTTAAACCACCACAATCCCTGATTTCCTTCACACATTATCAGTGATTTATATTCAACATACAAGTCAATGCAGTTGTGCTTTGCTACACATTTCTACTCACATCAGGTCCAGATGAGATGCTCCTCTTTACTTCAAAAAGTCTTTAACCTGTGAAACAGGAAGAGATGACAAATAAGTCACAACAGAGCTCAACAGAACATTACACACACGTTCTAGTTTCTGAGAACACAACAACATACCGTGTTTGGGAGACGATAAACTGCCAAACAGTGGAGGACACAAATGTATTGTCCGCTTCCCTCTTATGTGAAATGCACCAGATGCAACCAATGAACCAATTAAGGAAACCACATGGCGTGCGAGCTGCGCAGGTGAGCTAAATAGTAAAACTCAACCCAGGTTCGACCTCCTCTGGTCGCCTTGGTAATAGTGAAAGTCTGTTTAAGCTCTGTGTTTGATCTTAAATGACCTCCCTCATTTTGATTAAAATGATGAGTCTGATTTGACAGATTTAAATTCATACTTCAAAACGAAGAAAGTCTTCATTCAATTCACCTTACTGTGTGGTTTGTGTGTGTGTGTGTGTGTGTGTGTGTGTGTGTGTGTGTGTGTGTGTGTGTGTGTGTGTGTGTGTGTGTGTGTGTGTGTGTGTGTGTGTGTGTGTGTTACTACTGTGTGATGTCAAGTTGGTGAAAAGCAAGTCACGTGTGATCTTGCATCCATCTGTATGTAGTGAGCGGATTTGGACAGCAGAGGGCGATGTTTCCACACGAGAACCTCTGCTCTCTGTGCGCTCTGCGAGATACCGTCTCCATAGCAACCATAACTTGGCAGCATCCTGAACGGCCCTTTGAGGAGTGAGAAGGAAGCTTTCATCAAAGAGACCAGAGAGACTCATTCACTGGTTAGCTGGAGTCATCGGCCACCACCACACACGTTAACACACAGACACACACACACACCATACAGACATACACCAATACACCGTATAGATTCACACCATATGCAGGCACACACCACAGATACACATATATAGACCAGGTCCAGGACCAGGACCCGGTGGACCAGGACCAGGACCCGGTGGACCAGGACCAAGACCCATTGGACAAGGACCAGGACCAGGACCCGGTGGACAGTGGACCAGGACCCGGTGGACCAGGACCAGGACCAGGACAAGGACCAGGACCAGGACCAGGACAGTCAGGAGCCAGGAGGAGCCAAGGGGAACAGGTCAGCGCCGGAGCCGGTGGGGGCCAGAGGGGCCGGGGCCCTAGAGGGCCCCCCCACAGCGGACGGGTCAATACAAGTTACACATCTAGTGAATCAATCAACCAATGCAAGTGATACCACGATCAATAAATAAATAAAATAAAAGGGATGTGTTGTGTGTCTCACACACACACACACACACACACACACACACACACACACACACACACACACACACACACACACACACACACACAGAGACACACACACACACACACACACACACAAAATAAATCATGGTAAACAAATATCTATAATAAATAAAGGGTTTAAAGGGAGAAGGACCAGGCGCCCATTGAAGGTTTTTGTTATGGAACAGGACGTGGGGACCCAAGTGCTGAACACAGGAAGGCAGAGACTTCCAGATGGGAATTTTTTTCTTTTAAATGATTGCCTTATTTCCCTTAAATTAATCAAAGTGTTAAATAAATTCTCCCACTATTTATCATTCTTAATGTTATTCAGGTTTTTTTTTACTTAAACTTAGTTCTAATTATAAATACATTTACTTCTCATTTAAATAATAACATCCCACCATAATCCTTTTAAACATGAGCCCACTAGACAATCATGTTCCATAATTCAATCCGTTTAACTTCAACAATCATATTGTGGCGAGCAGCAGGTGAAGGACGAGACGGGAGCCCAGGTTTAGCAGTCGGCCGCAGCTCCGTGCCCCATACACCGCTGGACAACGGAGCTGCCTTTAATAACACCAGCACGGTACACACTAGAACACACGCCGCCATTCAACCACACTAACACTTTCAGTGATGGTGCAATGAACACAACATGAACACAAGAGTCACCAACACACCCCGACATCGATAAACCCCAACCCATGAACCCTGATTAGTTTACCAACCACTAATGACCCAGGGGGGCCCCGAAACGGTCCCACCCCCTAGAACAGGAGAACCCCCAGAATCCTTAGCGAAGGCCCTCGTCTGCCAGACCCCAGAGTCAGCAGGAGCCCTGGGGGTGTGGTCGGGGACCACCTCCTTCGGGGCCCCCACCTGATCCGTCGTAGGGGGGCCGTTGGAGCGCCGTTCGGGGACCCCGTCCTCCGCCGCCCTCCGACGTCTGGCCCGTCGACGGCCACGCCGGCGGCTGGGACGAGGAGGGGTGGCGCGCCCCGTCCCCCCGCAGCCCTCCCCCAGCCCCAGCTGCCCACACTGCGGCGGTTGGTGTTTAGTCCCGTTAACACGGCAACAGTTTGACGTTATCCCGGGTAAAGTGTTGGGCAGGACGTTAGCCTAGGGCTAGTCATGGACCTACAGAGTGGCGAAGCCCCCCCCCCCCCCCACACAACAAAAAGGGAGGAGATCCAAGAATAATATCGGACAAACATTTGTTGTTCTATTAATAATTTCTGATTAATATATTATTATTATTACGGCACTTATGGAAGCATTATTCACTAATAAAACGAGAAATCATCGGCTGAACACACGAGAACATTCAGTTGGATCCACTGAGTTGTTTATTGAAATTATGCTTCATTAACAAATAAGACACAAAAATAGTCCCTTACATGTACACAATAAACACTAAAACAAAGGACTAAAACAATAGAAGCAGCAGACTTTCATCAACAGGTGTGCACGTATCTTTAATAACTGAACATGTTCTGCGGCCGCTTGGTTCCCAACAGAACACAAAAAAATCAAGATTCAGTTTAAAGTAATTTACAACATGCAACATTATCCCACAGACCTCTTGGTTATTATGAAAAAAATATAAAATCTGCTTTAAATCAGGTTGTAAATCAGGATTATGATAAAAATGATGATATCAGAGCCCTCAAGACCAAAACTGGAAATATTCTAAAATTTACCATCAATAGGTATTTTATGTACAATTACAATAATATATGAGAGAGAGAGAGAGAGAGAGAGAGAGAGAGAGAGAGACAGAGACAGAGAGACAGAGAGACAGAGAGACAGAGAGACAGAGAGACAGAGAGAGAGAGAGAGAGAGAGAGAGGGAGAGAGAGAGACTATGTGTGTGTGCGTATGTGTTTTTTTTATGTGTGTGTATGTGTGTGCTTGCGTGTGGCGGGGCGGCACACGCAAGCACACACACTGAGTCTGAGGCACCCCGCTGACTCCCGCCCCCCATTTTTCTCCCGGCGGCGCCCCGGACCAGAGGCCGGGGCGCCGCCGGGAGAAAAATGGGGGGGGGGAGCGGTGGTTGATGTTTTTTTTTTCTACAACCGACACAGAGAGGCTGAGGACCCCACTGAGGACCCCTCTGGGGACCCCTCCCACCCCCAAATACGCTACATAAGGCAATGCCTTCATGAAACCGAAATCCGCGGATCTCCAGAATGCTCCGAACTGTGGTAAACGAACCGAACGGATTCGGATACAATTCGAATCCGCTGCAGGCCTAGTGTGTACGTGTGTGTGTGCTTGAACGTGCGTGTGTGTGTGCGCGTGTGTGTGTGTGTGTGTGCTTGAACGCGTGTGTGTGTATGTGTGTGTGTGTGTGTGTGTGTGTCAATTTTTCTACAACTGACTGATCCCCGCACCCTTTTTTTTTTCCTACAACCGACTCAGAGACGCTGAGGACCCCACTGAGGACCTCACTGAGGACCCCTTCCTCCCCCAGAACCCCACCCCCGGGAGGAGGTCCTCCTGGGTGAAGGAGGAGCAGAAGGTGTGGAGGTGTGTCAGTGTGTCTGAGGACCCTCCTCCTCCTGGGGACACTCTGTAGAAGGACAGAGAGCCAGCAGGCCGGTCCAGATACACTCCTACTCTGGTGGAGCCAGCGGGGCGGAGAGGGAGGGCTGTCTCTGTACCGTTGTACCGGGCAAAGTAACGACCATCAGAACAATAAAGAACCCAGGACTTGTTGTTCAGTCCAAGCCCGCTGTCACGACCCCCTCCTCTCCTTGTGATTCCTCTGTATGTCACTCCTATAACAACCCCTCCTTCCCACTCTACCTCCCAGTAACAGCGGCCAGTCAGAGCCTCTCTACCCAACACCTGGGGCCAGAAGAAAAATCTCTCTGGGTGATCCGGATACGACTGGTCCTCTCCAACCAGCGTCACCTTCCTGTTGTCCTCAGACAGAGAGAGTCGTCTGTAGGCCGTGTTGGGGTCCAGTGTGAGTTCACAGGCATCTGAGGGAGAACCAGACATGATGAGCTGCTGGACCATTCTTCATCCTCATCATCATCATCATCATCATCATCACTAGTACTGTTCTCCTGCGCTCTGTGTACATTAGGGCTTTGACTCCGAACTTCGTGATTCGAATATATTAGAATATCAAAAAATAAATCAAAATACGAACAAATATTAGGCAGTATTAGCAATATTGGAACCTGTTATGGGCAGGCCAAGAGGGAGAGACGTCGGAGAACCTGACTCAGTCTATTCATAATTATTGTAATGACCACGGAAGAGGCAGTGAATGAAGTATTGATTGGACAGCGATTTATTAGAAACCTAATAAACCGTTGGAACACGCAAGACCGGTAACCATAGCAACGCCGGTAAACAAAGCTTGCAAAACCCAATCCAGGGCTGAATCCAAATACTCATACTTATAGTATGCATTTTGTAGTACGCCACAAATAAAGTGCGTTTCGAATGCTCAGTACGCATTGTGTAGGACGGAAAACGTTAAAGAATGCGTGCTACCGCCACAGTATACAACGGTAGGTCACTACGCTATCCCACAATGCAACCGGAGTCTGGTAACGAACGAAGAAGAGATGGCTGACCCGACACCACCAACAGCGGCTTAGAAAGACGTTGTAGAAAGCGGCGAAAAAAAGAGACATTAAAAAGAGTAAAAAAGAAAAGTAAGTAATTAAGTAAAAAGAGACATTTTTAATTTAATAGCAACGATGACAAGACGGAAAACAGGTAACTTTTCAAGGTCATTTTGCCGGCATCTGAGAGGAGACACGTCATCTCCAAACTTCCGGTGGAGTTTCGGCGATGTTCGGAAGCGTTCAGAGGCGTTCTACGCATAGCTGTAGACCGTACTACACTGTTAAGTGTAGTACGGTCAAGTAGTAGACACTGAACAGAAATAGTATGTACTAAGTATTCAAATTCAGCCCAGGACTTACTGAAGGCATTTAATGGTCAAAATATTATTAATAAATATTCGATTCGAGGTATCACACTTCTCAGCCTCCCTGGTAAAGTCTACTCCAAGGTGCTGGAAATGAGGGTCCGGCCGATCGTCGAACCTCAGATTGAAGAGGAACAATGCGGTTTTCACCCCAGACGTGGAACTACGGACCAGCTCTTCACTCTCGCAAGGATCCTGGAGGGGGCCTGGGAGTATGCCCATCCGGTCTACATGTGTTTTGTGGATCTGGAGAAGGCGTATGACCGGGTCCCCCGGGAGAAACTGTGGGAGGTGCTGCGGGAGTATGGGGTAAGGGGGTCTATCCTCAGGGCCATCCAATCTCTGTACTCCCAAAGCGAGAGCTGTGTTCGCGTCCTCGGCAGCCAGTCAGTTTCGTTCTCAGTGGGGGCTGGTCTCCGCCAGGGCTGCGCCTTGTCACCAATCCTGTTTGTGATATACATGGACAGGATATCGAGGCGTAGTCGTGGTGGGGAGGGGTTGCAGTTCGGTGGTCTGAGGATCTCGTCACTGCTTTTTGCAGATGATGTGGTCCTCATGGGATCATCGGCCTGTGACCTTCAGCACTCACTGGATCGGCTGGCGGCCGAGTGTGAAGCGGCTGGGATGAGGATCAGCACCGCTAAATCTGAGGCCATGACTCTTAGCAGGAAACCGGTGGATTGCTTACTCCGGGTAGGAAATGAGTCCTTAGCCCAAGTGAAGGAGTTCAAGTACCTCGGGGTCTTGTTCGCGAGTGAGGGTACTATGGAGCGTGAGATTGGCTGGAGAATCGGAGCAGCGGGGGCGGTATTGCGTTCGCTTTACCGCACCGTTGTAACAAAAAGAGAGCTGAGCCGCAAGGCAAAGCTCTCGATCTACCGGTCGATCTTCGTTCCTATCCTCACCTATGGTCATGAGGGCTGGGTGATGACCGAAAGGACGAGATCGCGGGTACAAGCGGCCGAGATGAGTTTTCTCAGAAGGGTGGCTGGCGTCTCCCTTAGGGATAGGGTGAGAAGCTCAGCCATCCGTGAGGAACTCGGATTAGAGCCGCTGCTCCTTTACTTAGAAATGAGTCAGCTGAGCTGGTTCGGGCATCTGGTAAGGATGCCCACTGGGCGCCTTCCTTGGGAGGTGTTTCAGGCACGTCCAGTGGGGAGGAGACCTCGGGGAAGACCCAGGACTAGGTGGAGAGATTATATCTCAACACTGGCCTGGGAACGCCTCGGGATCCCCCCGTCAGAGATGGTCAATGTGGCCCGGGAAGGGGAAGTATGGGGCCCCCTGCTTGAGCAGCTCCCCCCGCGACCCGACCCCGGATAAGCGGATGACGATGAGATGAGATGAGATGAGATATATTCGAATATTAATATTAATAAACAAACGAAATTCGAATATGATTTTTGGGCAAAAGTCAAAGCCCTAGTGTACATATACATAGATATGAACACATACATACATATACATTTGTAGACATTCATAGATACACACACCTCAACAATAATGTTATGAAAACATCAACAACAATATTATGAATATACCAACAACAATATTATGAATGTATCAACAACAATATTATGAATACATCAACAACAAACATCCCTCCTTGGATCCAGGACTTACCAAAGACAAGCAGCTCAGCGCAGTGATTGGCCGTGCCAGCGCTGTTGCTTGCCATGCAGCAGACCGTGTTCACGCCGTACCTCCCACCTCTGATGAAGAGGAAGCCCCTCTCCACCCAGGCCTCTGATTGGTCGTCTGTGCCGTCCCTCTCAAGGGGCCTGCCGTTGTAGAGCCACTCTACAGTGGGCTCCGGCGTGCCGCCGGCGTGGCAGGTGTAGCGGGCCGTTTGGCCCACGGGCAACACGTGGGTAGAGGAGTGGAACTCTGTGATGTTAGGGGCCTCCTCCTCCTCCTCCTCCGTGGGCATCACTGAACCTGAAGAAGCCAGGAGGAGAGGAGTGAACGCTTACAACACGGATCTAGAGATGCAGCGTCAGACACTCCCTTCACTCTCTCCTAACACCTGTCCATTAGAGGGCGACCCAGGAGATTCACACCCAGTATTCTCGCCTGCCTTTTTATACATGATTGAGTATCACAGCAGTGTCTACAAAGATTACCCAGGGACGGGAAGTCACTCCAGCGCAGAGATTAACGAGTCGGTCGGAGCTTGCATAAAAGAACGCAAAACAGTTCAGCAGCTCAAATAGAAACTAGTCCAAGTGAACCCAGAAAGGGTTGACCCTTGTGACCTGACCTTAGGAGACCACAATAGAAACCTGACCTTGGTAGACCACAATAGAAACATGACCTCAGTAGACCAAAATATAAACATGACCTTGGTAGACCTAAACACATCCAACAACCTTTCAATTCTCTCAACAGAAAGGAGGAACCGTTCTCCACTCATGAACACAAACAAAGTCTACCGACCCTCTTTGTTCCGCTCAGCCTCCAGATGATCCAGGTCTAGGACCTTCTCACAGATCCAGTGGTGCAGTCTGTTACACGGTTCTTCAGACCAGCCGTCCTCCCCTGCTACGACACAGTCTCTTGCTCCGCCGTCATCGCGTGGTTTAACGTGTCTCCAACTGAGAACCATGAGGAGGAGACAGTGGAGGTCAGTCTGTCACTCTCAGAGAAGAGATGCTGCTGAATAGAGTCTTCAGCCTTACCTTGAGGTCATGGGGGTACCATCCACCCACTTGAGGGTCCCCTCCTTCTCTTGATCACTCAGTCCAATCCAGGAAGAACCCATCAATCTGCTGTCAAACCTGGAAACCTGGTTCTAAAGGTAAAAGCATCTGTTATCATGACCACAAAGTACACAGACACACGCACGCACACACACAATCTCTCTCTCTCTCCATCTCTCTCTCTCTCTTTCTTAATCACTCACACAAACAAACAATTGGTCTCTCCCACACACACACACACACACACACACACACACACACACACACACACACACACACACACACACACACACACACACACACACACACACACACACACACACACACACACCAGTTCTTCTCTGCTGTTGATGACCACCAGGTCTGCCTTTCTCTTCTGACAGTCTTCTCTACTGGCCCTCCAGCCCTTCTTAGTAGTAGAAACACGGTAGAGACTCTTGTCGTGAAGCATCCAGCCCTGAAGTGTCAATTCATCTGTTGAATGTAAAAGAACATCCTGAACAAACAGATAACTGCTTATCTTACGGTCTTCGTTACGTACACACAACCCTGAGACCTGACCTTAACAGACCACATAGAAGCATGACCTTAATAGACGACAATAGAAACCTGACCTTAGTAGACCACAACATGAATCACAGAAGCAGAGGGTGTTTTTGGAAATGAATGTTAATGACGCGATTGATTTAATAACTTGGATAAAACCCTCACCGAGTTCATCCAGTAAGTGCTCTCTCCCCTCTTTCCAGGGTGACGGTGAGTCTAGGACAGGACAGAGGAATACAGAAGATATGAGCTCTAAAACAGAACGACATCGTCTCTAAACATCACAGGACCCACAGCCAACCAAACACAAAGTCCATAATATTAATACTAATTAAAATAGCAATAACTACAGTTATCAATATCATTATCGTTGCTATTGTTACAATTATTCATATTAGTATCAGTAAAGTCTTAACACAAAATCTAACAAATACAATAATGATCATTATCATTGCTTTTATTACAACTAGAGGTTGAGCATTGCACGCTCAGCCTCGAGTTGTAATTAAACCCATAGCTATAATGTGGAAACCCCAGTCGATAATGTAACAAATTTCTGAGTGCATAATATGATAACATTTTGCCTATAATGTTACAACGTATAACATTTAGGTTCAGCTATAACGTAATGAAGCAAGCATAATAATTTTCTCTTCACGTTATGAAGCAAGCATCTTTTGCCCGCCAACGGAGCTTCATGCCAATTCATTCTCAACCACGGCCGAGATAACCACCGTAGCATGTCTTTACCTGTTGTGGAAGAGGGAGGGACGGCGCAGAACCAGACGCAGTCGATCCATAATATCGTAATGACCACGGAAGAGGCAGTGAATAAAGTATTGATTAGACCGCGATTTATTAGATACCTTCGCTAATAAACCGTTGGAAAACACAAGACCGGTAACCCTAGCAACGCCGGTAAATAAACCTCTCGAAGCCCTCCTACGCGCTACGGCCATCCGGAGGCTCACACAGCTTTTGGCCGTAATATTATATATTTAATTGTATCATTTTATTTGAACGCTGATTGGCTGTTACGTTACGCCACTCAGTGGCCATGCTGTTGAACGCTGATTGGCTGTCATCACGCGAATGTCGCGGCAAAGTTGAAAGATTTCAATTCGAGCAAAAGTGTGGGGCTGCAAAACCACGTCAACGCGTACGGAATCGTGTCGCCCCTTCGCGTTTGGTGTGAACGCACAGTTCATGTCGCCCCTTAGCGTTTGGTGTGAACGCTCCATCACTTGTGCGACAGGCCTGCTTTTCTATAGCAGTAAGATGTTTAAAAACATAACGGCTTACCTGGGCGAGTTTCGCTGCGGTGTGTGCGCGTGCGTGTGTGTTCTTACCTGCACATGTGTCGATGGCGGAGCCGTTATGTTTAAAAACATAACCTCTTACCTGGGCGAGTGTGTCGCTGCCTTTGTCTTGACGTGCGTCGTGTGCACGTGCGTTTGTGTGCAAGCGCGTGTGTGTGTGCGTATTTGTGTGTGTGTGTGTCTGTGCTTCCGTGTATGTTCGTGGACAGGTGCGTGTGTGTGAAGTGTGTGTGTGCGGTGAGTATATGCAGTGTGCATGTTCGTGCTTGCGGTTTATGCATGCGTTTGCGTGTGCTGTGTGTGTGTGTGAGAGCTGCAGGCTGCTTGGCACCTGCGCACTGACCAACTTCAGTAACTGGTCGGACAGGCCTGCTATTATATAGAAGTAAGACTAGAGTGTCCATGTGTCCGTTGCCCGCGCTCAACCTCTACTAAAACCCAAAGCTATAATATGGAAACCCTGGTCGATAATGTATCAAATTTCTGAACGTATAATATCATAACATTTTGCCTACAATGTTACAATAAATAACATATTGGTTCACCTATTACGCAATGAAGCAAGCCTAATAATTTTCTCATTACTTTATGAAGCAAGCATGATAATTTTAAGTTTGCAGCATTTGTATATCAGAAGATTAGACCCTGAGGGTGATTCACACTTGATGCTTTATATGCAGACATCGATGTCGTTCAGACATCAGTAGAATCAAGGGGGGGTGGGCTTGCAAGGGGCGGGATATGACGTACGGTCTAGGTTCGCAAGAGGCGGGATAAGTGCGGCCGCTGACACTGTAGTTTGTTTTGGTTTGACCGCAGACAGCACGGAGGCAGAACAGGCAGAACTCATCGCCATCATCTGAAATGTTTCTGCAACGAAGCATCCTATATTCCGTTGCATTCACAACATCCAAAGCTTCGATCAATGAAAGATTGGAGCATGAGTTATAGACAAATTGAAGAAAAGACGAAGAAGAAGGGCGTCGCGAACGATACCGGAGAGCGTGTTTTATTGCTTAAAGGTCCCATGGCATGATAATCTCCCTTTATGAGGTTTTCTAACATTAATATGAGGTCCCCTAGTCTGCCTATCGTCTCCCAGTGGCTAAAACTTGCGTTCGGTGTAAAACGAGCACTAGGTATCCTGCTCGCCTTTAAAATAAATGGAAGCTCAGGCGTGCTGATTTGTAATGTGGCCCCATATGGCGCCATAAGGGGCCAGGTTACCTCCCCTTTCTCTGACTGGCCCGCCCAGACAATGCGGCCCACCAATCAGCCAATGAACTACGTCCATGCCAGCGCCACACGGCGCTTTGTAGTTTGGATAACCGTTCTGCTTTGATGTTATGGCGCATAAAACGTTGGTTCTTTGACGTCCCTAGTAATCCCACAACCAGACTGTAGTTGGGGGTTATCTCCGCCATGGTTGAGATGGAATTGGGGGAAAGGAACTTTGGCTTTGACTCCCTGAAGTACATGAACCATGACATTGAGGAGAAAGGGATTGATTGTTGTATGCCTTCGCCATTTTGAATCATCCACTGTAAGCAGAGCGCATGGTACCCGTGGCCGCAAGCTGCTCAGGGCCAGACCCCCACCCTCCTCCTTGACCCGCCTCTCTCCTCCTCATTTGCATTAAAGCTACTGACACAGAAACGGCGCATTTGGGGAAAGCTCAATGTGCGTGTGGCTCGTAGTGGCTGTAATTCTGCAGCACGGCTGAATTTCGGGAACGACTTCAAATACTGTGTTAGGGGCCCACTAATCTCTATATTAAAGCATCCATAAAGTAGCATGCCATTGGACCTTTAATTTCCCATAGCACAAACACTGGGACTAATGCAGTTGATTTCTTGTTTAAACAGGGTGAGAAAACAGGGAGTGGAAGGACGGGACATATAATGTTCAGCTAACTGTTGGGTTACAGGGGTATTTGTTTCATATAAAGTGTTGTATACTATGCATGCAGATTGATCATTCAACAGATTTTACTGTTATTCAGGTCTCAAAGTGCATTGATACTAAAAAAAATGCATGGCAACTACTATTGGTTAGTTGGAAATAATAATAACAAAAAACTGAAAATTGTGTTCATGTTAGAACAGCTAAGGCAGCAACCTACCTAACCATAGTGAACTAAAGCATGGGCTTGTGTGTGGGGGGGGGGGGGGGTTGTGAGGGGGGGTTGTGAGGGGGGGGGGGTTGTGAGGGGGGGTTGTGAGGGGGGGCGGGTTGTGAGGGCTACATTGCAGATTGTACATTGGGTACCTGACATGAGAGATGTTTTTTTTTTTGTTAACAGAAGAATGCGTCATTGAGATTAAACATCTCTTCAAGTGATCTGGCCAAGACAGGCGGCAGTAGCCTACAGTCACACATAGCCTACACATAAAACATAAGACAAATAAAACAACTAAAACAGTCGGCAGGGGGGAGGGGGGATTTCAATATCACAAGACATTTCGGGAGGCTCAAGGAGGTGGAGAATGTTTAAAGAAAAATAACGTTTTGCAAAAAGTGTTGATGATAGACATAAGGCTCAGGTGGGAGAGTGTGTCGACGGCGGGGCTGTTATGTCAATCTTGCCGTTGTCTTGAAATATCTGCATCCGCGTGTGTGCAGTGTGTTTATGCACGTGCATGTGTGTGCGTGCATGGTATGGAGTTAGAATCATGCCAAAACCCCACACACACGCAAAACGATTCACACAAACACAAAACGTGTTTTACACTACACAACGAATCACACACACGCTCAGTGTGGTTTGCAAATACAAAACATCATTCACAAACTAATGCATTTTGCTTCAGAAACAAATACATTATGTGTTACACATACAAAGAAACATATTTCTTCAATTACAAAAAAATATCCTCCAAGTACGAACTAAAATCTTTTTCACACTACACAACAGCAGGTGGCGCTGTTCCTGCCAAACCGCACGGATTCCGTACGGTTTCCGTGCGGTTTAGCAATTTTACCGCGCGATATTAAGGCCAGTTAGTGGCCTTCTTGGCTTTCCATAGCATCCACACACGGTTGGCCGCTATGAAATAAAGGGTGTGTTCGAAACCATACTTGCTTCCTACTCTTACTAACTATGACGTCAAATTGAGTAAGCAGAACGTAGTAAGCGAGTTTTAGGTAAGCGAGTAGTATCCGAATGTCTTCTACTTCCGGAAAGATTTTGTGTAAGCATCGCTAGCTTACTAGACGTACTCAACTGCCCCAGAATGCACTGCGTCTATTCAAAAGAACAGTGGAAGCAATGGCGCTAAACGGGGAGCCGCAGCAGCAGAGCCCCGCAAATCCTTAGGTTGAAGGTGTACTGTGACGTTAAATGTGACGTTTATATATTTATTTATAATATTTATTAACGGCGCCCGGCCGGTAGGTTATTGACACGTCATTTGATTCACGTCATCTGAGGTGGTTAAGTAAGAGCGGGCTTCCGAACGTCGATTACTCAAATGTATTACTGAATCATTATTTAAGAATTCGAGAAGTAAGCCAAGTATTGAGTAGGTAGTAAGTAGTAATTAGTAAATCATTGCGAACACACCCAAAGATTTTGGGGAGAAAAAAGATTGTCCTGGCGGCCTTAAACTGACTCAACAGCGCCACCTGCTGTTGTGTAGTGTGAATCACAGGACATTTGTTTGTCACGTGACTTTTTTGTACTTGGAAGATTTTAGTTTGTACTTGGAGGATATTTTTTTGTAATTGAAGAAATATGTTTCTTTGTATGTGTAAAACATTATGTATTTGTTTCTGAAGCAAAATGCATAAGTTTGTGAATGATGTTTTGTATTTGTGAATCGTTGTGCGTGAGTAAAACACGTTTTCGTGTGTGTGGGGTTTTGGCATGATTCTAACTCCATAGCATGTGTGCATGTGTGTGTGGCGTGTGTGTATGCGGTGTCCTGCGCTGCCCTTGTCTTGAAACGTTTGCATCAACGCGCCCGTGTGTGCAGTGTCTGTGTGTGTGCGTGTGTGTTCGTGCACATGTGGCTGGATTGTGTGAGTGTGTGTGTATGCGGTGTTTATGTGTGTGCGTGCGGTGTATGTGTGCTAATCCCATTATTATCACTAAATCTAGCAAAAACAATATTTAACATTATCATTGCTATCAATACAATCATTGATATGATTATACTGTATTGTAATTCTATTCAGGATGATATGATTTAGACTCACTGAAGTGCAGGGAGTTGAGGAGAATACTCAGCAGTCCGATGCTCACAATGACAGTGATGTGAAACCATAGAGCTGTTCAGGAGTAGGACACACACACACACACACACACACACACACACACACACACACACACACACACACACACACACACACACACACACACACACACACGGTCACTTGGCTAAAAAAGCCAAGTGACCGTGTGTAATTGTAATGCAAATTTTTTTTTAATGTACGGTATTTTCTCAACCTTATATTACAGTGTTGCACTCATATCAGAGCCCATGCCATTAAAATCACATTTTTCCTGTTGTTTGTTAATTAACATAGGTCTGAATAAGTTTGTGAGCTGTGGTAAGTTTGAAATCTATGCAGTGTGTCTGCTGAATGCAATAGGCAATGAAAGGAAAAAGGCAGAAGAAATGAGCCAATCTGGATAAGGTGACACTGTGACGTAGCGTTGTCAAACTATTATTCATGGCCCTGCCCACTTGGTTGGTTCGTAACCACCCACAAGAATTCTGAAGGAGTCGTGATTGAGCTAGTGCTAAATGCTAATACGTGTATGGTAGTTGCTTAGTTCGTAGTAACAGGCTAGTTACAGAATTTTGAATGCAATGGCAGAACAACATCGAAGTACATGAACTGCGACATGCTGCCTGCCGCCGGTTGCCGCGGCGAGGCACCACCGCCGCGAGGCACCACCGCCCGGCAGCAGGCAGCCGGGCGGTGGTGCCTCGCGCCGGCAGCAGGCAGCAGGCAGCGCACGGTTCTGTCTACTACAGATTGATGTGGAAGTGGAAGAACCAGAGACGTCGGAGAACCCGACGAAGTCCTTTGTGATTCATTATATCGTCTGGACGTGCACACAGCTTTTGGCCGTGATAATATGTATTATTTGATATAGATATCTATGTATTATATGATATTATTTAGATATAGAGCTCCAGGACTGTAACGCAAGTGTTGTACACTTCCTTGTTATTTGGATAACCGTTCTGCTGTTGGTGTGATGGCGCATAACACGTCGGACTCTCGTCTATGGTATTTCTACAACTAGACCCGTAGTGGGGGTTATCTCAGCCATGGTTGAGAATGAATTGGGGGAAAGGAACTTTGGCTTTGACTCCCTGAAGTCATGAACCACGACATGGAGGAGAAAGGGATTGTTGACCGCGGTCGTCTCCCGCCGGAGCCTCGCTGCCGATGGACCACCGCCTCGGCTTCAGGATGCGGTGATTAGCGCTGACCGCTGCCGAGGCGGCGGGAAGCAGGGCTCAAGCGGGATACATTCGCGGCCAACAATCCCTTTCTCCTCCATGTCGTGGTTCATGTAGCCTACTTCAGGGAGTCAAAGCCAAAGTTCCTTTCCCCCAATTCATTCTCAACCATGGCTGAGATAACCCCCACTACGAGTCTCGTTGTAGAAATACCAGAGACGAGAGTCCGACGCGCCATCACACCAACAGCAGAACGGTTAACCAAATAACAAGGAAGTGTACAACACTTGCGTTACAGTCCTGGAGCTCTGCTCTATATCTAAATAATATCATATAATACATAGATATCTATATCAAATAATACATATTATCACGGCCAAAAGCTGTGTGCGCGTCCAGACGATATAATGAATCACAAAGGACTTCGTCGGGTTCTCCGACGTCTCTGGTTCTTCCACTTCCACATCAATCTGAAGTAGACGCGGTCGTTTGAGATTCATAATAACCTATCGTCTGGAGGCTCACACAGCTTTTGGCCGTGATAATATATATTATATATTATATGATATAGATATCTATGTATAATATGGGTTTCTAAGAGCCATTGCGATACATCCACCGTAAACAGAGCGCATGGTACCGTGGCTACAAGCTGCTCAGGTGCCAGGTGATAATATATATCATATATTATATGATATAGATATCTATGCATAATATGGGTTTCTACGAGCCATTGCGATGCATCCACCGTAAACAGAGCGCATGGTACTGTCAGTGGCTACAAGCTGCTCAGGACCACACCCCCACCCCCCTCCTTGACCTGCCTTGACACGCCCACCGTATACAGAGCGCATGGTAGTGGCTACAAGCTGCTCAGGGCCACACCCCCACCCCCCTCCTTGACCTACCTTGACACGCCCACCGAAACAGCGCGTTTGGGGGAAGCTCAATGTGCGACTGTTTCGGAGTGACTGTAACTCTGCACCACGGCTGAATTTCGGGGACGTCTTTGAATACTGTGTTTGTGGCCCACTAATACCTATATTAAAGCATCATAAAATAGAATGGCATGGGATCTTTAAGAAGCTTATCTCCATATAAATCTGAGCTGTACATGAATCTGTTAATGAAGTCTCATTTCGACTCCTTCCTCCACTTCACTATTCATGTTCTGTTGCTTGCAGTTAACTACAGCCGCCCTTCCTGGGTAACGCCACCACCAATCCCTGGTCATCCATTGAAGCCATCTCTCTCACTCTGCACAGTCACACTGTTGCCGCTTCATTCTCATTGTCTCATAATCTCATTATTAAGGCTGCTGTGGATGCTTTAAAAAATAAACATTTTTCTCTTAGGTAAAATCAAACCAGTGGGATGTTAGATTGAAAACCTCCAAAGCAATGTATTAAAAATTGAAAGACAGTCCTATGTGAAGTTTCTTTTTTGGGGATTTTCAAAATGAGGTACGAAGCTAGAATGGATTGTCCTACTGTTTCTCAACCCTCTGAGATTATTACTATGAGTAGTAGTATTGCATGCATACAGTACTCACATCAGCGCCACAGTAAGCCTATAGAGGCTGCAACCATTTGCTTCTCAACAGATTGTGGTGTTTTAGAATGAACGACCACTAGAGAGACAAGACAGGCGGCGCTACTATGCTAGCTACTAGGTAGTAACACCAGACCAGCATTAATCAATCAAAATAAGCTATCGACTGGCTGCTTTTCACAAACCAGAGCTGATCCAAGGGTTCTCATCAAGGGGTTGCGGGAGATGATGCCACACTCTCCACCGCTTGTTCTTGCTCTGCCCTTTTCTTCCCAAGGAATTTTCTTATGTCCATCTCTTATCAACGATATTTTATAACTGTACTTGACCTGAGAAGACCTCTGAGAAGTGGCGGGCGCCAGGGTGTTGCCATAGCAACACCTGAATTTGTTTTCGACACCAAGTTGGCTAGATTTATATATGTATTTATATTATTTTTTTATCTATAAGAATGAAAGAAATTGTGTAATGAAAGAATAAAACAATGATTGATGCATTTTTGTTTGAATAACATCTTGCTCCCGCGGCCAGTGCCAGCGCCGGCATTGCAAGGGGAGGGAAATTACGTAAATTCGCAGGAGGCGGGACAAGTGCGGCCGCTGTCACTCAGGTTTGTTTTGGTTTGACGCAGACAGCACGAAGGCAGAACAGACCGCAGAAGTCAACGCGATCGTCTTCAATATTGAAGCTGTACCTTTATGATATATAATGAATCCTCACCTCTTCTCAATAGACTGATTTCCATCTTTCAACTCAGCAGGATGATTCATAGAGTGGTCACTCTTCATGGAGACACAGCTGGGTCCAGGGGAGTCTGCTCTCTGCTGCTGGACTCTTCTAGAAAACAAACAGGATTTCGTTTGATAGAAGCTGTACCGATATAATCTCTAGGGCTGTCACGTTCTGGTCGGTTGATTCAGGGGTCCACAACCTTTTCAGCATCAAGGACCGGTATGATTCTCCGAAAAGTTTCACGGACCGGGGGGGGGGGGGGGGGGGGGGGGGGTTGTTGGGTTATGTTGCGCAGAGGTTGCCTAAAATGAAAACATGTTATATGCAATCTAACAACTGCATATAGACTTATGGCATGTAAAAGAGTGACGGTATTGCGAAGTAAATTGAGTTTATTAAGTGTGCATGCATTTTGCATGAATTAAAAAAAAATAATAATAATAATAATAATAATTGTATTCAAATATGGTATCCGGTACCAAATGACCCACGGACCGGGGGTTGGGGACCACTGAGTTGATTGACTGGTTAATCGATATGCACTTGTTGGACCAGATTCTCTTTGGTCGGGCAATGGCTGGTGTTCCTTTAATAAGAACAAAGAGCTTCTTCATCCATTTTTTTATATTGGAGTGACGGGCTATATTGTGTTAGAAATAACATTAATTATGAATAAAAATAATGTTGAAGGCTTAGTAGTTTCTGTTTCAACGATAAGACTTATACGACAAGGGGTCAAACCAGCTCAAGTAAGGCAAGACCGCTAGTCCTAACTTACTCAACCTTTACTCCGCTACTAACTCATTGATTCCAACAAAGTCATCGATCTGGCAGCATTTGGTTAAAAAGGACGACAAAATAGCATGCAAAGTGTAGAGTAAGTTTGTGTGCAGATCAGCTAAAATGGTGGCATGAGTACTTTTTTCTTAATACGTCTGTGATTCTTCAACCCCCTTCGTGTTTAACGCTCGCTAGGCTTTGAGTGGAACACAACAGAATTGGCTTCTTGTCACGAATCCCAGCAGCATCCAGTGGGCCCCGTTATATTACACACAGATAAAAGCTATAATCAATTCTTCGGTGGTGTCGTCTATAAACGACGCTGCCCGACGCTCCGTGGCTCGTCCGCTGTCTGCTTCATATTGAAGCTCTGCCCTAACCGAGTGGACTCGGACCGAGAGGGGGTCTGAAACCCACTGCCCTTCTCCAAACAGCCCTTATGTGATGTTGAGGCTAGCAGGTAGAGTACAACGCACTGTGGTAGATTCTGTTAATCTGGAGATAACGGACGCATTGTTTTATAATCATCTTTTCACCATCGACCAATCGATTGGTCAGAGAGTTGGTTGAATTTAAGACTACAGCCCAAATCATCATCTCTAATCAATGCTTACCTTTTCTCAATAGACTGATTTCCATCTTTAAAGTTAAAAGGATGTTCCATAGAGGATGTTCCATCCACTCATCATGGAGACACAGCTGGGTCCAGGGGAGTCTGCTCTCTGCTGCTGCTCTGGGCTTCAACACACACACACACACACACACACACACACACACACACACACACACACACACACACACACACACACACACACACACACACACACACACACACACACTTGTAAATATCAGCAGCAGTAGAGACTGATAACAACTAATTGGTCTGTTTTCCTCGTCTGTTTAAAAGTCCTACCTCTCCTCTCTGGGGGGGCGTCCATCTTTAAACACCAATGGTATATCCATAGACCAGCCACTCTACATGGAGACACAGCTGGGTCCAGGGGAGTCTGCTCTCTGCTGCTGCTCTGGGCTTCAACACACACACACACACACACACACACACACACACACACACACACACACACACACACACACACACACACACACACACACACACCTATTACTCAGACTAATGATGGAGTCATGATGCATCACTGCTGAGCTCTGAGATGGACAACAGTCACAGACAGAGAGATCCTCTTCTTACCTCTTAGCTTTGCTCCGGCGGCCATGTTCCCCAGACAGAGTGGTCTTAGAGGTAGGACCCCCCTCCTCTCTCTCCTCATCCATAGTAGACTGGAGACCTGGACACAAACACAACTCATCCATCACTTCAATTGCCTTTTGAACTTCAGCCGTTTATTGAGAGAGGTCATTGAGACTGCGTCACACTAAAGCATTATGGACGTCATAGACCATCAATATGAACCCCACAACATAACCACACCGCCCTCACTACAGTACAGATGGGTACAGCAGATGACCGATGAATTATTAAACACCTTGGAGACTGTAACTGTGCTTAAACTACAACGCAAAAAAGATATACAATAGACTTAAAAGAAATGCATTGCGGTACAATTAAAGTAAAGAACGTTAGAATAATTTCTCCACTGGACCAAAGTCTGAATTCTGTCCCTTTACTGAACCACAGATTCAATATAGATCAACTGGTGAAGCTCAACACATCGATAGTCAATACGCACAAATATATAACTTTTTTAAATATCACCACATTGAAAGGACTTCTGCCACGTCCTTCCTTTAATTCGGAGTAGCATGAAGACAAACGAATCTCTTGAATATTGAACGCAGTGTTCAATTTACCACACGGGTCAGAAAAGCAGTGAAACATGAACTAACGTTGCATTCTCTACAATAAACTCTGTCTTTAATTGATAAGCGATACACGGAGACACATACCAAGATGAGGTCAGTATTATATACAGCAACCTAAAGACAATATTAACGCTAGTAAACTGGTTGTTCATTATCATATGCATAACCGAAAGACAATATAAATGCTAGTAAACTGTCAGCCTACCTTACCTTATCGTATCTACTCCGGGATTATATTGCGTCCATACGGTATAAAGTTGTAAAAGTTTAAATGTAAGGGAAGAAACGGAGGTTAGAGTGTTTCTAAAACAAGTTAATCAGGTGAAAGGAAGTGAAAGAAAGGCTCTTCGCTGCGACACTGTTGACTCGCAGTTGAAAAAACCCGGGACACGCCTCTCTCAGCGCGGGCACGTGATATCTGTGAAGACGAATCTTATGAATGCAGTGCTCGCGCACAATACACATCACACACACACACACACACACGCACACACGCACACACGCACACACACACACACACACACACACACACACACACACACACACACACACACACACACACACACACCTTAGAGTCAGGTACAGAGAGAGATAGAGTATGGTAACATCCCCCTTATAATAAAGGTAGTGGTGTCATTAGCCACCTCCTGAACAAATACAGTTACATGCATAATGATGCAATCATACACTTATCCACTCTCAAAACACACACACACACACACACACACACACACACACACACACACACACACACACACACACACACACACACACACACACACACACACACACACACACCAAACTGTTGGAACGGGAAGTACTTCAGGAACCGAGAGAGGAGAGATAGAGAGCGAGAGACAGAGAGACAGAGAGAGAGTGATACAGAGAGAGAGTGAGACAGCGAGAGAGTGAGACAGCGAGAGAGTGAGACAGAGAGAGAGTGAGACAGCGAGAGAGTGAGACAGAGAGAGAGTGAGACAGTGAGTGAGCAGGAAGAAGCAGAAGAGATCTCGAGTTAGTTTTCTCTCTGTGAGGAACAAGCTGTGAGGGTCTGGTCTGAGGGTCTGGTCTGGTCTGGGGGGTCTGGTCTGAGGAGAGGGTCTGGTCTGGGGGGTCTGGTCTGGGGAGAGGGTCTGGGGGGTCTGGTCTGGGGGGTCTGGTCTGAGGAGAGGGTCCGGGGGGTCGGGTCTCACACACACACACACACACACACACACACACACACACACACACACACACACACACACACACACACACACACACACACACACACACACACACACACCTGTTGGAAGGGGAAGTACTTGAGGAAGCAAGAGGGAGAGCGAGAGAGAGAGCGAGAGAGCGAGAGAGCGAGAGAGAGAGAGAGAGAGAGAGAGAGAGAGAGATTAAATCGGTTAAACTATCAGAACAAGTGAATGGTTAATCGTCCTGGGGATTAATTGTTCGAGTTTGAGATTGTACAAAAAACCAGTTTCACATCAAAAGCAAAGACAGCGAAGCTAAGCACTGCTTCGGGACCGCTATAGTTCTAGTTCCGGTTCTATATATAGTTGGGACCGAGACGCTCAGTCTGCTCTGTCCTGTGTGTGTGTGTGTGTGTGTGTGTGTGTGTGTGTGTGTGTGTGTGTGTGTGTGTGTGTGTGTGTGTGTGTGTGTCTGTTCTCCTTTACTGCCCGAGTTCATTCTCCCCCTCACTCACCCCCTCCAACACTGTTTTAGATGCCCCCAGCAGAACCATTACCCAGCGTGTATTGATCCCTAGCTCACCTGGCATAGTCCAATGGCCCCCACTGACCCCAGCTTCTCCTCCTCTCCCCCCCCCCCCCCCCCACTCCTCTCCTCCCCCCCCCCCCCCCCCCTCTCCACCTCCTTCCTTTTGTTCTAGACCATCAAATGAAGATCAACCCAGGACCCCCCCCCCTCACCAAACCATTGGTACCCCCCTAGCCTCCCAGTGGGCTCTGGCCATTAGGAAGCCTCTTATCATTATGGGGGATTCTAACATCGCCCCCACCCCCACATTTAAACGGTCGGAGGTTCAGGCCCACAGGTTCCCGGGAGCGACCCTCAGACACCTCACTGCGGTCCTGCTTAGATCCCCCTCCCCCAGGCCTGGCATCAGACCGGTGGTTTTTAGGTAGACATAAACAACGGTCTTAGGGAACAAACAGCCGTTACCGTTATCAAAGACATCGACGTCGCGTTGGAACAGCCAGAGCTGAAGTCCCTCAGGCCCGTCTCGTCATTCCTCTCCTCTCTGTTTCCATCGAGCTATCCCTTCACCAGCTCCACTGCACTGAGGCCTTCAGCAGCTTTGTGAGAGACAGCATAGAGGAGGTGGACCCCCGATGCGGTCACCTTAAACAACGGTCTCTCCTTCAACTCCAGACGACCCAGGACAGCGTCCATTGGGCTCGGGGACGGGGGTTAGGGCTATGCTACCCATAACCCTAACCCTTACCCTCTTATTCATTGGAGGCTTCTTTTATGTGAAAGGATGGTATGGATGTGTGAATGGTTTTACTATCTCTTATTTATCTTTTTTTATATTCCTATTTTTTTATTTATTCATTTAATCTATTTTGCACTTATCTGCCAGCACTTATCTTTACCCTGTGTGTTTTTAATACTTCTTGAAATGCTTATACCATGTTATTTATATATATATGTATATGTGCAATTTTGGGGTTCCTGCATTTTTCACCCATGACTTCTACTGAGATTGCAGTACCCCCAGCACCTTGCCAGGGTTGACAGATGGTATAAACTCCTCTCCATCAAACCACGCAGACGAAAAGTTACAGTTCACTCTTTATGGTGAGGTGAAGTAGGGTAAAACTGAGGAATGGAAGTACAGCATTTCAGTATGAGAATAACAGAATGCTGTAAAATTAGCTTAGCTACTAAATTGGCTTGCTAACGTAAGAATATCCATCCATCTAATTTGTTTACAAAGTTTCCTTAATCTCATTATACATCAAACCCCCTTAACATAGCAATACAGATAACGTACCAACGATGCTTTCAAAGGCTAACTTGAAACCAGAGGAGACGCAATTATGAAGACGAGTGCGAGTACCATGCTTTCCGATCAAGTGAATGTAGTGTAATGGAGTGAAAGGCATGCATATCAGAACGTATTCCAGAACAATACCAAAGTCCGCCAGTAGATGGCATCACAGGACCATCAATAAACATAAAAGACTGAATTACACAGGAGAAAACATACATGTAACAGAACACATATATTTAGAAATATATACATATATATATATATATGTATATATTTCTATGCATGTGTGTGCGGGCGGGGTCCTCAGACCCCCCCTTTTATTTACTCTGATGTACTTTTCATCCTTTCCAATAGAAGTGTGTTTCTATTGGCCCGTTGGCTGTGTCACCGTCAGCAGTTACCAGGGACCGTCCTGCCGTCGCCTCTACCCACCACGGGACCACCACCCTCTCAGGCTACCCACCACGGGACCACCACCCTCTCAGGCTACCCACCACGGGACCCCCACCCTCTCAGGCTACCCACCACGGGACCCCCACCCTCTCAGGTTACCCACCAAGGGACCACCACCCAGTGGCGGATCTTCCATTAGGCAAACCTAGGCAAGTGCCTAGGGCCCCAACCAAATCTGTCTTTATTAGGGGCCCCCAAATCTGCCCCCCCCAGCCATTACTTATGGCCAAAAAAAAAAAAAAAAAAAAATATCAACATAACGCCGAACTAATGCCTAAATAATAATTTTCCAGCACACATGCCCCCCTCCATTGTGCATTGGACTAGTACAGAATATGATTACGTAGTAACGCGCGCAGCGCGAAATAACGTACTTCAAACCAAAGCAGAGGGATGCGACTCGGTGAAAATGAAGCAGCGGAATTATGATAGTGGTTGTGCTAAACGAAAACAAAAAGCTGAGAAGAAAAGAATTGCAGATACACTGCTGAAATTGACTTCATTTTTTACACCTGCTGCCGCCACAGCAGCCGCTGCTGAACTTGCGACAGGCTCTGCTGTTGGGGAAAATGATGAAGTGGAGGTGGAGGTGGAGGAGGAAGGAGGAGAGGTGGGTGCCCAAGGAGAAGAGGTGGCTATGGAAGCCGAAGGAGAGGAAGATGAAGACGAAGATGATTTGAAAACAGGGGATGACAGATGAACAACATCACCTTCTATCAGTGAGCCCTGGCTGAACAAGGTATTTGAGTTGACAAAGTACATTCTTGTTGTATAAAGATCAATGCCAAATGAAACATGGTGTAGTGAGTATGTTCTAATGCTGTGTTTGTCTGTTTTTCAGGTTGGGTTCTATACTGCTGCTCACCACTTTTCTCTGATATGAAGACTTTTGAGAAGACGACAACAGTAGGACTTTGTGTTTACAAATGCTTTCTGTCTCACACACACACACACCACACACACACACACACACACACACACACACACACACACACACACACACACACACACACAGGGCCGTAGCACCAAATCCTGGGCCCCTATACTATAGGTACTGATGGGCCCCCCTGCGCCAGGTTGTTGACCGGGGGGGGGGGGTCCGGAGCAATTGTTGACGGGGGGGGGTTCCGGAGCGATTGTTGATGGGGGGGGGGGGGGGGGGGATTTTTTTTTTTTCTTTTTTGGTCATGGGCCCCCCCTCTGCCTTGGGCCCCCCCACAACTGTCCCCTTTGTCCCCGCAGTCCGACGGCCCTGCACATACACACACACACACACACACACACACACACACACACACACACACTGTTTTACTCACATGAAATGGTGAAGGCAACAGGGAAAATGGACATTTGAAGATGGAGAACTTAACCACTTGCACACCTAAACACCCCCCCCCCCCCCTCTCTCTCTCTCTCTCTCTCTCTCTCTCTCTCTCTCTCTCTCTCTCTCTCTCTCTCTCTCTCTCTCTCTCTCTCTCCTGTCACTCACTCACTCACTCACACTGAACCACTGCTTTGCCTGTCTCTCACTCACACACACAGCCACTGTTATTCCTGTCCACACACAAAATCTTTTCATTGGTCCTGTTTAAATGTAAATGGTGGTTTTCATAGACTCATATCCATTTTATATTTTAGTTCTGTTAAGTGCAAGATCATTTTGTATCTCTGGCAGAGAATGGAAATTCTAATCTCTCTCTCTCTCTCTCTCTCTCTCTCTCTCTCTCTCTCTCTCTCTCTCTCTCTCTCTCTCTCTCTCTCTCTCTCTCTCTCTCTCTCGTTTGAGTAATAAACATGTAATTTTGGCAAAGGCTGGAGCAATCTGAAACTGATTTTACTGTGGAGAGTTGAGTGGCAGTGCACTATGGGTTTATTGCGATTCTAAGAGTATTGGAAAGGTTATTTGTTTTGTGTACGTGTTTCAAAAATGAGGGCCCCATGTCTATATTTTGCCTAGGGCCCCAAAATGGCTAGATCCGCCCCTGCCTGCACGGCAGCGTTCTCTGGTGGGGCCGTGCCCCACTGGCCCCTAATGCAAAGACGCCATTGCTCCCGAGCGCCGACGGCCGAGTGGAACCACCGACCCCAAGCCTCGACCGAACAAGACGATGTTCAAAAGGACCAGACACGATCCTACGGGGCATACAGTTAGGGATTGGACTATTTGATCCATCCAGCCCGAAGTGATCAACTGTGAGTCAAACTTGAGATGGATCCCTCCCCACACACACACAGACCCCAAATGGATAGATATCCCAGTGCAAAACCAACACATCACACAGGTCTTAGATAAAAAAGAAAAAAATTCACACACCAAGATTGTGGTGGTCTCTCTGGGCATCAACCACAGGGACAACCTGTTGGAGTCGGCAACGTGCTCTCTCCAGGCACTGCACTGCAAAACCGTAGAAAAATACCCGCAGGCCACCATATATGTCCCCATCATTACTTTCTCACACAATTTAGCTGCACCACATCAGACCCCATTAACATATTGACTTAATGCATTCATAACTACAAAATACAACTCACTATTCGAAATACACCACTCTGAATTCCACACAACTCACAACGACATAACGACATTGGAGAGCAGAGATTCTCTCATACTGAGAGGGGGAGAGAGGGATAGAGGGAGAGGGGGAGAGGGAGAAAGAGGGAGAATGGGAGGGAGAGAGAGATGGGGGAGAGAGGGAGGAGAGGGGGGATGGAGGGAGAGGGAGAGTCTCTTACAGGCGCGTGCCGTCCATATGGGCAGCTGGGGCGGCGAACTCACTGCAAAAGCATGCTCCCAAAAAAATAGTTCCTCAGTAAATCATTGCTCCAAGTTTATTTTTAATAATGTCATTGCTACATTAACTATCAATAGTTTCTGTAGGCTTTCTGACTATATTGTCTGTTGATATTAAATTGATGGTGGCGATTCTAGTTGAGTTTAACGTATGATGCAATGTGGGGCGCGGAGCTCAACGACCCGCGTCCCTCCGTATGTTTCTCGCATTAACCCTGCAGGCTGCAATAACAATTGCTTTCCGCGCTATAAGACGCCCATATGGTCGTAATGTAGTCTGGCCCATGGTCGTGTTCTCTGACTGTTGTTGTTTAACATGTTTGCTATAGCTTTATGTTTACTATAGCTTTGCTATAGCTTTCTGCTAAATCTTAAAGACATTGCACTTTCTAAAAATGCTTTTTTAACTTTGCCTTTATTTTAACTTCTATTTTTTTTTTTTTGCATGTTTTTCTTTTACTTACCTATTGTTTTATTTAATTGTATGACAATGTTTATATGTGAAGCACTTTGAGTCTGCCTTGTGTATGAAAAGTGCTATATAAATAAAGTTGCCTTGCCTTGCCTTAAAATCGAACTACTCCGCCTGTATCTTTCGGCATTGAAGACTATTTATTTATTAATTTCAGCAGGTATTAAAATTGTATACCTGATTTCATACCTGATTTAAACAGCTGTTATTGAGAAATAGCTGATTTCAAAGGTGTTGAGAGATTTGCACACATCGTCGGGCCAACGGGTATTTCTACTTTTCATGTATTTGCAATGCACTCGCTAAGCCTGTTGTTAAATTGTTGTTAGATTGTTAAAATAAAATATGGAAGAAATAACTTCCCTATAATGTCGAATATGTCCTTTGAAATTTTTGACTTTGCAGAGTTGGAGTTTCCATTGCACATGGGCTATTCTAATTAGCCCGACATCATATGACGAGTGTTGCGGATGGCACTTCAAAAGCGTGCAGTAACATTAGGCTATTGGTTTATTTTTAATTCTTACTCACAATTAGTTTAGTTAACATGTTTTAATGTAGCTCAAAATATACTTGTTAAAAATTGATATAAATTGTGGGTGTGGTCATACGCCGGTCGTTTCTGCCCCACCGAGATGAAGGGGCACCGCACGCTACTGCTTCCTATGCTGCGACCAAACCTGTTGCTGGAGGCAGAGTTATTTGCAGACATAGACCAGCACATTAACTTTTTAAAATGTAAATACACACACACATTCCTGTATAATTAATTGAGGTGTATGACACCTCCCTCTGCTGGACAGTTTGGACAACAGTCTCACACCAAACTACATTTTCCGTTTGAACCAACAAAGCTATTGTACATCGATGGGAGACCGGGTTGGTGGTTTGAACGTGTTGTAGTAGCAGAGAATGGCCTGCGGGGGCAGTATGTACATTGTTAAATACATGAATAGGCTTGAATTTAGTAGTAACATGGATGTTTGATATTTAGCTTGACATTAACCAAGTCAAAGGACAATTAATGAAACGCACCAAACATGCAGAAGTCAATGTAGGATTTTAATATACAGTATAAACAAAAACACTTGACAGATGTTGAATACATACTTTTGTAAAGGAAAGCAGAGGAAAACATTTTCCCAAATTAATAATTTCAAAATGTCACCACCATTCACAAAAGCAAATGAAGGGGTTTGTGTAAAACCAGTCCTCCCTGACCAGCTCTGTCCCCGACTCTAAACCCTGACTCTCAACCCTAACGCTGAACCCTCTGAGGGCAGGAAGACGTTCCTTCAGTGTAAAGGTTCAAGAAGGCACTCCTTCAGAGTAAAGGTTCGAACCACGGAGAAGGAAGAAGAAGGGGAAGGATTAGAGATTAGTGAAGTAGTGAGGTTAGTGACAGATGTGAGCAGTGGTGTAGTCTATTTTATTGTAGTGGGTATACTGTGATGATTCCCTCCCAGCCTCGTACAAACCCGTCCCACCGGTACGTGTACGTGTGTGGCGCTTATGGGGTGTCGCACCACACTCACCAACGCAGGGGTCTACAACCCGCTGATTTAAGAGTATAACGATTATAAACAATCATGGAAAGCTGAATAGGTTTATCAGTTTTAATAACAGTATGTACAAATAGAACACAAAAATGACAAGTTGTCCTTTGTATATCTATAGTAGCAATAGCACATGCTAAACAAGGACAAAATCTACTCAAAATAATTTAATGAACTGTTTACAACCATGGCTAACCAGTGCATGAGAAGGAGATGACAGGAGACTAATGTTTCCCTCTTTCAATTGCTCTAATTTTAGCTCTTACTGTTGTTATCTAACATACCATACAGTAATTGAATTGTGTAAAAGTGTGAAATTACTGCACCTTAAAAATGACCATGAATTAGCTATACTCTCATTTGCATAGTGATTAACATTATGAATTTCAATTGTGTATACCAACTGTATGTTGGCTGACATTTACCTATAACTTTTTTTCCCTCCACTCTAACCAAGGATGCCTGTTTTTAAATTCCCTAGCCTGACACCCAGTCTGAAAGGCTGGCCAGGGGTTCTCATCTAAAAGTAACAAGGAGATATAAAGTGGGATTAAAACATTGTCTTCTGTTGACTACTTATTATGTGGTTTACACATTAATATGGGAGGACTGGACACACACACAAACACACACACACACACACACGCACACACACGCACGCACACGCACGCCCACGCACGCACACACAGGCACACACACGCGAGAAGGAGGGGCTCGGCCCGCCAACTAACGTGCAGAGATGCAGGGGCAGCTTCGCGCTTCGTAACAGAGACAGGGCAGAGCGCGTGCGCGCAGGGGGAATTTTATGAATGGTGAATGTAGGAGATAACTTCCCCTGCTTAAAGTATTTTATTGCAGTTATACCCAACCGATATTTCCGAAAAATAAACACAGAAGTGAAAGATCTGTCACAAGACGATTGATAGGCCTACGTATCCGTGCACATTTTTAAGTGGGTACACGCAAATCCTGGTGCGTTCCTAGTGGGTATACGGCGTATACCTGCGTATCACGTAGACTACACCACTGCATACACACACACACACACACACAGACAGACAGACAGACAGACAGACAGACAGACAGACAGACAGACAGACAGACAGACAGACAGACAGACAGACACACAAAAACACACAAACACACTGTGTGTTCGTGTTTGTTTTACATACGCACATACACACACACACACACACAAACACACACACACACACACACACACACACACACACACACACACACACACACACACACACACACACACACACAGAAACAACCAGCCCCTAACACACACCCCCTACCTCCACTCTCCCACATCACCAAGTCATCCTTTAAAACGATACAAGCAGTTCAGCACCAAGCAGTCACCCCCCACGCCGTCACCACCAACACCCCCCCACCAGGGACGGTCAGACAGGGGAACCAATGAGCAGAGTCCATTAAACCTGCTTGGCCCCCCCCCCCCCATCAGGGACGGTCAGACAGGGGAACCAATGAGCAGAGTCAATTAAACCTGCTTGGGCCCCCCCCCCCATCAGGGACGGTCAGACAGGGGAACCAATGAGCAGAGTCCATTAAACCAGCTTGGCCCCCCCCCCCCCCATCAGGGACGGTCAGACAGGGGAACCAATGAGCAGAGTCAATTAAACCTGCTTGGGCCCCCCCCCCCCATCAGGGACGGTCAGACAGGGGAACCAATGAGCAGAGTCCATTAAACCAGCTTGGCCCCCCCCCCCCCATCAGGGACGGTCAGACAGGGGAACCAATGAGCAGAGTCCATTAAACCTGCTTGCCCCCCCCCCCCCCCCCCCCCCCCCCATACCGTCCACAGGGGGGAGCAGAACACGGACCACTGGCTGAAGCAGAACCTTATTCTACCACAGCCCCCCCCCACACTTTAACCCCCTCCTCCAACAGGCCTCCCCTTTGAGGGGGGGGGGGGCGTGGCTGTGAGGTGGCCCCCCCCGGTACAGACCCCGCCTCCGGCCCCCCCCCCTCCCTCAGACACACACACTGCTCACTACTGCCCCCCCTGTCCTCTCCCCCCCCCCCTCCTAGACCCCCTACCCCTCTCAACACCCCCAGCCCCCCCCTCCATAGCCCCCCACCCGCCCCTCGCCCCCCCCCCTGGTCTGCCCCCCAGAGCCCCCCGAGGTAGGAGTCGCCATGCCAACACCCTGGTGCTGCCAATCAAGGCCAGGCCCTCCCATTGGCCCACCACGACTCTGGGAGGGGCCACCGGGGGGCGCCAGACACTAACCGGCTCCCCTCCCCCCCTGGAGGGGCCGACTTAGGGTCCGCCCCCGTCCACAGGCCGGCTGAGGGGGGCCCCCACTAGGAGGGCCTGGATCCCTGAGTCAGGGGGTCTTCCCCAACAGGCTCCTTGAGGGGACCCCTTACATCAGGAGCGGAGACGATCAGGGGGGGGGGCAGCCACACACACACACATCGTACCCCTCATCAGCACATTGACACAACACATCACACACACACAAACTGAAACACGCATTCACACGCGCACAACACAACAACCCCACACTCCAGAAGCATCAAATAACATCAGCTCACAGGAAAGTCCTGGGACCTCCAGGATGTCCTGGGACCTCCAGGAAGTCTGGGACCTCCAGGACGTCCTGGACCTCCAGGACGTCCTGGGACCTCCAGGACGTCCTGGGACCTCCAGGATGTCCTGGTGCGCCCCTTCTCCACAGATATTAGAGGCGCCCCCTCTCCACACCAAAGCCACTCTCAGCAGCTGGCGGTCGTCAGGAACCAGCACGCCTCCACCTCCAGCCCTACTCCGCAAAACCTCACCATACAGGACAGAAACATCATCTACGCCATCTCATGCTCCCAATGCCACGTCATATATGTCGGCGACACAAAGCACACGATACTCACCCGACTTAAACAGCACGTATATACTACACACGTAGGCACCCTCAACACTCACATCGTCCAACACTTCCAAACACACCCCATTACCTCGCTGTTCATCACCGGGCTGGAGGCGAAGGCGTGCTGGGGGGACAGACAGAGGAAGGAGGCGGAGCAGAGGTGGAGAGCCAAGCTTGAGACCCTCCCCCCCTTGGGCCTGAACATCAGGGAGTAGGGGCCGCACTGGGACGCTGCTGGGGGCGCTGGGGGGTCCCGGGACTCCTCCTGGGGGGTTCCCTGCATGGCGTCGGGTCCATTGTGTGTTTTAATGTGTTCCATGTTTTTATCTTCACTGTGTGCTTCCTTTACATCATGATGTTATTGAGGCCTTCCACTCTTGTACTGCCCCATTTATTACACTGGAGGCTTCTGTTAGGTCAGGGGTCTGCAACCTTTTGTATCAAAAGAGCCATTTTGGCCCATCTCCCGCAAAAAAAATTTTTTTGGAGCCGCAAACTTTTTAATTGACCCCCTCCCCCCTCCGGAGACGCTAACGCTGCGCACCGCACAGACCTTTTTTGTGACACTCTGTAAAAAAATAACATAAATCTTTAGCTGTCATGTGGCATCAGGGAGTAGCCTACAGTACAGTAGACTACAGTAGCCAGTCAGCAGCGTCAACCGTTGACGTTCTACGTGATCGGTCATGGCCAGCAATGTACACAAGGAATAGATAGCATAGCATAGCGATACAATAGTCAAGTAATGAAAAAACTGTAAGGACCTTTATTATCAAAATATAACGTACTGAAACTTAATATTCAACGCAAGAACTTTAATGCTGTAAACCCTTCTCGCTCAGTATTCGTTCGTGCAATTGGCTGTCAACGGTGGATGCTGCTGATTGGCGGCTCACTGGCATGTCCCGCCTCCTGCCAATGGCAGCATCTAGGCTACTTCCTGATGCCAGATGCCAGTTAAAGATTTAACTCCTACTGGGATTAGCCAACTGCAAATCAACGAAGCTTTGTCATTCACTCCCCCCCTCACGGTAGCGCAATTGCGCATCCATTGCGACCTCTCGTTTAGTTGACGATATATATCAAAATATATATATAATTTTTTTTTTTTTTTTTTAAGAAAACTGCAGGGAGCCACGGCTGAGGGGCTAAAGAGCCGCATGCGGCTCCGGAGCCGCTGGTTGCCGACCCCTGTGTTAGGTGAAAGGACGTATGAATGTGTGAATGGTTTTACTATGCCTCATTTATCTTTATTTATATACCTATTTCTTTATTTATTCATTTTATCTATTTTGCACTTATCTGCCAGCACGTATCTTTACCCTGTGTGTTTTTAATACTTCTTGCATGCTTTTCCCATGTTTTTATATATATATACAGTATATATATGTATATATGTATACGTGTACATTGTTACATTAAAGGGGTTCCTGCATTATTCACCCATGAATTCTGATTCAGATTGCAGTGTGCTCCCCTTTATGCCTATATTTTGTATTTATGCGCATAATTCCCTTTCTGTGAGAGGATGTGTATGGATGGGCCCTGCCTGGGTTCCCCTGGGGGTCAGAAGAGGGAATAGAACAGAAAGTAGACTTACCTTGGCTCCGTGCCTCCTCAGACCCAAGCTGCTGCTCCTACAATACAATACAAGACGGTATTAAATTAAACTGATAAACAGGGATTCTGAAAATATAACTTCAGTTCTGATGAACACTATTACAATATTACTATCCCTGATGAATACTGTTATGATATTACTATCACTAATGAATACTGTTATAATATTACTATTGTCAAGTTCTCTCTTTTTTTGTGCATTCTCTCACTCAGAGTTCCTTCTGGGTCACACTCAATAAACAAACTGTTTCCTCTTTATCTTCTTTTATTGAAGCCTCAATTGATGGTCAGTTGTAAGTAATTCAGTTGTTAGCAAGGTGAAAAACCATCAAGAAACAAGAAAAAGGTTGTTTTACAATGTGATTTTTTTTTTGAAATGATTGCCTTATTTCCCTTAAATTAATCAAAGTGTAAAATAAATTCTCCCACTGTTTATCATTCTTAATGTTATTCAGTTTTTTTTTTACTTAAACTTACTTCTAATTATAAATATATAATATTTACTTCTCATTTAAATAATAACATCCCACCATAATCCTTTTAAACATGAGCCCACTAGACAATCATGTTCCATAATTCAATCCGTTTAACTTCAACAATCATATTGTGGCGAGCAGCAGGTGAAGGACGAGACGGGAGCCCAGGTTTAGCAGTCGGCCGCAGCTCCGTGCCCCATACACCGCTGGACAACGGAGCTGCCTTTAATAACACCAGCACGGTACACACTAGAACACACGCCGCCATTCAACCACACTAACACTTTCAGTGATGGTGCAATGAACACAACATGAACACAAGAGTCACCAACACACCCCGACATCGATAAACCCCAACCCATGAACCCTGATTAGTTTACCAACCACTAATGACCCAGGAGGGCCCCGAAACGGTCCCACCCCCTAGAACAGGAGAACCCCCAGAATCCTTAGCGAAGGCCCTCGTCTGCCAGACCCCAGAGTCAGCAGGAGCCCTGGGGGTGTGGTCGGGGACCACCTCCTTCGGGGCCCCCACCTGATCCGTCGTAGGGGGCCGTTGGAGCGCCGTTCGGGGACCCCGCCCTCCGCCGCCCTCCGACGTCTGGCCCGTCGACGGCCACGCCGGCGGCTGGGACGAGGAGGGGTGGCGCGCCCCGTCCCCCCGCAGCCCTCCCCCAGCCCCAGCTGCCCACACTGCGGCGGTTGGTGTTTAGTCCCGTTAACACGGCAACAGTTTGACGTTATCCCGGGTAAAGTGTTGGGCAGGACGTTAGCCTAGGGCTAGTCATGGACCTACAGAGTGGAGAAGCCACGCCCCTTCCGGTAGAGCCCATGGGACCTATGAGATCGAAGAATATGAATGGGTTTCAATGGAGAGAAAGTCATTATTGTCTGGTCCCAGTCTTTATATGCCCCGGGTTACACATATGATGTTTGTGGATTTAAATGATAATTTTTCATGCAAAGAAAACTAAACATTTTCGTGAAGAAGTTTGATAATGTTAGGTTTTTTTTTATTGTTCACTAATAAAACGAGAAATCATCGGCTGAACACACGAGAACATTCAGTTGGATCCACTGAGTTGTTTATTGCAATTATGCTTCATTAACAAATAAGACAGAAAAATAATCCCTCACATGTACACAATAAACACTAAAACAAAGGACTAAAACAATCAGCAGCAGACTTTACAAATCATCAACAGGTGTGCATGTATCTTTAATAACTGAACATGTTCTGCGGCCGCTTGGTTCCAAACAGAACACAAAATATCAAGATTCAGTTTAAAGTCATCTACAACATGCAACATTATCCCATAGACATCTTGGTTATTATGAAAAAAATATAAAATCTGCATTAAATCAGGTTGTAAATCAGGATTATGACAAATATGATGATATCAGAGCCCTTAAGACCAAAACTGGTGAAGTCTGAAAATATACAAACATTTACCATCAATAGGTATTTTATATACATTTCAAATAATAATGATTGGTTTATCATGCTATACTTTAAAGAAGAGAGAGAGAGAGAGAGAGAGAGAGAGAGAGAGAGAGAGAGAGAGAGAGAGAGAGAGAGAGAGAGAGAGAGAGAGACTATAACTGCCACAGTGTGTATGTGTATGTTTTTTTATGTATGTGTGTTTATGTGTGTGTGTGCGTGTTTGTGAGAGAGAGACTATAATTGCCACAGAGACAGAGTCATCAGTCCTCTCAGTGTGTGTGTGTGTGTGTGTGTGTGTGTGTGTTTGTGTGTGTGTGTGTGTTTGAGTATGTGTGTACATGTGTATATGTGTGTGTGTTTGTGTGTGTGTGTTTGAGTATGTGTATATGTGTGTGTGTTTGTGTGTGTGTGTTTGAGTATGTGTATGTGTATATGTGTGCGTTTGTGTGTGCGTGTATGTATGTTGTGTGTGTGTGTGTGTGTCTATGTGTGTGTGTTCATGTGTATGTGTGTGTGTGTGTGTGTGTGAACGTGTGTGTGTGTGTGTGCGTGTGTGCGTGTGTGCGTGTGTGTGTGTGTGTGTGTGTGTGTGCGTGTGTGCGTGTGAGTGTGTGCGCGCCGGGGGATGCATCTTATTTTTTACCCCGCTGACCCCCCCCCCCCCGGTGCTCCTGCGCCCTTCACCCTCTTTTTTTCTACAACCGACACAGAGACGCTGAGGACCCCCCCACCCATACCCCCACCCCCGGGAGGAGGTCCTCCTGGGTGAAGGAGGACCAGAAGGTGTGGAGGTGTGTCAGTGTGTCTGAGGACCCTCCTCCACCTGGGGACACTCTGTAGAAGGACAGAGAGCCAGCAGGCCGGTCCAGATACACTCCTACTCTGGTGGAGCCAGCGAGGGGGAGAGGGAGGACTGTCACTTTATCGTTGTACCAGGCAGAGTAACCATCATCACGACAAAGAAGACTCCAGGACTTGTTGTTCCCTCCAAGCCTGCTGTCAGCACCCCCTCCTCTCCTTGTGATTCCTCTGTATGTCACTCCTATATCAACCCGTTCTTCCCACTCTACCTCCCAGTAACAGCGGCCAGTCAGAGCCTCTCTACCCAACACCTGGGGCCAGGAGTCAAATCTGTCTGGGTGATCCGGATACGACTGGTCCCCTCTAACCCGCGTCACCTTCCTGTTGTCCTCAGACAGAGAGAGGTCTCCGTTGGCCGTGTTGGGGTCCAGTGTGAGGTCACAGGCATCTGAGGGAGAACCAGACATGATGAGCTGCTGAACCGCTCTTCATCCTCATCATCATCATCATCACTAGTACTGTTCTCCTGCGCTCTGTGTACATATACATAGATATGAACACATACATACATGTACATATGTACACATACATAGATACACACACCTCAGCAATAACGTTATGAACACATCAACAACAATATTATGAAAACATCAACAACAATGTTATGAAAACATCAACAACAGTGTTATGAATACACTCATTCATCACTAGTACTGTTCTCCTGAACATGACATGTGTGGGGGGGGGGGGGGGGGGTCATGTGATGATAGTTACACTATTGCTACATCAACAACAAACATCTCTCCTTGGATCCAGGACTTACCAAAGACAAGCAGCTCAGCGCTGTGATTGGCCGTGCCAGCGCTGTTGCTCGCCATGCAGCAGACCGTGTTCACGCCGTACCTCCCACCTCTGACGAAGAGGAAGCCCCTCTCCACCCAGGCCTCTGATTGGTCGTCTGTGCCGTCCCTCTCCAGGGGCCTGCCGTTGTGGAGCCACTCTACTGTGGGCTCCGGCGTGCCGCCGGCGTGGCAGGTGTAGCGGGCCGTTTGGCCCACGGGCAACACGTGGGTAGAGGAGTGGAACTCTGTGATGCTGGGGGCCTCCTCCTCCTCCTCCTCCGTGAGCATCACTGAACCTGAAGAAACCAGGAGGAGAGGAGTGAACGTCTACAACACGGATCTAGAGATGCAGCGTCAGACACTCCCTTCACTCTCTCCTAACACCTGTCCACTAGAGGGCGATCCAGGGGATTGACAACCAGTATTCTCACCTGCCTTTTCATACATGATTGAGGATCACAGCAGTGTCTACAAAGATTACCCAGGGAGGGGAAGTCACTCCACGAAGAGGTTAACGGGTCAGGGGCGGAGCTTGAAGAGAAGAACGCCAAACCATTCAGCAGCTCCAATAGAAACTAGTGCAGGTGAACCCAGAAAGGGTTGAACCTTGTGACCTGACCTTAGGAGACCACAATAGAAACCTGACCTCAGAAGACCACAATAGAAACCTGACCTCGGTAGACCACAATATAAACCTGACCTTGGTAGACCTAAACACATCCAACAACCTTTTAACTCTTAAAGAGTGTATTTACTGTATCTACGGCACAGAGAACAGAAAGGAGGAACCGTTCTCCACTCATGAACACAAACAAAGTCTACGGACCCTCTTTGTTCCGCTCAGCCTCCAGATGATCCAGGTCTAGGACCTTCTCACAGATCCAGTGGTGCAGTCTTTTACACGGTTCTTCAGACCAGCCGTCCTCCCCTGCTACGACACAGTCTCTTGCTCCGCCGTCATCGCGTGGTTTAACGTGTCTCCAACTGAGAACCACGAGGAAGAGACAGTGGAGGTCAGTCTGTCACTCTCAGAGAAGAGATGCTGCTGAACAGAGTCTTCAGCCTTACCTTGAGGTCATAGGGGTACCATCCACCCACTTGTGGGTCCCCTCTTTCTCTCGATCACTCAGTCCAATCCAGGAAGAACCCATCAATCTGCTGACAAACCTGGAAACCTGGTTCTAAAGGTAAAAGCATCTGTTATCATGACCACAAAGTACACACACACACAATCTCTCTCTCTCTCTCTCGCTCTCTCTTTCTTAATCACTCACTCACACAAACAATTGGTCTCTCCCACACACACACACACACACACACACACACACACACACACACACACACACACACACACACACACACACACACACACACACACACACACACACACACACACACACACACACACACACCAGTTCTTCTCTGCTGTTGATGACCACCAGGTCTGCCTTTCTCTTCTGACAGTCTTCTCTGCTGGCCCTCCAGCCCTTCTTAGTAGTAGAAACACGGTAGAGACTCTTGTCGTGAAGCATCCAGCCCTGAAGTGTCAATTCATCTGTTGAATGTAAGAGAACATCCTGAACAAACAGAGAACTGCTTATCTTACGGTCTTCGTTACGGACACACAACCCTGAGACCTGACCTTAACAGACCACATAGAAGCATGACCTTAATAGACGACAATAGAAACCTGACCTTAGTAGACCACAATATGAATCACAGAAGCAGAGGGTGTTTTTGAAATTAATGTTAATGACGCGATTGATTTAATAACTTGGATAAAACCCTCACCGAGTTCATCCAGTAAGTGCTCTCTCCCCTCTTTCCAGGGTGACGGTGAGTCTAGGACAGGACAGAGGAGTACAGAAGATATGAGCTCTAAAACAGAACGACATCGTCTCTAAACATCACAGGACCCACAGCCAACCAAACACAAAGTCCATAATATTAATACTAATTAAAATAGCAATAACTACAGTTATCAATATCATTATCGTTGCTATTGTTACAATTATTCATATTAGTAGGCCTAACACAAATTCTAACAAATACAATAACTATGGGGTCAGAACAGTCTCATTAATAATGAATGCACAGAGAATGTGATTGGCTGAAAACGAGGGAGGCATCTGATTGGCTACAGGGAGTTCCTTGTTGAAAAAAATGCATTTGTGAATCTAGCGACGTCAGGAGAGTCTCAAAAATCCACACATAAATACAGACCAGTTCACGCACAAATGCAAATAAGTTTACAAATGAAAAACGTCTTGTAAATACAAGTTTAACAGTTTGTATATAAATGCAACAACATCCAAATACATTGTGATGAAAATTGCAAATATTTTTTTAATTAATATATTTATGGATTTATATTACATTTATTTAAAACAAGGTACATTTGTGTATGGATCAGAAATGTGTTTGTGAAACTTATTTTTGTTTATGGATTTATTTTACATTTATACATACCGATATCCATTTATGTGTGCATTGCAATGTATTTCTGAGAAGAGAGTAATTTATATATAAATCAGAAAATACATTTGTGAATCCTTCTCTGTGCATTCATTATTAATGAGAGTGTTCTGACCCCATATAACGATCATTATCATTGCTATTATTACAGGTTGAGCGCGCGCATTGCACGCTCAGCCTCGAGTTGTAATTAAACCCATAGCTATAATGTGGAAACCCCAGTCGATAATGTAACACATTTCTGAGCACATAATATAATAACACTTTGCCTATAATGTTACAACGTATAACATTTAGGTTCAGCTATAACGTAATGAAGCAAGCATAATCATTTCCTCTCTACGTTATGAAGCAAGCATTTTTTGCCCGCCAACGGAGCTTCATGCCAATTCATTCTCAACCACGGCCGAGATAACCACCGTAGCATGTCTTTACCTGTTGTGGAAGAGGGAGGGACGGCGGAGAACCAGACGCAGTCGGTCCATAATATGGTAATGACCACGGAAGAGGCAGTAAATGAAGTATTGATTGGACCGCGATTTATTAGATACCACCGCTAATAAACCGTTGGAAAACACAAGATCGGTAACCATAGCAACGCCAGTAAACAAACCCCTCGAAGCCCAATCCCGACGCGCTACGGCCTTCCGGAGGCTCACACAGCTTCTGGCCGTAATATTATATGTGACATTTATATCATATTATAAACTATTATAGATAGAGCTCCGGGAGTGTAAACGGCAACAATCCCTTCTCCTCCATGCTGCGGTTCACCCGCATGGCACTGCAGGAGGGAACGGTTGGCCGGTTGAAAGCTGATTGGCTGTTACGTTACGTCGCTCAGTGGCCACGCTGTTGAACGCTGATTGGCTGTTACGTTACGTCCCTCAGTGGCCACGCTGTTGAAAGCTGATTGGCTGTTACGTTATGTCACGCAGTAGCCGTTGAATGATGATTGGCTGTCATCACACGAATGTCGCGGTGAAGTTCAAATATTTCAATAGAGTGGCGAAGTCACGCCCCTTCCAGTAGGGCTCATGGGACCTATGAGATCGAAAAATATGAATGGGTGTCAATGGAGAGAAAATTATTATTTTCTGGTCCCAGTCTTTATATGCCCTGGATTACACATATGTTGTTTGTGGATTTAAATGATAATTTTTCATGAAAAGAAAACTAAAAATGTTCGTGAAGAAGTTTGATAATTTTAGGTTTTATGTGAGGCCGCTTTGTGAACTACAGCTCTTCGCTGCTCTCGACGCATATGATATACGTCACCACACCCGCCCTTGGAACTCGGCACAGAGATGGCGATCTCTCTGCCACACTTTACCGCTTTTTCCAAGGGGAGGATAATATGGAGGTAGATTTGTGTCTTTATTATGCAATCAAAAATAATAGGTTTGAGAGCAAAACTTTCCACACTGCAATCAAAAAATAGGTTTGAGAGCAAAACTTTCCACACTGCAATCAAAAAATTGATTTGAGAGCAAAACTATCGACACTGCAATCAAAAAATGTTTTATTGCAAGATAAATTAATGTGATAAAAAAAATATTAATGGGAATCCAAAAGTTTTGTTTGCAAACCCAAAAGTTTTGTTTGCAAATCCAAAAGTTTTGTTTGCGAATCCAAAAGTTTTGTTTGCGAATCAAAAAGCTTTGCTTGCGAATCCTAAAGTTTTGCTTGCGAATCCAAAAGCTTTGCTTGCTGTTGAGCTGAATCTGGGGGGGCGGGACCTACGCCAAAAGATGTAAGACACGTCTCTATTGGCCAGTCTCGATCGGAGTGACAGCTTGGCAACATCCACAGTTAGTAACGAGAGAGGGAGTTCTATTTCATGTAGGCTACGCCGTCTAGGCTTCGCCTTACGAGCTTGTCCCGTGCGCGCGCTTGCGCGCCCTGAATATCCCGTAGGCCTCCCTGTCAGCCGACAAGGAGACCATGGCAGAGGAGAGCAGGGCGATGTTGTTGACCGCCGCCGCGGATTGAAAGGCACAAACGAACACCCTGTCCGTCAGGCCGACAATCTGCTTCTGGAGGCGGTCGGGGGGCAGCGGCTTTTCGGATGTTGCCAAGCTGTCACTCCGATCGAGACTGGCCAATAGAGACGTGTCTTACATCTTTCGGTGTAGGTCCCGCCCACGAGATTCAGCTCAACAGCAAGCAAAGCTTTTGGATTCGCAAGCTAAACTTTAGGATTCGCAAACAAAGCTTTTTGATTCGCAAACAGAACTTTTGGATTCGCAAACAAAACTTTTGGATTTGCAAACAAAACTTTTGGGTTTGCAAACAGAACTTTTGGATTCCCATTAATATTTTTTTTATCACATTAATTTATCTTGCAATAAAACATTTTTTGATTGCAGTGTCGATAGTTTTGCTCTCAAATCTATTTTTTGATTGCAGTGTGGAAAGTTTTGCTCTCAAACCTATTATTTTTGATTGCATAATAAAGACACAAATCTACCTCCATAGGATAAAAGCATCGAAAGAGGTGAAAACCATTATAAGTCGGGGCACGTGCAGAGTTTCAGTTATGCCGATGGGAAGATTGTCGGTCTTCTCCACGCCAGTCGCAGGGAGCGTGACGTCACATACGAGCCGTGTAGTCTTTCTAGTGGTGTTTTCTCTACAGCCTTTATCTGAACAATTGCACAATAAACGGTCGAACTCTTTGCATGAAAGAAAAATTATCCTTTAAATCCACAAACAACATATGTGTAATCCAGGGCATATAAAGACCGGGACCAGAAAATAATTATTTTCTCTCCATTGACACCCATTCATATTTTTCGATCTCATAGGTCCCATGAGCCCTACCGGAAGGGGCGTGACTTCGCCACTCTATATCATCCCACTGCAGACACAAATGGGCGTTCTCGTGTGGTGGGGGTTCCCGTTCACGCAGACTGGAACGCCCCCTTCTTATTCTTCGTCGCCTTTCTCGCTTAACTGTATTAAAATGTCAAAGTGTACTACTCCGAAACCATGTAAATAGTGTTGTAAATAAACTTCCAAAGTTTTTCAAATCTTATTTGGAAAATAACTTCACATGGTGTGTCTTTTCACAATTTATTCGTTACCAGCATTCGTAGTGTTGATCAGCAGTGAAATAGTCTGCCGCTGGGGTTGACAAGTTACGGGACTACTACCCATGCAAGTGAACGGAGCGTTCCACGGCATTGAGAAGACCCGTGTAATAAAGGCCTATAATATTTCTGTTTATGGCATAGATTTCTCCTCAGATTAGCCCAATAAAGGGCTAATGGGCTAATCGATCAAAGGCCCGGCCTTTGAGAGAGCGAGAGAGAGAGAGAGAGATTGTGTGTGTGTGTACTTTGTGGTCATGATAACAGATGCTTTTACCTTTAGAACCAGGTTTCCAGGTTTGTCAGCAGATTGATGGATACTTCCTGGATTGGACTGAGTCTCTACGTTGAATTTGTATGGAGTCATGTCGCCCCTTCGCGTTTGGTGTGGACGCACCTTCACCTGTGCGACAGGCCTGCTATTCTATAGCAGTAAGATGTTTAAAAACATAACGTCTAACCTGGGCGAGTCGCGGTGTGTGCGTGTGTGGTCTTACCTGGGCGCGTGTGTCGATGACGGAGCCGTTATGTTTGAAAACATAACGTGTTACCTGGGCGAGTGTCGCTGCGATGTGTGCGCATGCTAGTGTGTTCTTACCTGCGCGTGTGTCGATGGCGGAGCCGTTACGGTTAAAACATAACCTCTTACCTGGGCGAGTGTGTTGCTGCCTTTGTATTGGCTAGTGGTGTGTGTGCGTGCGTGTGTGTGTGCTTCCGTGTATGTTTGTGCACAGCTGCGTATGTGTGTGGTGTGTTTGTTCGGTGTGTGTGGATGCGGTGTGTATGTGCGTGCTTGCGGTGTATGTATGCGTTTGCGTGTGCTGTGTGTGTGTGAGAGCTGCAGGCTGCTTGGCACGTGCACACTGACCAACTTGAGTAACTGGCGCGACAGGCCTGCTATTATATAGAAGTAAGACTAGAGTGTCCGTGTGTGCGTTGCCTGCGCTCAACCTCTAGTAGTTTTTAAACCCATAGCTATAATATGGAAACCCCGGTCGATATTGTATTTAACCATATCATAATGTAATATAATTAAATATAAAAAAAAAAATTGCCTATAATGTTACAACGTATAATATATTGGTTCACCTATATCGTGACGAAGCAAGCATAATAATTTTCTCCTAAATTCATGAAGCAAGCATAATATTTTTAAGTTTGCCGTATTTGTATATCAGAAGATTCGACCCTGAGGGTTTTTCACACTTGATGCTTTATATGCGGACATCAATGTCGTTCAGACATCAGCAGAATCAAGGGGGGTGGGCTTGCAAAGGGCGGGATTGGACGCATGGTCGAAGTTCGCATGAGGCGGGATAAGTGCGGCCGCTGAAACTGTAGTTTGTTTTGGTTTGACCGCAGACAGCACGGAGGCAGAACGGGCAGAACTCATCGCCATCATCTTAAATGTTACTGCAACGATGCATCATATATTCCGTTGCATTCACAACATCCGAAGAATCGATCAATGAAAGATTAGAGCATGAGTTAGAGACAAATTGAAGAAAAGACGAAAAGAAGGGCGTCGCGAACGATACTGGAGAAGGAGAGTGTATTTTATTGCTTAAAGGTCCCATGGCATGAAAATCTCCCTTTATGAGGTTTTCTAACATTAATATGAGTTCCCCTAGCCTGCCTATCGTCTCCCAGTGGCTAAAACTTGCGTTCGGTGTAAAACGAGCACTAGGTATCCTGCTCGCCTATAAAAAATAATAAGGGGCTAAGTTACCTCCCCTTTCTCTGACTGGCCCGCCCAGAAAATTCGGTCTGCCAATCAGACAATGAGTTACGACCATGCGAGCGCCACATGTGTGGTGCTTTGTAGTTTGGATAACCGTTCTGCTTTGATGCTATGGCGCATAAAACGTCGGTTCTTTGACGTCCCTAGTAATTCCACAACCAGACTGTAGTTGGGGTTATCTCCGCCATGGTTGAGAAGGAATTGGGGGAAAGGAACTTTGGCTTTGACTCCCTGAAGTACATGAACCATGAAATTGAGGAGAAAGGGATTGATTGTTGTATGCTTCGTCATTGTGAAACATCCACTGTAAGCAGAGCGCATGGTACCGTGGCCTCAAGCTGCTCAGGGCCACACCCCCACCCTCCTTCTTGACCCGCCTCTCTCCTCCTCATTTGCATTAAAGCTACTGACACAGAAACGGCATATTTGGGGAAAGCTCAATGTGCGACTGGCTCGTAGTGGCTGTAATTCTGCACCACGGCTGAATTTCAGGAACATCTTCAAATACTGTGTTTGGGGCCAACTAATACCTATATTAAAGCATCCATGAAGTAGCATGCCATGGGACCTTTAATTTCCCATAGCACAAACACTGGGACAAATGCAGTTGATTTCTTGTTTAAACAGGGTGAGAAAACAGGGAGTGGAAGGATGCGACCATATAATGTTCAGCTAACTGTTGGGTTACAGGGGTATTTGTTTAATGGAAAGTGTAGTAGACTATGCATGCATCAATCATTCAATAGCTTTTACTGTTATTCAGGGCTCAAAGTGCATTGATACTAAAAAAAATGCATGGCAACTACTATTGGTTAGTTGGAAATAATAATAACAAACAGCTGAAAAATGTGTTCATGTTACAACAGCTAAGGCAGCAACCTACCTAACCATAGTGAACTAAAGCACAGGCTTGTGTGTGTGGGGGGGGGGGGGGGGGGGGTGAGGGGGGGGGGGGGGTTGTGAGGGGGGGTTGTGAGGGGGGGGGGGGTTGTGAGGGCTACATTGCAGATTGTACATTGGCTACCTGACGTGAGAGATGTTTTTTTTTGTTAACAGAAGAATGCGTCATTAAGATTAAACATCTCTTCAAGTGATCTGGCCAAGACAGGCGGCAGTAGCCTACAGTCACACATAGCCTACACATAAAACATAAGAAAAATAAAACAACTAATACAGTCGGCAGGGGGGAGGGGGGATTTCAATATCACAAGACATTTCTGGAGCCTCAAGGAGATGGAGAATGTTTAAAGAAAAATAAGGTTTTGCAAAAAAGTGTCTTTGATGGACAGCTCAGGTGGGAGAGTGTGTCGACGGCGGGGCTGTTATCTCAATCTTGCCGTTGTCTTGAAACATCTGCATCCGCGTGTGTGCAGTGTGTGTATGCACGTGCATGTGTGTGCGTGTGTGTGTGCATGTGTGTGTGGTGTGTGTGTAGGCGGTGTCCTGCGCTGCCCTTGTCTTGAAACGCCTGCATCAGCACGCCCGTGTGTGCAGTGTGTGTGCATGTGCGTGTGTGTTCGTGCACGTGTGTGTGGATTGTTTGTGTGTGTGTAGGCTGTGTTTATGGGTGTGCGTGCGGTGTATGTGTGCTAACCCTATTATTATCACTAAATCTAACAAAAACAATGTTTAACATTATCATTGCTATTAATACAATCAATGATATGATTATACTGTATTGTAATTCTATTCAGGAGGATATGATTTATACTCACTGAAGCGCAGGGAGATGAGGAGAATACTCAGCAGTCCGATGCTCACAATGACAGTGATGTGAAACCATAGAGCTGTTCAGGAGTAGGACACACACACACACACACACACACACACACACACACACACACACACACACACACACACACACACACACACACACACACACGGTCACTTTGGCAAAAAAAAAAATCTAAACATAAATCTTAAATGTATTTGGAGGAAATCATACTTTTTTGGATCATTGTTTTGGACTGGATTATTTCTTTTAAATTCTCTATAAAAGGGGCACCTACCAAATCTTCTCTTCTTGGTCTCCTCCCGGTCCGAGATGGTGACCATTGTTACTCTCTGACGGCTTCCACGGCGTCTGGACTTAGCCTTCTTCTTTGCTCTACCAGCTGGAAAAACAACGTCACTTGTTTTCATTCTGACCAATTATCAGCTTGCACTCTGATACCATCAGTGTAAGGAAATGTTTTTCTTCGACTGCACACAGACTCACTAACGCACTCAAGCACACACACACGGACACACAGAGTAATGTACACACTGAAATATTCATACTGCGTGGCTGTCATTCACAGTCCAGACTCCCTACGGTCTGCAGAATCCCTCCCCGTCTTGAAGAAACACCTCAAGACATCTACAGAGAACACCTCAGTAAGTGATGACTGGTACTGTGGCTCTCGTGTTTAGAACACACTTAAGCAGAGCAAGTACTGGTCTCTAGCATACATGTTATTATTCCCTCATTATTGTCATATACGCGCACATAGTTATACAGTAATACACACAGAATCACATACGTACACACACAGTAATGGAGGGGGGACAACATGTGGCCTGCGTGTCACCAGGGTCTTTCACATCGGCCCACGCAGAAAATATGGGGACATGTTTTGTGGGATAATTTAAGATCACTAAATCACTAAAGCAGCAATATCCCTCCTCTCAATCACATTGGCTCTGAGCAATAACTGTTTAAATCCTCTCACTCACTCACTCACTCACTCACTCACTCACTCACTCACTCACTCACTCACTCACTCACTCACTCACTCACTCACTCACACGCTCATCGCACACACACAAACAAGCTCACACGCACTCTTTCCCACGCACAACTTACACACACACTCTTCCCAGTTCCCGATTCCCAATGCAATATTCCCTCTGTGAGCCCAACCCTCTCCCTGTGATTGGACGACACTGTGGATCAGAGTGAGCGTACATTAACCTGATGACCACTGATTGGTCAACGAGCAACAGGTGTGGGAACCCTTCCTCTCTCTCTCTCTCTCTCTCTCTCTCTCTCTCTCTCTCTCTCTCTCTCTCTCTCTCTCTCTCTCTCTCTCTCTCTGTCTCTCTCTCTCTCTCTTGTGTGTAAAGTGGGTCAGTAAGTGCTTCGATTCTACTTACAGTCAGGGCCTTCAACGATGAAGATGTACACCAAAAGTGCAAAAATCCTTTAAGTACATATAAAACAAAATCTTGAAATAACTAAAGCAACGGTTTTTATGTGTTACACTATAAAGACAAGAGATATCGATAGATAGAGGAATCTCTCAGATAGCACTTGTTATGCTACCATTACGTCTGCACATTATTATGTCTCCTATTGCACTCCTACCATCACTGGAAAGGGATCCCTCTTCTGGGTTCCTTCTCCAGGTTCCTTGATATAAGGGGGGGTTTCCCTGCCCTTTGGGGGGCTAGGGTCAGGGGGCGTCCTTTAAGAAGCGGCCTGCGAAGCCCTTCAGATCTCTGGTCCAGGGCGTTCTAAACTGTTTGACCTGATGGGGATGTGGTGTTTCAAGGCTGCTCGGACGGCCGGGGAGTTTCCCCCACAGAGCCATCCCCCCAAATACAGACATGTTGCCATGGCTGAGAATATATTGTGAAATACACACACACACCGCACACCACACACCACACACACACCCACACACACACCCACACACACACCCACACACACACACACACACACACACACACACACACACACACACACACACACACACACACACACACACGGTCACTTTGGCAAAAAAAAAAATCTAAACATAAATCTTAAATGTATTTGGAGGAAATCATACTTTTTTGGATCATTGTTTTGGACTGGATTATTTCTTTTAAATTCTCTATAAAAGGGGCACCTACCAAATCTTCTCTTCTTGGTCTCCTCCCGGTCCGAGATGGTGACCATTGTTACTCTCTGACGGCTTCCACGGCGTCTGGACTTAGCCTTCTTCTTTGCTCTACCAGCTGGAAAAACAACGTCACTTGTTTTCATTCTGACCAATTATCAGCTTGCACTCTGATACCATCAGTGTAAGGAAATGTTTTTCTTCGACTGCACACAGACTCACTAACGCACTCAAGCACACACACACGGACACACAGAGTAATGTACACACTGAAATATTCATACTGCGTGGCTGTCATTCACAGTCCAGACTCCCTACGGTCTGCAGAATCCCTCCCCGTCTTGAAGAAACACCTCAAGACATCTACTGAGAACACCTCAGTAAGTGATGACTGGTACTGTGGCTCTCGTGTTTAGAACACACTTAAGCAGAGCAAGTACTGGTCTCTAGCATACATGTTATTATTCCCTCATTATTGTCATATACGCGCACATAGTTATACAGTAATACACACAGAATCACATACGTACACACACAGTAATGGAGGGGGGACAACATGTGGCCTGCGTGTCACCAGGGTCTTTCACATCGGCCCACGCAGAAAATATGGGGACATGTTTTGTGGGATAATTTAAGATATGTTCATATGAATGACAAACTTTATAGAATTATGTTAAATTCATAAGTACCCCTGATATCACTTCAGTTAAATGAGCAGCCATTATTAAAAGACAAAATTGTTGATTACATAAACCATAGTCACTCTAATGTCACGTTGCACTACCATTAATAATAAGTAATGAAAAAACTAAACTTGTGTTCTGCTCCCTAAAGTTACTCTGCACTCTGTTCCACGTATATAACGGACATATATCATAAAACACACAACTACTTGAGATGCCTATCAGTAGTCCGTAACTCATGGGCGTAATCACACGTATAGTAAGGTTAATGTGAGCTTTTTGTCTCGAACACACACATGTCGTTAATTAGGAGAATAAATCTGTCTGTAGGGTCGCTGGTTCATCAGGTCGGTCCCTTTGGCTAAAAACGTTTTCTAAAAGTACATTTCAAATGTATGCAGAAGAAAAGACGTTTTTTTAATGGATTATCTATTTTAACTCCTCTCTAATGGTCACCTACCAAATCTTCTCTTGCGCTCCCTCCGGTCCAAAGACGTGTCCTCAGGTTCCTCAGAGAGTCCAGGGTCCGGTTCAGAGATGGTAGCCACGGTTCCTCCCTGACAGCTTCAGATACGTCTGCTCTCAGGAGTCGGTTCTGCTATATCAGCTGGAAAAAACACGTTGCATGTTTTAATTCTGAGGAGTCCTCAGCCTGCAATCTGATATCATCAGTGTCAGGAAGTGACAGTGGTGACACTCTTATCAGAGTGAAGACACTCTTATCAGATGTCTTCAGTTGACACACGGACTCCTGCAAGCACAAACAGACACAAGATTATTTTTCATTGAATATAAATATACAACGTACATAGGTATAATATAGCAGACAGCGTAGTGGACATGTCTAGGAGCCAACTACAGATTTGTATTCATATTTGAATACAACTTAAGTCACCACATTATGGGAACGGCAGAATTAGTTTGTTTTGTTGACGTTGTCTGTGTCGTGTGTATGTTTGTGTGTGTGTGTGAGAGAGGAGGGTTATGGCTGTTTTAGTGATGTGGTTGACATGGTGTGAATTATTGCAACTGTTTGTTCGTCTGAATTCTGCATTCTCCGTTCGCAAACAACATGAACAATTATTACTATTGTAAAATGACAATCGGAAGAGTGACTTTTTTGCCAGGACAAGTGAAAGGTAAATGTACTTATCCCAGGAGCAAGGCCTCATAAACACATGCACACACACACACACACACACACACACACACACACACACACACACACACACACACACACACACACACACACACACACACACACACACACACACACACACACACATACACACACACACCTTTGCTGTTGTGCAAGCTGTGATGGACACTTGTAGACCAACACTATTCTCAATTCAGTCCATACTAATTTTATTTAAAGTAAAATATTTACAAGCCAGGGCAACATGTTAGTGTTCGGCTGTTGGGGGAAACTAGAATAGATCTCATTGAACCAGATAATCTTAACCAGATCTATTCAACAAGCTATTTTGTATTGCAAGAGAATATCATCAAACTATCATCATTATCCTTTATAACAAGGCTAATATAGTTATGGGAATGAAGGATAATAAAAAATCAAGCTGTTGAGAATTATTTTATTAAACCTTCATATAAGGCTTACATACTAATAGCAATGAAGAAACTTATTTATCTTCATTTCCTCCTTTGCACCGCTGCATATCCAGATACGTAGAGCTATAGGACGCTACACCCTTGCCTCGTTATCTGTGGTTTGTGTGTGTGTGTGTGTGTGTGTGTGTGTGTGTGTGTGTGTGTGTGTGTGTGTGTGTGTGTGTGTGTGTGTGTGTGTGTGTGTGTGTGTGTGGGTGTGTGTGTGGGTGTGTGGTGTGCGGTGTGTGTGTGTATTTCACAATATATTCTCAGCCATGGCAACATGTCTGTATTTGGGGGGATGGCTCTGTGGGGGAAACTCCCCGGCCGTCCGAGCAGCCTTGAAACACCACATCCCCATCAGGTCAAACAGTTTAGAACGCCCTGTACCAGAGATCTGAAGGGCTTCACAGGCCGCTTCTTAAAGGACGCCCCCTGACCCTAGCCCCCCAAAGGGCAGGGAAACCCCCCCTAATGTCAGGGAACCTGGAGATGGAACCCAGAAGAGGGATCCCTCTCCAGGGATGGTAGGAGTGCAATAGGAGACGTAATAATGTGCAGACGTAATGATAGCATAACTAGTGCTATCTGAGAGATATCCTCTATCCATCGCTATGTCTTGTCTTTATAATACCACACTTAAAAGCCGTTGTTTTAGTTATTTCATGATTTTGTTTTATATGTACTAAGGATTTTTGCACTTTTGGTGTACATCCTCATCGTTGAAGGCTCTGATTGTAATTAGAATCAAAGCACTTATTGACCCACTTTACACGAGAGAGAGGGAGAGAGAGAGAGAGAGAGAGAGAGAGACGAGAGAGAGGAAGGGTTCTCATTAGACTTGAAAACCAACCTGGGTCTGGGGGAGGCTGCACACCTGTTGCTCGTTGACCAATCAGTGGTCAGCAGGTTAACGTACGCTCACTCTGATCCACAGTGTTGTCCAATCACAGGGAGAGGGTTGGGCTCACAGAGGAATATTGCATTGGGAATCGGGAATTGGGAAGAGTGTGTGTGTAAATTGTGCGTGAGAAAGAGTGCGTGTGAGCTTGTTTGTGTGTGTGCGATGAGCGTGTGAGTGAGTGAGTGAGTGAGTGAGCAAGTGAGTGAGTGAGTGAGACGATTTAAACAGTTATTGCTCAGAGGTGGTGTGATTGAGAGGAGGGATATGGCTGTTTTAGTGATGTGGTCTCATGAAAAAGTTAATGTTGACACGCACACACAAACACACACACACACACACACACACACACACACACACACACACACAGACACACACACACACACACACTTACACTTTTGCTGTTGTGAAAGCTGTGATGGAAACTTGAAGACCAACACTATTCTCATTTCAGTCCATACTAATTTTATTTAAAGTAAAATATTTACAAGCCAGGGCAACATGTTAGTGTTCGGCTGTTGGGGGAAACTAGAATAGATCTCACTGAACCAGATAATCTTAACCAGATCTATTCAACAAGCTATTTTGTTTTGCAAGAGAATATCATCAAACTATCATCATTATCCTTTATAACAAGGCTAATATAGTTATGGGAATGAAGGATAATAAAAAATCAAGCTGTTGAGAATTATTTTATTAAACCTTCATATAAGGCTTACATACTAATAGCAATGAAGAAACTTATTTATCTTCATTTCCTCCTTTGCACCGCTGCATATCCAGATACGTAGAGCTATAGGACGCTACACCCTGAGTCTTGTTATCTGTGGTCTGTGTGTGTGTGTGTGTGTGTGTGTGTGTGTGTGTGTGTGTGTGTGTGTGTGTGTGTGTGTGTGTGTGTGTGTGTGTGTGTGTGTGTGTGTGTGTGTGTGTGTGTGTGTGTGTGTGTGGGTGTGTGTGTGGGTGTGTGTGTGGGTGTGTGGTGTGCGGTGTGTGTGTGTGTATTTCACAATATATTCTCAGCCATGGCAACATGTCTGTATTTGGGGGGATGGCTCTGTGGGGGAAACTCCCCGGCCGTCCGAGCAGCCTTGAAACACCACATCCCCATCAGGTCAAACAGTTTAGAACGCCCTGGACCAGAGATCTGAAGGGCTTCACAGGCCGCTTCTTAAAGGACGCCCCCTGACCCTAGCCCCCCAAAGGGCAGGGAAACCCCCCCTAATATCAGTGAACCTGGAGGAGGAACCCAGAAGAGGGATCCCTCTCCAGGGATGGTAGGAGTGCAATAGGAGACGTAATAATGTGCAGACGTAATGGTAGCATAACAAGTGCTATCTGAGAGATTCCTCTATCTATCGATATCTCTTGTCTTTATAGTGTAACACGTAAAAGCCGTTGCTTTAGTTATTTCAAGATTCTGTTTTACATGTACTTAAAGGATTTTTGCACTTTTGGTGTACATCTTCATCGTTGAAGGCCCTGACTGTAAGTAGAATCGAAGCACTTACTGACCCACTTTACACACGAGAGAGAGAGAGAGAGAGAGAGAGAGAGAGAGAGAGAGAGAGAGAGAGAGAGAGAGAGAGAGCGAGAGAGAGAGAGAGAGAGAGAGAGAGAGAGGAAGGGTTCCCACACCTGTTGCTCGTTGACCAATCAGTGGTCATCAGGTTAATGTACGCTCACTCTGATCCACAGTGTCGTCCAATCACAGGGAGAGGGTTGGGCTCACAGAGGGAATATTGCATTGGGAATCGGGAACTGGGAAGAGTGTGTGTGTAAGTTGTGCGTGAGAAAGAGTGCGTGTGAGCTTGTTTGTGTGTGTGCGATGAGCGTGTGAGTGAGTGAGTGAGTGAGTGAGTGAGTGAGTGAGTGAGTGAGTGAGTGAGTGAGTGAGTGAGTGAGTGAGAGGATTTAAACAGTTATTGCTCAGAGCCAATGTGATTGAGAGGAGGGATATTGCTGCTTTAGTGATGTGGTTGACATGGTGTGAATTATTGCAACTGTTTG